>NC_091089.1:46342500-46646250 GCF_032405125.1 Capricornis sumatraensis
CAGACTTCGATGTAGTCAATAAAGCAGAAATAGATGTTTTTCTGGAACTCTCGTAGTTTTATGATGATCCAGTGGTTTTTGGCAATTTGATCTCTGGTTCCTCTGCCTTTTCTAAATCCAGCTTGAACATCTGGAAGTTCATGGTTCATGTACTGTTGAAGCCTGGCTTGGAGAATTTTGAGCATTACTTTGCTAGCGTGAGAGATGAGTGCAATTGTGCAGTAGTTTGAACCTTCTTTGGCATTGCCTTTCTTTGGGATTGGAATGAAAACTGACCTTTTCCACTCCTGTGGTCACTGATGAGTTTTCCAAATATGCTGGCATATTGAGTGCAGCACTTTCACAGCATCATCTTTTAGGGTTTGAAATAGCTCAACTGGAATTCCATCACCTCCACTAGCTTTGTTTGTAGTGATGCTTCCTAAGGCCCACTTGACTTTGCACTCCAGGATGCCTGGCTCTATGTGAGTGATCACACCATCTTGGTTATCTTGGTCTTGAAGATCTTTTTTGTATAATTCTTCTGTGTATTCTTGCCACCTCTTCTTAATATCTTCTGCTTTTGTTACGTCCATACCATTTCTGTCCTTAATTGTGCCCATCTATGCATGAAATGGTCCCTTGGTATCTCTAATTTTCTTGAAGAGATCTCTAGTCTTTCCCATCCTATTGTTTTCCTCTATTTCTTTGCATTGATTGCTGAGGAAGGCTTTCTTATCTCTCCTTGCTGTTCTTTGGAACCCTGATTTCAAATGGGCATGTTTCCTTTTCTCCTTTGCCTTTCAGTTCATTTCAGTTGCTCAGTCATGTCCAACTGTTGCGACCCCATGAACCACAGCATGCCAGGCCTCCCTGTCCATCACCAACTCCTGGAATTTACTCAAACTCATCTCCATTGAGTCGGTGATGCCATCCAAGCATCTCATCCTCTGTCGTCCCCTTCTCCTCCTGCCTTCAATCTTTCCCAGCATCAGGGTCTTTTCCAATGAGTCAGCTCTTTGCATCAGGTGGCCAAAGTATTGGAGTTTCAGCTTCAACATCAGTCCTTCCAATGAATACTCAGGACTGATCTTCTTTAGCATGGACTAGTTGGACCTCCTTGGTGTCCAAGGGACACTCAAGAGTCTTCTCCAACACCACAGTTCAAAAGCATCAGTTCTTCGGTACTCGGCTTTCTTTATAGTCCAACTCTCACATCCATACATGACTACTGGAAAAACCATAGCCTTGACAAGACAGACCTTTGTTGGCAAAGTAATGTCTCTGCTTTTTAATATACTGTCCAGGTTAGCTTCTCTTCTTTTCTGAGCTATCTGTAAGGTCTCCTCAGACAACCATTTTGCCTTTTTGCATTTCTTTTTGTTGGGGATAGTCTTGATCACTGCCTCCTGTACAATGTTATGAACCTCTGTCCATAGTTCATCAGGCACTCTGCCTATCAGATCTAATCCCTTGAATCTATTTGTCACTTCCATTGTATAATCGTAAGGTCATACCTGAATGGTCTAGTGGTTTTCCCTACTTTCTTCAATTTCAATCTGAATTTGGCAATAAAGAGTTCATGTTTTGAGCCACAGTCAGCTCCTTGTCTTGTTTTTGCTGACTGTATAGAGCTTCTCCATCTCTGGCTGCAAAGAATATAATCAATCTGATTTCAGTATTGACCATCTGGTGATGTCCATGTATAGAGTGTTCTCTTGTGTGTTGGAAGAGGGTGTTTGCTATGACCAGTATGTTCTCTTGGCAAAGCTCTGTTAGCCTTTGACCTGCTTCGTTGTTTACTCCAAGGCCAAATTTGCCTGTTACTCCAGGAATCTCTTGTTACTTTTGCATTCCAATCCCCTCTAATGAAAAGGATATCTTTTTTGGGTGTTAGTTCTAGAAGGTCTTGTAGGTCTTCATAGAACTGTTCAACTTCAGATTCTTCAGCATTACTGGTCAGGGCATAGACTTGGATTACTGTCATATTGAATGGTTTACCTTGGAAACAAACAGAGATTATGCTGTCATTTTTGAGATTGCATTCCAGTACTGCATTTTGAACTCTTTTGTTGACTATGAGGGCTACTCCATTTCTTCTAAGGGATTTTTGCCCACAGTAGTAGATATAATGGTCATCTGAGTTAAATTCATCCATTCCAGTCCATTTTAGTTCACTGATTCCTAAAATGTTGATATTCACTCTTTCCATCTCTTGTTTGACCACTTCCAATTTGCCTTGATTCATGGACCTAACATTCCAGGTTCCTATGCAGTATTGTTCTTTACAGCATTGGACCTTACTTCCATCACTAGTCACATCCACAACTGGGTGTTTTTTGTTTTTTGCTTTGGCTCTGTCTCTTCATTCTTTCTGGAGTTATTTCTGCACTGATCTCCAGTTGCATATTGGGCTGGGGAGTTCATACTGTCCTGGTGAGTTCAACATTCACTGTCCTATCTTTTTACCTTTTCATACTGTTCATGGGGTTCTCAAGGCAAGAATACTGAAGTGGTTTGCCTTTCCCTTCTCCAGTGGACCACATTTTGTCAGAACTCTCTACCATGACCCATGTGTATTGGGTGGCCCTACATGGCATGGCTCATAGTTTCATTGAGTTAGACAAGGCTGTGGTCCATGTGATCAGTTTGATTAGTTTTCTGTGATTATGTTGGCCCTCTGATAGATAAGGATAAGAAGCTTATGGAATCTTTGTGATGGGAGAGACTGAGTGAGGGGGAAACTGGGTCTCTGTTCTTATGGGCAGGGCCATGCTCAGTAAATCTTTAATCCAATTTTCTGTTGATGGGCGGGGCTGTGTTCCCTCCCTGTTATTTGACCCGAGGCCAAACTATGGTGGAGGTAATGAAGATAATGGAGATAATGGTGACCTCCTTCAAAAGGTCCCATGCATGCACTGCTGCTGACCCACGCCTCTGCCGGAGACTCCTGGACACTTACTGGCAAGTCTGGGTTGGTCTGTTTTGGGGTCACTGGGTCCTGGTGTGCACAAGGTTTTGTTTGTGCCCTCCAAGAGTCTGTTTCCTCAGTCCTGTGTAAGTTCTGTTGGCTCTGTGGTGGGATTAATGGCGACCTCCTCTGAGAGGGCTTATGCCATATCCAGGACTGCTGCCCCAAAGCCCCTGCCCCTGCAGCACCCACTGCTGACCCATACCTCCACAGGAGACACCCAAACACAGTTCTGTCTCAGTCTCTGTGGGGTCTCTGGGTCCTGGTGCACACGAAGTTTGTTTGAGCCCTCGGAGTGTCTCTGGCAGGTATGGGGCTTGATTCTAAACACAATTTCACCTCTCCTCCCATCTTGCTGGGGCGTTTCCTTTGCTCTTGGACATGGGGTATCTTTTTTTGGTGGGATCCAGCATTCTCCTGTTGATGGTTGTTCAGCAGCGAGTTGTAATTTTGGAGTTCTCGCACGAGTAGATGAGCACACGTCCTTCTACTCCACCATCTTCCTCTGCCACTCTAGGGACTATAAGAAGTTTTATAAATTGGGATATGCAAGGTGGATGGGCAATCTTGTGCTGACAGAGTTGCAAGGAGCTTGTACCTCCAGAAATAGTCCTTGGGCGCTAATAGTAATACCAAAGGGCTATGGCTCCTCCTGGTGGTTATTTCAAGGATGACATGCGTCGCTAAGTCATGTCCGACTCTCTGCGGCCCCATAGACGGCAGTACTCCAGGCTTCCCTGTGCTTCACTATCTCCTGGAGTTTGCTCAAACGCATGTCCTTTGTAGGATGAATCCCCTGATTATTTATTTATTAAATAAGTTATATAATTATTTATTCAGTGAAAAATAAGAATATTTTCAAGAGAAAAGAGAGAAGTATAATATGTATTATATAAAATATTATGAGACTTCCCTGGTGGTTCAGTGGTTAAGAATCTACTTGCCAATGCAGGGGATCCAGGTTTGATCCCTGGGTGGGTGGGGAAGATTCCACATGCTGAGGGGCAGCTAAGCCCTTGTGGCACAACTACTGAGCCTGCACCCTAGAGCCCGTGTGCTTCAACCACTGAAACCACAGCTATTGAAGTTCACATAGCCTGGAGTCTGTGCCCTACAACAAGAGAGTTGCCCCTGCTTGCTGCAACTAGAGGAAGCCCTTGTGCAGCAATAAAGACCCAACACAGCCATAAATAAGTAAGTAATAATTTTTAAGTGATTTTTCAATTGGAAAAGTTGAAATGATTTTTACTACAACTTAAAAAAAAAACCATTTCTTATTAACTTCCATGAGGCATTTGGACAATTCCTTATTTATATTTTAAAGGGAAATTTCAAGTATTGTGGAATTTTCTGTGACTCAATTTACTGATCCAGTGTTCCACAGCAGAATCATCAATGAGGCAATCAGTGAAGATTCCCTAAGACCAGATTTTCCTGCTGTCTTTGGAATCCAACACTGCATGTGTAACGGAACCAGTGGAATTCCCAGTCCTGTACAACAAAGCAGTTTCCTCATAGAATGTCACCTGGCTATCAAGACAGAGTGGCAAAATCTTCTAGGGTGGGTCAATGGTTTTCTGAATTTTTTGTGTCTGTTGGTATACATGATCAGGAGCCAAGGAGGAACTTTGCCTCTTTTCTTTGTAGCAAAGAGCAGCTTTGATTGGTTATTAAGCTGGAATGACCAACCAAGGGTTGCCATTAGAGAAAAGATCCCCCTGCTGAATTATAGCATCATAGCCTGGCATGAAAAGCAATGTGTTGTTTTCTTGGGTGCCGGGGTCCAGCCCCGGTGGATCCAGGGAATTCGAAGGGTGGACGGCGTTGGCGTGGAAAAACTCGTTTATTTATTAATATAAGATTAGATTAAGAAACTATAGTGTAGTAGGAAGATTAAGTGGAGGAAGAAGGCTGAATAGCTTGGTTTACGCGGAAGACCAATAAAATTCCAGACAAGGAATTTGCACCATCTACGTTGGGCCACCGGTGCCCGCTTGAATATCTAAGGGTGCCTCGCCTTAGGCTCCCTTTCGCGCGGATCTTAATAACCAGGGCAAATAAGTAGACCTGGAGAGCCTCCGCGCCCCAGATGGAAATTCAGCCTGAAATTAAAGTAAAGAGCAGAGGGAAGAAAAGGGAGAGAAAATGAGAGAGAGAGAGACACGGGGGGAGCCAGATTCCCAAGAAACCAGGCCGAGACTAGTCCGAGAAACTGGTCTGAGAATCTGGTCCGAGAAGCTGGTCCGAGAAGCTGGTCCGAGAAGCTGGTCCGAGAAGCTGGTCCCGTCCTTTATTGTTCAGAAGGCCTTTTATACTTTTGATAAAACATGGAGATCAATGGGCAACACAAAATTATGTAGCGTTCTTCGCAGCCCAGACTCTTTCTATACATCATTTTGTATACAAAAGGTCTCAGGTGATTTACATTATCTTCTGGCCAAGAGGCTTGTTAACACTTTTTGGCTCTCTTCCTTAATGAATGTTAATTTTGTTTCTCCTGAAGTGTTTTTCTTTAATCTACATCTCCTTAAAGCACTAAAGTTACATCTCTATAGAACAAAGGCACAGTGGGTTATAACAAAGAAGGTACTTAACTCAAAGATCTAATGTTGCTAATACCAGGTCTACTACTTGTTTTTCTATATACCAACTATATCTAAAAACAAAGGATATGAAAATTTGGCAGCAAGCATTGACTCAACAAATGAAACTTTTAATCAGTCCTATTCTAAAGATTTTGACTCTTCGGAAGCCCCTACATTCCTAGGATGTTTTAAGCTTCCTGTACCTCCTGCGGTCAGGAGGCCTCAAACAACCACATGCGCAGCTGTACGAGTCCTGCAGGCAGGTTAGATAGCCATCAGAGGGGTATTTGGATTGAAACACTCTTTCAAATGCAGAAGACTAAAGCCCTGAATTGACTTTTTCCAGAAAATGTCAGAAGAGTGGAAAAGCAGAGCACAAAAGCCGGCAGATTTTTGTTGGGGTACATGCTTAGGAATTTCCAGAGGGGTCCCTGAAGTCTGAGCACGCCTTGCGTATGTCAGCTTCCTTCCTCATGACCTTGTCACGGGCGGGATTCCTCACACTGGCTCCCGGCACTTGGGGACAGAAATGTTTGAAATGCTGAATTTCTTTTGAAAAGAAGAGTAAAGTTCAGTTGAAAAGATTGACAGCCATATTTCTGAGAAGAAACCCTAAGGGTGTTCAAGGAAAAATATTATAGTGATGCAGTCTCTCTCTAGATGCAATCTAGAAAACTGGCCTGACATATGGAAAGGAAGTCTCTATAAAAGAACAACATGCATTGATGACATTAACTACAGGATGAATCCGCATTTTTAGACCCCAAATATTTCAACAACCTCAGATATGCAGATGATACCACTCTAATGGCAGAAAGTGAAGAGGAACTAAAAGAGCCTCTTGATGAAGGTGAAACAGGAGAGTGAAAAAGCTGGCTTGAAACTCAACATTCAGAAAACTAAGATCATGGCATCTGGTCCTGCCGGGGTGCAGCCCCGGTGGATCCAGGGTGATTCGAAGGTGGGGGGGATGGCGTCGGCGTCTTTGGAAAAATACATATTTAATTACAGATATAGAGAGAGATTAGAAATGGATAGTGTAGTAGGAGATCGTGTAGAAAAAGAGGCTGAATAACTTGGATTACGTGGAATAGCATCCATGCTCCAGATGGGAATTCAGCCAGAAAAACGAGGAGCAAGAAAGAATGACATGGGGGAATCAGTCTTTCCGGAAACTGATCCGGTTTCTTTATTTTTGGGTTTGCTTATATACCTTTTGTTACATATAGGGATGAATACAGAGTCACGTGGGGGTCAGCAGTCCTGACCTTTATCAAAATCAGGTGCTTTACGTAAAAAGGTCTTAGGGATTTTATGATCCTTTCTTTCTGATAACCAAACATTTATTTTTTCCAAGGGTGCTTTTTCTTAAACCAGGCACCACCCTCCAAATAAAGTTACATTCCTATAGGGTGAGGGTGTAGTGAGTTACAATCAAGAAAGGAATTTATTTGACCCAAGGTTAACATGATTAATCTTAAAGGTTAATACTTATTTCTCCTATATGTTTAAAGGTTAATACTTATTTCTCCTATATGTTAGTTATATTCATTATAAGGGCAGGGAATATGGAGATTTAGCAGCAAACATCAGCCCAACAAATGAAAATCCTTTCACCAATGCTCCCCTTAAGATCTATTTAGTCTTAAGATAGTGATAAAGTTACATTTTTACATAACAATGACACAGTGATTTATAACAAAGCACAGTGATCTATTACAAAAGAGAAAATCCATTAACTCAAAAGTCTAGTATTGCTAACCTTAAAAACTACTATATTTCCTTTTCTATATTCCAAATACATTGATTAATATATTCCCAGGTGCCTAAGGATATGGAGGCCTGGCGGCAATCATTGACTCAACAAGAAGAAAAAGCCCTATGCTAATTAAGACTTTCAAAATACTCCAAAACTCTCTGTGCTGTTTATGGTTGAGAGGTAGTAAACAATCATGTGTGTAGTGGCAGGAGTATGGATAATCCTGTCACACAAGCTAGTCTATCAGCAGAGAGCTTTGACCTGAGACATCCTTGTCACACCCAGGGCAGGGAATTAGCAGCAATTATTGACACAACAAATGAAAAACCCTTCACCAATATAATTCCTAACCAACCCACTGTACTAATAATTTCTAACTCCCCCAAAGAATTTGCCTTTAGTAAGTCTAAAACATCTCGTGCCTCTCAGGTTGGGAGGCTGTAAACAGTCACATGTGGCCAGACGAACCTATACAGGTGGGCTAGATAACCTACAGAGGAGTCCGTAAGCTGAAACACTCTTGTCACGCCCAGGAATTTTTATTGACTTGGAGCTGCAAATTAACTCCTTCTCCGAGAGAAATGGTTATGGGGGAGAGCCCCCCGTAAAGTCAGAGGTGTAGGTGAGAGCATAAAACAGACTCTGGTTTTGGGGTTAGATGCTCAGGAACAGGGGGTTTCCTGAGGCTTGATCACGCCTTTGCGTATGCCAAGTCTCCTTCCTCATGACCTTTGCCATGGGCGGAGTTCCTCACGCTGGCCCCCGGCATGGTCCCATCATTTCATGGCAAATAGATAGGGAAAAGTGGAAGCAGTGACAGATTTTACTTTCTTGGGCTCCTAAATCCCTGCAGATGGTGACTGCAGTCATGAAATTAGAAGACACTTGCTCCTTGGAAAGAAATCTATGACAAAGCTGGACAGCATATTGAAAAGCAGAGGCATTACTTAACTGACAGAAGATCACATAGTCAAAGTTACGGTTTTTCCAGTAGTTATATACTATGAATGTAAGAGTTGGACCATAAAAAGGTTGAGCGCAGAAGAATTGATGCTTTTGAATTGTGGTGCTGGAAAAGACTCTTGAGAGTCCCTTGGACTGCGAGGAGATCCAATCCGTCAATTCTAAAGGAAATCAACCCTGAATATTCATTGGAAGGACTGATGCTGAAGCTGAAGCTCCAATATTTTGGCCACCTGATGCAAAGAGCTGACTCATTGGAAAAGACCCTAATGATGGGAAAGATTGAGGGGAGGAGGAGAAGGGGATGAAAGAGGATGAGATGATTGGATAGCATCACTAACTCAATGGACATGAATTTGAGCAAACTCTGGGAAACAATGGAGGAAGAGGAGTCCATGGGGTCACAAAGACTTGGACACAACTTAGTGACTGAACGATAACAACTTTGCGTGTGTGTATTAGTCGCTCAGTTGTGTCCAACTTTTTGGGACCCCATGGACTGTAGCCTGCCAGGCTCCTCTGTCCATGGACTTCTCCAGGCAAGAATACTGGAGTGGGTTGCCATTCCCTTCTCCAGGAGGTCTTCCCAACCCAGGCTTTGACCTCAGATCTCCCACATTGCAGGCAGATTCTTTACCGTCTGAGCTACCAGGGAAGCCCATAACAACTTTGCTGCTTCTGCTGCTGCTGCTAGGTTGCTTCAGTCGTGTCCGACTCTGTGCGACCCCACAGACGGCAGCCCACTAGGCTCCCCCGTCCCTGGGATTCTCCAGGCAAGAATACTGGAGTGGGTTGCCATTTCCTTCGCCAATGCATGAAAGTGAAAAGTGAAAGTGAAGTCGCTCAGTCGTGTCTGACTCCTAGCGACCCCATGGACTGCAGCCTACCAGGCTCCTCCGTCCATGGGATTTTCCAGGCAAGAGTACTGGAGTGGGTTGCCATTGCCTTCTCGGATAACAACTTTAAACGTACCCCAATCTACCCAATTGAATATTAAGGGATATTTGAGTTGTTTCCAGCTTTGCTATTATGAAAATGGATGGAATGCAAATTGTTTAAAAAATAACCATTTTTTTTTCAAAAAGTCGGCTCCCTCCTGATGCATCTCTCCCTGAGACATGGCATGTTTCTTGTGCAGTGAGTCTGGCCTGGCCTCTTTGTTCTGCTCCATGATCTCTCCTTCTTGTTCCCTGTACAATCCCACATCACCCTTAACATTATAGCTTGGGAATAAACTTTCTTTATCTTTTTTTCTTCTTTTTTAATTCCTAATTTTCTATTTTTTTGTGGTGCGAGCCTCATGGTATAAATTAGGGAGTCTCTGCTGGAATTTACCCCTAAAGCAGCATGTAAAGTTTTAGATTTCCATATCCTCAGATGTAAGACAGCATATGAAGGGGTGGACAGAAGTCTCAGGGGGCCAGTATTTTTAAATGTCTGCTTGCAGATGCATTTTCTAGTCCCTTGGAAGTAGGAATATGTCAGAGATAAGGTGCAGAGACAAGGGGCAGGATGGGTGCCATCTCTTACTGAGATAATCCCTGTGTTCTGTAAGCTTGGAAAAGGAAATGGCAGCCCACTCCAGTATCCTTGCCTGGGAAATCCCATGTTCGATCCCTGGGTTGGGAAGATACCCTGGAGAAGGAAGTGGCGACCCACTCCAGTGTTCTTGCCTGGAGAGTTCCACAGACAGAGGAGCCTAGTGGGCTACAGTCCATGGGGCTGCAGAGTCGGACATGACTGAGCGACTTTCACTTCACTTCACTTCCATAAGCTTTGGGCAGGCTCTCCATCTCTGTGACTGAGTTGTTTCACTCTGATCCTCAGCGTGCACACTTGGCCCAGGTCAATGTGGACCTGTCCAGGGCTGTTCTAGGTGCTCCTCTGAGGGGCGAGGCCATGACCCGGCCCCTCGAGATGATGTGCACAAGCTGTGTGTATTAGGCTTCACAAAAAATGTGGGAAACCTTTCATGTTTTTCTCCCATTGCTGAGTTTCATGAGTTATCATCAGACTTTCCAGAAAGAGAGCCTATGTAATGATGTTTAATCTCAGATATTTTGCACTTGGAAAATAAAAATTTCCAGATGTTTTTCATTAAATCTAAAGCTACTGCCAATTACTGTGTTTAAAAAAGATAAATATCCTTTGTTCTTGTTTTAATTAATTTATTGTGAAACATTTTATTACAAAATCACCTTTGGATTTGATTTTTAAAAATAAAGCACAAGGAGAAAATTAGTAAGTCAAGTTAGTTAGAAAAGCTTTTGAGCTTTCTAAGTGATATTTCTCAGTAGGTTTATAACCTGATGAGGGAGAGAAAAAAAACATCCACAGAGATGTGTAGCAAAGGTGCTGTTACAAGAGGATGGAGACTGTGGAGGCCGGGTCATGTGACATGATAAGGGTGGGAGCCTAGGATGAATGGAATCCAAGTTGGGAAGGAAAGTGTCCATATAAAACCCACAGAGACAGGGACTGTGCTGCAGGCAAGAACACTGCGTGCCCACCATTCCCCCTGCTCCATGTACCAGGCAAAGAAAGCAACCGGTTTTCTTACAAAATGACTAGATACTTTTCCTATTTGACAACAACATCACCACACAGAACCTCTTCACAAGGTTTAAAAGAACAAATAATAGATAAGCACTAAAGTGGAAAAGGTTTAAATGAGGCAGCAGCAGGAAATGCCACACTGATGCTGCTTCCAGCTGCGGCAGGTCTGGCTGTTCCGCTAAAACAGTTACAGCCCAACTGCTGAGTTTGGCAGATCTTAAGAAGATACCACTCATCGCAAGGTAGGAATAGCTTTGCAAAACCCAGCGAGGCAGCACTTGAATCAGATGGTGTTCTTTGTTTCATTTTCGAGCAGGTATTGTGAAGAAGTGTCCCGCCAGGCAAGGTGTCCCTCCTCCTCGATGCGTGGGGAACACTGCAGGGCAGGTGCTGTTCTTTTCCAGTACTGGGTTGCCGGCATGGTTCCTAATTTCATTCTTGGTCTCCAGCAAGTTTATCGTCTACTTTTTACTAGGTCTCATTAGTAGTATAATCACTCATTTACTGAGCCTCCATCCTTGTTTCTGCCTAATGAGCTTTTCTACCTCTTTTAATTTCTGCCTTTTCTCTTTCAGTTTTGTTTGTTTTGTCTACTTTGTGTATTTTGACCCCCCTCTGAAGCTGTTGTATTATTCCTGGAATTGAAATGCAGATAAAGATAAGTATACTCATAATGGAAGAAGTCACAGTTGAGCTAAAAGTTCACATTTTAATATTCTTGGCACAGAAACAAAGGTTGGTCACAGTTAGAGAAAATAGTTTCATATTATTTATGGTAAAGCTGCAGAAATGTGGGCATCAGTGAGATTTGCTATCAAAAGTCACCTCTTTCCTGTCTCTCATCACCCCTCTCTCTCATCTTCCTCTCTTGGTTCCTTCTTTCTTTCCTTCTTTCAATAGAGTGGGATGTGGTTTGATTGCTAGATTTCCACTTTGGTCTTGTCATAATGATCAAGTCATGAGAAGATTGAACAAATCTGCCTAGTTTATTAAAGATTAATTCTGTTGAAGAATTTTTCACAAAATTAAAGCCACATAACTAATCAAACAAAATGCAAAATAAAACCATAGCTCTGGCATCACTGCTCTGTTTATATCTATACTTAAAAAAAAAATCTTGTGACTAGAGCTCCTTTCACAGCACACACCATCATCTATCTGTATATGTGTTGCCATGGTAATGGGCTGTTGTGACGTTTATATAATGAGGGGCACAATTGGTGGATGGTTTTCTTAAACACAGGGAGAAATCTCCTACAAGTATTTTCCATCTGTTCCTGGAAATGTCTCATCTCCCTTGATGACTGCTTTTATGTATCAGTTGTATGGATTTATTAATGTCAGCCTTCTACCAATAAAAGATCCTTTTTCATTTGTGGGCTGTCAAATTAGGTTGTTTTAAGTGTGGAGGACCAGTCAACCCCATGACCAATTCCCAAAGGAAATGGATGCCATACTATAAGTCACTTGTTGGTTGAGAGTATTCTTCTGTAACATGGAAAATAACATACAACTGGAATGGTGGTCTTTAGAAAGCAACACTGTAATTGGAGAAAATTACAGAACACCCTCAGACATTGTGATAATTGGAAGGTTGATTGTGGTTAGCTCCGTAACACTTAGAGCATAGAAATTGGGTCAAGCATCATGTGAGCTAAAAAGTGCTCCTAGCTGACAGAAGTGAGCAAACTTTATTCATTGCTCATTCCTGAATTACTCTCAACATAGTTCAAAAGCACTAATAGTTCAAAAGCATTAATTCTTTGGTGCTCAGCATTCTTTATGGTCCAACTTTCACATCTATACATGACTACTAGAAAAGTAAGCTTTGACTATATGGACCTTTGTCAGCAAAGTGATGTCTCTACTTTTTAATACACTGTCTATGTTTGTCATAGCTTTTCTTCCAAGGAGCAAGTGTCTTTTAATTTATGGCTTCAGTCACCATCTACAGTGATTTTTGAGCCCAGAAAAATAAAGTCTCTCACTGTTTCCATTGTTCCCCTATCTTTTTGCCATGAAGTGATGGGACCAGATGCCATAATCTTAGTTTTTTGAATGCTGAGTTTTAAGTCAGCTTTTTCACTCTCCTGTTTCACCTTCATCAAGAGGCTGTTTAGTTTCTCTTCACTTTCTGCTGTTAGGGTGGTGTCATCTGCATATCTGAGGTTATTGATATTTCTCCCAGCAATCTTTTTTTTTCTCCCAGCAATCTTGATTCTAGCTTATGATTCATCCAGCCTAGCATTTCACATGATGTACTCTGCATAGAAGTTAAATAAGCAGGGTGACAATATACAGCCTTGATGTACTCTTTTCCCAGTTTTGAACCAGTCTGATGTTCCATGTCTGGTTCCAACTGTTGCTTCTTGACCTGCATACAGGTGTTTCAGAAGACATGTAAGGTGGTCTGGTATTCCCATCTCTGTAAGAACACAGTTTGTTGTGATCCACACAGTCAAAGGCTTTAGCATAGTCAATGAAGCAGAAGTAGATGTTTTTTTCTGAAATCTTGCCTTTTCTATGATCCAACAGATACTGGCAATTTGATCTCTGGTTTCTCTGCCTTTTTGAAATCCAGCTTGTACATCTGGAAGTTCTCAGTCCATGTACTGTTGAAGCTCGCTTGAAGGATTTTGAGATATTTTAAATCCTAAAAGATGGTGCTATTAAAATGCTGCATTCAATATGCCAGCAAATTTGGAAAACTCAGCAGTGGCCACAGGACTGGAAAAGGTCAGTTTTCATTCCAGTCCCAAGAATGGCAATGTCAAAGAATACTCAAACTACTGCACAATTGCACTCATTTCACATGCTAGCAAGATAATGCTCAAAATTCAAGGCTAGACTTTTAAAAATGATACAGTCTAATAAAGAGGTGGATCATTCCCTTGTGGGTTTATTTTGCTTTCTTACTGATTCATCTCATGTTGGAGATGTTTTTTCATTTATTTTGCTCTTATAAAGGACCTAACACCAACACCAAACCTTTCTTCTTTGTTACTCTTCTCTGAGTAACCCAGCTTTCTAGCTCCTCCTATAAATTGTCTAAGTAACCTTATAGTGGATTTGGGGGGCGGTATAAACCCCTGTTTCCTGCGTAGTCCAGATTTCCTAAACTTGTAAGAGCTATCCTTCCCCCTTCTGCTCTTTGCTGGGGATAAAGTGGGCTATGGACACACATGTTTATAAGTAACTGTAGGATTATGATATTGTGATTTTATAGTAATAAATGTTTATTGGTCTTTTTCCACCTCCTGATTCAGGGCTCCTGAAATCCTTTTTATTTCCCAAGAGGAGCTTCTTTTGTTCTAATGAGATGACTCTGGGTAGGCTCCTGGATAACTCCGGGGTGAGGGCTGCTCACCAGAAAGCCTGACCTAGGATTAGAAGCTTGGCGTTTTCAGCCCCACCTCCACCCTCCAGGAAGGGGGAGGGGCTGGAGACTGGGTGAATGTCTGTCACGGCCACGTGAGGAAGCCTCCCCAACAGTCCCAACAGCAGGGCGGTGGGAGAGCTTCCTTGCTGTGGACACATCCACGTGCTGAGGGGGGGGAGGGACACCAGCTTCATGGGGACAGAGCTGCTGACCTCGCCCTGGGGACAGTTCTTCACCTGGACACTCATATACGTCCTTTATCGCATCCTGTAACAGACCAGTAAACATTAAGTTGGCATTTCCCTGAATTCTGTGAGCTGTTCTAGCAAATAACTGAGTCCAAGGGGCAGGGGGCATGGGAACTTCTGGTCTGCAGTCAAGTGGGACAGAGTGGTGGGTCACCTGGGGACCTCAGAGTGATTTGCCACCTGAAGCGGGCTGTCTTGTGGACCTGAGCCCTTACCCTGGAGGACACAGGGCTCTCCAGAAGAGTGTCAAAACTGAGTTAAATGGTGGGATGCCGAGCTGGCATCACATGTCTGGTGTCGGGGGGTGAGGAGATGAGTGTGTTCACAGAGCAAAGGAGACTCAGGAGGGGGAAAAAACTGAGGATTTTTCTTTTTACAAGGATAGTGTGAAAAAAAGCTTTTAAAAAGCTGTGAGAGCCACAAGAGCACATGACAACAGTTTCTCCAATGGATTTGTTAATGTCAGTGTTAAAAATATGGACATTTGGAAATTAGCTCTGAGGTACTTAACTTTACTCAATAGAGAAACTGGCTAAAGAGTCTAGCTTTAGTTAGTCCTTTCAGACGTTTTCGCAATCACTTTAGCCCTCGTTTGATGGTTGGAAAATGCTACACTTTATAGGAAACTCAAAACAGAAAGGAGAATTTTCTTGCAGTAACATCCCTGCTGCATTTTGCAGAGGTTCACACTGGTGTGAACGTGCCTAAAGCCCAGTGAGTCCGAGATGGGAATGGCCGGCCCAGGTCCTCATCCCGCTCGTTGCTTCAGCCCACGCAGGCCCATGTTGGACCACTCATCTCACCTCCCAAGGGCTGACTCAATGTCACCGAAAAGGAAGTTTTGTGGGTATTCAGAACAGCAACAGAAAACCCATCTCCTCAGCCAGTGTGTTTTTTATTAACAACATGTTCCTGTAACAAATTGCGTTTTTAATGTTTTCTGCCTAAATCGTATATTATGGTAGGATTTTGATAATATTTTGCACTTTTCAGGAAGTGATAAAAGTTCACAATAATAAAAATAGTAGAGATACATCAAGTATTTTTCTTACATGTCATACAAATTTAGAAAAATGAAAGAAATGAAAACAAGAAAACCCATGCATTTATCACTTGCAGATAAGCCCAAGGCTATCTTTCCATTTATCCTTTTTATGTAAGACTGTATCTACATTTTTGTTAAAATAAAAATGGACAACATGTACTGTCTTAAAATAGACATTTAATACTTAGGAAACTGGGACCATCTTCCCATACCATTACCAATCCTTCTGTAGAACCATTCTAGGCTGCCTCCCATGCCCTTTGTCACCATTTATTAACTGAGCCTCTTACTGTCAACATGCTTTGTTTCTCATTACTCTTTATTAGAAGCAGTGATTCAGTTGCAAAATAAACTTTTGTACTCTTGTGGCTTTTGAATTTGTAAAATAAAATTAAGAAACTGACCAAAAAACAGTTTCATAGCATCAAAGTAGTAGACTCATTTTTAGTTGGATTGAATAAAAAATTTAAAAACAAAAAATAAAAAATAAAAAAGTAAAACAAAAATTTCAGCAGTTCGTCAGAGCTCTGGTGAGAGTAAATAACATGAGGTATTAATTTTGTTCCAAAAGCCTGGGATATTATTACAATTTATTTGTAGTTAAGAAAAATAATTTAGAATAATAGTAGCATTATATCACAATAGCACATATAGTGTGAATCACATATCTAATGTACATAATACTCGTGTAACTTGTATTTATGAATATCCCGGAAATTTGCTATAATGCCTTTTCGTATTGTCAGTCTTTGGATTCAACAGCATCTAAATTTTCTCAGATTCAGTCTTGAAAAGAGACACTCAAAAATGAGCAGTATGGAGCCTCTTTTCATGTGCCTGTTGTCTTTCTGTATATCTTCTTTGGAGAAACATTGGGTTGCTGTCTTTTGTTGTGGTGGTTATTGAGTTGTAGGAGCCGTTTGTATATTTTGAAAGTTAAATCCTCTTTGGTCACATCATTTGCAAATATCTTCTCTCAAACAGAAGATATTTTTGTACTGGGACCACTGAATAGCCACATGCAAAAGAATGAAGTTGGACTCTTACCTTGCCCCATATTCAAAGTTAACTCAAAATGGGCCCAAGGCCTGTATATAAAAGTCAGTATTATAAAACTCGAGAGGAAAACCCGAGAGTAAATCTTCATAACCTTGGGTTTGGCCATGATTTCTTAGACCTGATACCCAAAACACCAGCAACAATAGACAAAATAGGTAAATCGGATTTCCTCAAAACAAAAAATTGATGCTTTGGAACTGTGGTGTTGGAGAAGACTCTTGAGAATCCCTTGGACTACAAGGAGATCCAACCAGTCAATCCTGAAGGAAATCAGTCCTGAATATTAATTGGAAGGACTGATGCTGAAGCTGAAATTTCAATACTTTGGCCACCTGATGTAAAGAACTGACTCACTGGAAAAGACCCTGAAAGACTGAAGGCAGGAGGAGAAGGGGAACAACAAGGGATGAGATGGCTGGATGGTATCACCGACTCAATGGACATGAGTTTGAGCAGGCTCTGGGAGTTGGTGATGGACAGGGAAGCCTGGCATACTGCAGTCCATGGGGTCCTAAAGGGTCGGACATGACTGCAACTGAACTGAACTGAACTGATAAAAGGAGAAAGGAAAAAGATAATCCACCATCCAAAAATGGCACATGCTGTGGCAAATCGTATCTCTGACACAGGTCTATAGCCAGCTAGCCCATGCCCCTGCTGGTGCAGTGGGGTGCCTGTGTGGCCCCTCCTGTCCCAGGTGATGAAGGGACTGCAGGTCCCACAGCACTCGAGGAATGGTCATCCTCCTCTGCACCCTTGGGGAGTGAGTGCTGGATTGCTTTGAGCCCAGATTCCTTCTCATCACTGCCTTCAAAGACTGAGTGCTTCAGTTTGCCTCCAGAAGAACACAGAGTATTTATAGTTCTTTGAAAATAGTCTTCACTTTTCTTCATGATCTTATCATATGATCCAGTCCTTGAATTCCTTGGTATCCATGGATCCAAATGAGTCAAATGCTTATATCTGCACACATAAAGCTGCTTCTGGACATGCAGGGCAGATTTGTCCATCACTGGCAGAACTTGGAAGCAACCAAGATGTTTTTCAGAAGGTGAATGGGCATAGAGATTGGACTCCATCCATTCAACAGAATGGTGCTGAAAGGCATGGAGTCTTGGCAAGACAAGTGGGGCACCTTAACATATTTACTCATTGAAATAAGCCAGTCTGGGAAAGGGGCAAAGCTTGGGGTACCAATTACATATGACATTCGGGAAAAGGCAAACCATGGATAGGGTGAAAAATCAGTGCATAGCCAGGAGTTTGTGGCAGGGTTGAGGGGTGGGGGGTAATAAATGGGTCAAGCATGGAGGAATTTTATGGCAGGGAGCTGTAGGGTGTGATACATTCATGGTGAGATACATTTGTCAAAACCCATAGAATGTATGACGCTAGGAGTGATGCCTAATGTAAATGCTGGACTCTAGTGATCATGATGTATCCATGTGGATTCATCCATAGTAACTGACGCCAGGATGTTGGAGGATAGTTGGGATAGCTGAGCGCCTGTGTGGAGGGGGTGGGGGTGGCAGGGTGGAGAAGCAACAGCAGCGCTGGGGGCACACAGCCCCTTTCTGTTCTCTGTCCTATTTCCCTGTGAACTCAAAAAAAATCCCAGTAGTATTCCATGGCTGCTCCTCTTCAAGTTCTCAATTTGGCTGGGCCACTTGAGAGTTAAATTTCAGCAGATATTGTCATTTCAACCTGCACCCTTTTCAAGTTTCATCTGACATCTACTTTTTAATCTCACTGCACACTTTTCTGGTTTTTAAGATAGTACTTTTTCTTCATTTTAAAATTTATTTTAAAAATTAATTATTTTTTGGCTATACTACACATCTTGCAGGATCTTAATTCCTCAACCAAGGACTGAGCTTGGGCCCTTGCAGTGAAAGCGCCGAGTCCTAACTGCTGAATCGCCAGGAGATTCCCTCTCTCCCCGCACTGTTTACAGAAAAATTGCTTTATAATTGATGGGCGATATTATATTAATTTTCTGGTACACAACATAGTGCTTCTATATTTTTATGCATTATAAAATGATCACCAAGATAAGTCTAGTTACCATTTGTCACCAAACAATGCCAACCACCAGCATATTCTTGGGATGAGTCCCCTTCTGTTGTGTTTGTTCACTTGTTATATTTCGTAGTTTCTATGTACAAGTGACATCATAAGGTCTCTCTTTCTCTGCCTGCTGTATCTCACTTAGCACGATGCCCTCTGGGTCCATTCGTGTTGTTGTGGTATCATTATTTTTTCTGTGACTGCGTCATAAACCATTGTGGATGTATGTATATGTATGAAAACTTCTTTGCCCATGTGTCAGTTGATGGACATCTTTGTGGCTTCCATGCCTTGGCTATTGTCAGTAAAGCTGCCATGAACATAATGGCGTGTCTGTCTTTTTGAATTTGTGTTTTTGTTTCCCTCAGAAAGATACCCCAAGTGTGATTCCTGCATCATATGGTAGTTTTAGTCTTAATTTCTTGAGGAACCTCTGTACTGTTTTCCATTGTGGCTGTACCAGTGAACATTGCCAACAAAATGCATGCGGGTCCTCCAAATCCTTGCTACTACTTGTAATTTGTTGTCTTTTGGATGGTAGCCATTTTTTAAGGTGTGAGGTGATAATCTCATTGTTCTTTTGCTGTGCATTTCCCTAATGATAAGTGATATTGATGATAGTTTCATGTGTCTCTTGGCCAGCTGTACATACTCTGGAAAAATGTTCAGTTCCAACTTTTAAATGGATTTTTGGTTTTTGGAGGCTCCGTTGCATGAGTTCTTCATCTATTTTGGATAGGAACCCCTTTTCAGATATATTGTTTGCAAATATTTTGTCATGTTCAGTATGCTGCCTTTTCATTTTGTGGATGCTTTCCTTTGCCATTGAAAAGCTTTTCAGTTGAATGGAGTCCCATTGGCTTATTCTTCTTTTGTTCCCCTTGCTTTGGGGGACAGAGCCAGAAAATATTGCTAAGACTGATGTCAAAGAGTGTACTGCCTATGTTTTCTGCTAGGAGTTTCATGGCTTCAGGCCTTACATTGAAACATTTGATTCATTTTGAGGTTGCTTTTGTAGATGGTACAAGAAAGGATTCCAGGTTGATTCTTGTGTGTGCAGCTGTCAGTTTTCCCAATACTGTTTATTGAAGAGGCTATCTTCCCCACCATTGTATAGTCTCACCTCCTTTGTCATAGATGAATATATGCATGTGTTTATTTATGGGCTTTCAATAACGTTCCATGAATCTAGACAATACTTTTGTCCCAATACCATACTGTCAGTATTATTCTAGATTTGTAGTACAGTTTGAAATCAGGGAGCATGATATGTCCGAGTCTGTGCTTCTTTTTGTATTGACCATTCAGGTTCTTCTGTGTTTTCTGTCACATTTTAGGATTCTTTGTTCTAGTTCTCCATAAAATTCCGTTGATATTTTGATAGGAATGGCACTAAATCTCTAGATTGCTATGGGGTGTGGAATCATTTTAACAATACAAATTTTTTTCCAATCCAGGAACACGTTATATCTGTCCATTTGTTTGTGTTATTTCCAATTTCTTTCTTCAGTGTCTTCCAGTTTTCCAAGTATAGGTCTTTTACCTACTGGTTTAGATGTGTTCCTAGGTATTTAATTTTGTTAATGTCATTGTCAATAGGGTTGTTTGTTTTAATTTCTCATTCTGATTGTTTGTTGCCAACGTATAGCCACGTAATTGATAAAAGCATAGACATCATTTTGCCAACAAAGGTATGTATAGTTAAAGCTATGGTTTTTTCAGTAGTCATGTATGGATGTGAGATTTGGACTATAAAGAAGGCTCAGTGCCAAAAAACTGATATTTTCAAATTGTGGTGCTGGAGAAGACTCTTGAGAGTCCCTTGGACAGCAAGGAGATCAAACCAGTCAATCCTAAAGGAAGGACTGATGTTGAAGCTGAAGCTCCAATACTCTGGCCACCTGATGTGAAGAGCCAACTTATTGAAAAAGACCCTGATGCTGGGAAAGACTGAAGCAGGAGGAGAAGGGGGCAACAGAGGATGAGATGATTGGATGGCATCATTTCAATGGACATGAATTTGAGCAAACTCCAGGAGATAGTAAAGGACAGGGAATCCTGACGTGCTATAGTCCATGGGGTTGCAAAGAGTAAGATAGGACTTGGTGACTAAACAATAACTATTTTGTATCTTTCAACTTAACTGAATTTTCCAATGAGTTGTATTTGCTTTGGGGAGTCTTCCTAAGGATTTTCTATATAAAACATCTACAAACAGTGACAGTTTTACTTTTTCCTCTGCCACTGGATTCTTTTTCTTATCTAGTTACTATGTCTAGGACTGCCTAGATCATGTTGAATGAAAGTGGTGAGAGTTGAATGAGAGTGGTCAGTCAGTGTTAGAGTTGGGTTTAAGCATAACTGGCCCTCTTTTTCTTCCTCCCTCTCCATCTCTCTGAGGCTTCCAGGAAGGACAGAACTAGTCCAGGGTCACACATAACTCAGCAAGGTGAACTGTACCATTATTTCTCTGCCCCCCTACCCCAGGCTTGGGTATAGTTTTGTGTATCATGTATCTTCTTTGACCAGGTATCCACTTAAGAGTTTTCCTATTTTTTCTCTTTCTTTTTTATTAAAAAAAATTTAAAGTGTGATAATACATTTACAGGAGACTTGGAAAATACAAAACAAAGTTACATATAGTTCAACTATATATTACAATTATTTTTTAAGTAGATAAATTCAGATTTTTAGTTGGAGTTTCAATATCAAACTCTCAAAAATTAATAGTATGCATATACAGAAAAATAGAAGGATATAGTAGACCCAAAAAGCACTATGAACCAATTCAACATAATTAAGATTTATAAAATTTTCACACAGCAGCAGGGTACAAATTCTATTCAAGTTCCCATAGACTATAAACCAGGAGACATTGGAACATGTCCAGGGCCACAAAACAAGGTACAAAAATTTTCATGATTTTGTCTTGAAATCATACAGAGTCTATCTCTCATCATTGTGGAATTATGTTAAAATCATTATCAAAAGATATTTGAAAATAACCACATATTTTCAAGTACAATGTTGTAGTTACCAAGAGAGATCTTTGACTTAGCCACTGAATGCTGCTGCTAAGTCACTTTAGTTGTGTCTGACTCTGTGTGACCCCATAGACAGCAGCCCACCAGGCTCCTCTGTCCCTGGAATTTTCCAGGCAAGAATACTGGAGTGGGTTGCCATTGCCTTCTCCACTGCATGCATGCATGCTAAGTCACTTCAGTCATGTCCAACTCTGTGAGACACCATGGACGGCAGCCCACCAGGCTCCTCTGTCCAAGGGATTCCCTAGGCAAGAATCCTGGAGTAGCCATTGAATAGAGATTCCCTATTTTTAATGGGGTTGCTTGTGTTAGAGTTCTTTGTATATTTTGAGATATTTATTTGCAAATATTATTTGATATTTTGTTTGAAAATATTTTTTCCCAGTTATATCATGCTTTTGATTTTCTGAACCAGGTCTTTCACATAGTAGAAATCTTTTATTTTAGTAAGGCCACGGAATCCCTTGTTTTGCTTTCTAATTGATTTTTTTGTGTTGTGTTTTAAAACTACAAAGCTTGTGATCTGCACGACCAAACCCAAGCTCATGTCAATTTTCTTTTATATTTCTTCTATAATTTTGAATAGTTTTGCATTTAAAATTTGTCTATGAATAATTTGGGGTTTCCCTGGTGGCTTGGTGGTAGAGAATCTACCTGTCAGTGCAGGACACGTGGGTTTGATTCCTGAGTTGGGAACATCCCCTGGAGGAGGAAATGGCAACTCACTCCAGAATTCTTGCCTGGAGAATCCCATGGACAGAGGGGCCTGGGGGCTGTAGTCTATGGGGTCACAAAAGAGTTGGCCATGAGTTAGCGACTAAACAACAAAAACGTGAATAATTTTGAGTGCATTTGGTGTAAGTTGTAAAGTTTGTACCTACATTTATTTCATCCATATGGTTTCCAATTCATTGCTTTTAAGTTTTAGAAAAGTTTGGGGTTATTGTCTCCATTTCAGTTCGAATTTCCAGTAAGGGGATTCAGCAGTTCTGCCTGCAGGAGTGCTGTCTCCCATGAAGTGTGAGGGAGGCATGGCCTGCACCTCCCACAGTGACCACGGGGCGGCGCTGAACTCACCTCTCTGACCCACAGCACTTCTCCTTTCCGGTGGATTTGGCTCCCGGCGCAGCTGAGAGGCGAAAGCAATGGCAACCCACTCCAGTGTTCTTGCCGGGAGAATCCCAGGGACGGGAGAGCCTGGTGGGCTGCTGTCTAGGGGGTCGCACGGAGTCGGACAAGACTGAAGCGACTTAGCAGCAGCAGCAGCAGCAGCAGCAGCAGCTGCTGAGAGGAGCTGTGTCTTCTGAGACACCGCAGGGCTTCCATCTGGAACTCCCGGGTCAGCTTCTCTGCCGACAGGAGCTCAGTTCCCTTACGCCTCCCTGGGGTTTTGGCCTCAGGGAGGCCAACACGGGGCTGCGTCCACGCTGGGTCGTTTGTTGACGACCCAGGCAACCCGGGGAGGCAAAGGTGAGGAAAACGGAGAAGTTTGGAGAGACGTCTTTGTGTGAATGACTGCTCTTCTCAGTCAATCTAGAGGGACTTGGTGTGGAAAGCTGGGTTTTTCGTCAGTTTTGTGTGCAGCGCAGATGAGGTCTAAGTTCTTTCTTTGGTATGTGGTGTCCGGTTTTCCCAGCACTGTTTACCCTTCCCCTTGGTGAGTCATTGACCCGTTGTCATAGGTTAACAGAGCCATCGTGTGGGCTGAATTCTGGGCTGTCTGTCCTGTTCCTCTCGGCGGTGTGCCTCTTCTTGCGCTCACAGTTTTGGTGACTGTAGCTTCACCAAATGCAGTGCAAAGTCTGGGAGGGAGATACCTCCTGCCTAGTCTCCTTTCTCAGGGTCCTCTTAGCTCTTTGGGATCCTTTGTGATTCCACTCAAATTTTAGAAGGATTTGCTCTTTTTCTGTGAAAAATTTCATTGGAATTTTAGGAGGGCTTGCCTTCACTGTATAGTTTGGGTAGAATGGACATTTTAACAATAATAATTCTTGCATTTCATGAGCAGGGGTATCTTTCCAGTGATTCGTATCTTCTTCAATTTATTCATCATTGTAAAATTTTCAGTATGCAGGTATCTAACATCCTTTGTTAAATTTATTCCTTGGTATTTTGTTCTTTTTGATGCAGTTGTAAATAATTTTGTTTTTTCTCTTTTTGATGGCTCATTATTAGTGTTTAGAAATGCAGTTGATTTGTATATATTGATTTTGCATCTTTACTGAATTCATTTCTAATTTTTTTGGTGGAATGATGTAGAAAATTGGAATTCCAAAATTCCACTGTTTCTACCACATCCAGGTCATCCACAACACAGAAAACAGTGGCCCCTAATATGATTTTCCCACAGTGCCTCTAAATCTCATGTGGACTTTGGGTGAACTGGATCTGGGTATGTCTTGGCCTCTATCTGGAAGTTTGATGCTTTCTGTTTTTCTGGAATGGTTTTGACATGGTGTTTTGAAAAGTAATTTACATACCAGTAATTTCAAATGTATAGACAACTTTACAAACATAAAAGCAAATTTTGTATTTGATTAAATATATTCCTAACTATATATGTTGACATTATTTAAAGTGGAATTGCTTTCATAAATTCTTTTTCAGATTATTTATTGCTATGTACATGTATAAGATAAATGTTTATAAATTAATATTTTTTCCTGTAACTTTACTGAATTAGTTGACTAATCAAATAATTTTTTGTTTTAGGAAGTTTTATCTGTAAGATGGTGTGATCTGTATTCTGTTCATTGATATAGTTTTAATTTTTCCATTCACACATGAAAATTTTGTTTCTTTCCTTAAAACTCTAGGTTGAACTTCCAGTACCCTATTGAGTAACAGTGGTGAAGGTCAGCTTCCTGGCCTTGTTCCTGATTTCAGGAGTAAATCTTTCAGTTTTTAACACTGAGCATGAAGTTTGCTTGGAGAAGGCAATGGCAACCCACTCCAGTACTCTTGCCTGGAAAATCCCGTGGATGGAGGAACCTGGTAGGCTGCAGTCCATGGGGTCGCTAGGAGTCAGACACGACTGAGCGACTTCACTTTCACTTTTCACTTTCATGCATTGGAGAAGGAAATGGCAACCCACTCCAGTGTTCTTGCCTGGAGAATCCCAGGGACGTGGGAGCCTAGTGGGCTGCCGTCTATGGGTTGGCACAGAGTCGGATACGACTGAAGCGACTTAGCAGCAGCAGCATGAAGTTTGCTATAGCTTTGTATATTATTCTTTTTAATATTGCATAAATATTCCTTTATTCCTACTTTCTTGAATGTTTGTATCATGAGATAGCATTAGGGTTTGATTATAGTTTCTTCTGCAGTAATTGATATGATAGTCTGTTTTTACATTGTAACTGTGTTGCTTAGTTTTAATATGTGAAACAACCTGACACTTTTGGTGTCGAGATACTTGCTTATGGCATCATCCATGCAATGTTCTGTTGGTTTCATGCTGCTCTAGTTTTGTGGAGGATTTTTGTGTTCATAAAGTATGCTGGTGTAGTTTTACTTTTCTGATGTATTTGTGTGATTTGATTAGATTTTTCTTGGTGTTGGTTTGGAGGGTTGGCATCAGGGCTGGGAGTGGCATGAGAGCTGGGTTATGGGTTATGGTTGCTGTTTTGAGACCCTGCACATAGGGTTCAGGCTGCCCTCCTGTGACATGACTGTCCTGCCAGCTCTTGCCCCACCCTCTAGAGACTCCTCACTCCCCAGAGGGCAAGGGTGACCACCCCCATTGGCATCCCTCCTGCCTCTGCCTGTCCATCCCTTCTCCCTGAGTCAGGACACCACTTCCTCCACGAGGCTCCTAGATTCCGGCCTTGGAGCATCCCCTCCGCCACATGTCCCCACAAGCTGTGTTGACCCCCAGGATTTGTTGCCTCAAGAGGCCCCAGGATCATGGACTCCCCTGGGCTGAGATGAGGTCACTGACCTGTGTGTGAGGAGGGAGCAGAACTCATGGGGGAGAAGGCAAGATGAGAGCAGGAGATAGAGACGGGCAGGGAGAGACTGGGGCCGACTGACCACAGAGCCTTCAGGAGGAGCCGGTGCCCGACACCCGGACCTCAGGCTCCAGGCCTGAGACAAGTACCCCGTTCCAATGCCCACTGCCCCCAGGGTCTGGTATGTGTGATGGGGGCTCGAGAAACAGATATCTGGCCTGTGGGGGAGGGACGGTGTGCTTGTTGAAACCCAGGACGGTCACTGGCTACTTCCCTTCTAGACATAATCCCCACTCTTCCTGGGGGGGTGGGAACCCAGGGTCCAAGAACCTTCTACTCTTCCCTGTTATGGCTACCTCTCCCCCTACCCCCTGCCACCGGGCATCTCAGGCCTCGGAAAGAAGCCACAGTGTTGTGACTATGGCAGCTGGCTGCAGGCCACCCCCATCCCACCTCCTGACCTGAGTGTGGCCATCTGAGTTGCTCCCCCCCAATCCAGGTGCCTTGTTTCACAGGACAGGTCCTTTCCTGGAGGCGGGTATCCAGTGGGCAGTGGTGACTGAGGCCTGTGAATCTGGCCAGAGAGGCCCTCCCCAAGAGCCCAGGAACAGCTGGGCCCGAACAGCTCCATCCCTCCCCTTCCGTACCCCTCGGAGTGAGGATAAGGCCCTAGTGACCCCCAAGAAGAGACATGACACCCAGAGGACTCGACCATCCACAGACCAGGGACTGAGTGTCCACCTCGCTCCCTCAGAGAGAGCGTGAAGGCCCGCGTCCCCACAAACATCCAGCCTCAGGGAACCAGGCAGACAGAAAACCGCCTGGGGTGGGGGTGGGGGTGGGGGTGGGGGTGGGGGGTGGGCTGTGTTCACAGATCCCGCCTTCGGGAAAGGGGGCCGGCCTCAGGGAGGACGCACGCGCTGCCTTGCCGAGCACTCACTGACCGGCCCACTGGCGTCACCCTGCCCCTCTCCCGCTCCCTGTGACCTCACCGCCTCATTCGGAAACCCTCCTCTCTAGGCTCCAAGGGCCCACACTTCCCACCTCAGCCCCGTCTCTCTATCTACCCTTTTCCCGCGCCGGGTGAAGAGGAGGGTGAACGCCTCCCGTGTTGTGTTCAGCAATGTGGACGGGGCTTCCCTTCTCTTCCTGGCTCGCGTCTAGCTGGACTCCGCGTGGTTCCCAGGGCTGCGGGGCTGGATGCCGCCCAGCCGGGAGCAGCCCTGGCCCCTGTGCCTGCAGCGCCACCTGCCGCTGTCTCCGTCCTCCCGTTGGGCACAGTCTTCCCCTTCCCTCTCTGCCGGGAATTATCCGTCTCCTTGCCGTCAGTCGTCAGTCGAGGGATCAGTTTCTTGCCCACATCCCCTTCAACCCCAGCTCCACACCCCTCGTGCAGAATCAGGGATGACCCAGGACCCTCCCTGGGCTCCCCTTCCTGCCCACCCTTGGTCGTGTCCTCAGTCACCTGTGCTGAAGGGTTCCCTCCAGATGCTCCTAAACGCTTCACCCCAACATCCTTCCCGGGATCGGCCCTGGGTCCTGCAGGGTCGATCCACCCTCACCAGGCTCCAACTGCATGAGGAAGGAAGGCATCAGGCCCGCTTCATGCACTGCTGTGCCTCCCGCTGTATACGCAGTCATGACCCTGCCCCAGGACATGGGAAAGGCAGCCCTCCCCTATGTGGGGAGATGTGACTGACCACAGGGTGGACGTCAGCTCTTGGCTCGGGTCAAGGGCGGCCTGGTGCTCGCTCGTGGGACCCTTTCCAACCCAGCCTGACCCTGAGCTGGCTTTGTTCCCTTCCTGTTGTCCCTCTGTTGGCCTTGCTCTGTGAGCAGAGCAGGGCAATGTGGTCAGTGGTCACAGGCTGAGGCACACGGACACTGGCTGACCCATGTGCCCCCCTGCTGGCCACACCGATTGGGCGCTGCACCGGGGCCTGTTTGATGTGGGGTCACCTGCCCGCAGAGAGGCCATGCCTCTGCTCTTGGCTCCAGAGTTCAACTTGAGTCTGACAGGCGTGTCCTTGCTCCAGGCTGCTCTATGCTGATGGCATGGTGCATGGTGGGGCTTCCTGAGTCTCCCGGGGGGGTTGGAGGCCAAGGTTGGTCATGTTGTGGCACCATGTTGCTGTGACAGACCCCAGTAAATCCTGCACCTCAGTACTCAGGTGATCTTCCTGAGCTGCTGCAGCGGAGGAGGATGGACCCTGATCCTCACCTCTGTCCTTACTGAGTTCAATCTGTATCCTTCACCATAACTAACCCCAAGTATAACAGCTTCGGGGACTTTTGGGAGCCTCCAAGAAAAGCAGCTGGGAGTGGGTCTCTGGGACCTTGACTCTGCAGTTGGGGTCAGAAGTGGGGGGTCTTGGGCCCCTGGAATCTGAAGAGCCCCTCTACCAGGGGAGGGCCAGGAGACCCCAGGTGGTAGTTAGCTGAGTCCAAGGCCCTCCCGGGTATGAGGCATCCTAGCCCCTTGCATCACCAAGAGGCTGGCTCCCTCCTCCCATCAGCCTGCAGGCCTGGTCCTTGCCTCTGAGAAATTTCCTAGGGTGGGGTCCTGGTGCCGCACGTGCCCCCATGCTGTGGCCTCCTGAGTCTCCAGGGAGGATAAGGAGTGAGAAGGCTTGTCCACAGAAAGGGAGCTTCTGTCAGAACAGAGCCTGGGTCTGCCGCACCCCCACCTCCACCACCCCGTGCACCAGGGCGGGACCATGAGAGTGAGGCTCCTTCCCTTCCCAAGACATGCAGGACACATGGGACACTGTTCATTGGACCTTCATTCAGGGTTAAAACCTCCCATGCAGGCCTGTTGGGTGAAAGACACCATTTAAAGACTATTAATGGGGTGGAGTGGGCTGGGGGGTGAAGCTGGTGTGGGGCAAGTTGGAAAGTCACCTGAGGACACGCTCTCCCTGCAGCGACCCCCAGGTGAGCCCAGGTGGAGGTGGACCCCTCTAGTTAGAGCCCTCACAGGTCAGACATCACATTCTGGGCCCTTGGGGGACAAGTATCTAAGTATCCCCAGTTCTTGTCTACACCTGCTGCAGTCAGGGCCGGCTTTGTCTTTGTCTTCTTTTTTTATTAATATTTTATTTGCATTTTTGGAGAAGATTTAGTTTCACAAGAAACACTGATTTTTTTTTTTCCCCCCACACAAAGTTTTAAAAATAGAGAATCTATTATCTTGGAAGAATAGAAGAAGTCTCTTTGGCAAGCAAGGGGCAATTCAGATTGGAGAAACTAGTGAGGCAAGTTGTATGCAGGAAGTTCCGATTAATCCAGTTGTAGGAATAAGATGAATGTCTTCTTGTCTAGTTGTGTAAAGCTCCTAATGGGCTGTTTCAGCTCAACACTGGTAACACAACCAAGCCTCTAGGGTCCCATGTGCTGTGGACACAGGGCTGACTCACTCTCCAGGAGGTTGCGTCTGTTCACAGAAGCCACAAGCAGCTCCCAGGTGCCCCAGTCCTGTCGTGACTCTTGAGGGCACAGACCTCTGCTCTCTGTCTGCTTCTGCTCCTGCTGGGCTGACTTCTGCTTGGTCTTTTCCACTCTGCTGACAGGCTCTTTAACTCTGGGTTTTTGTTTATGTGCAGGTGGATCCATGGGTTAGCTTCTGTAGACTTCTTAGCACTGACCTGGAAGACAGAAGAAGGTTGATCTCTGGGCCTGGAGTCTGAGCCCGACACTGCCCTGTTTTCTTCATGGCCAAGTTCTCACCCCTCCCTCTTGGGGGCCGATGGGACGGGGTGTCCACGGCAGGAGCAGGAGTCCATGACTGGACGTGGGTGCCCACACCAGGACTGGTGGGTCTGTCGGGAGCTAGAGGCCCCAGGTCAGGCAGGAGGGCTTCCACCGATCTTGTGGGTCCACACATCCCAGTCGGAGGCCCGCACACGGAGCAGCAGGCTGTCGATGGGACCAGTCCAGCCTGTGCAGGTGCCTGACCACCAAGTGGTCAGCACAGAATATGCACGCCCTGGCAAAGCTCCGACACTCCTAGGAGGACACTCAGCATGGTCCCTGGAATCACTGGGAGGTCAGCCTACAGGGTCCCCCACCCAGCCTCACTAAGTTACAGTGAGAAACAAAAGACGCCTCCGTGCAGGAAGACAGAGTGTCAACAGACTGAACATTGTCCTGAGGAAGGCAGGCTGGTGTCTGGGAACTGGGTGCTATAGTGGGGGTGAATGAGGGGGCTCCCAAATGCTATGTCCACGACATGACCCCAGAATCTGTGAATGGAACCTTATTTGGAAGTAGGTCTGTGCAGGTATAATTGATTATGGATCTGGAAATGAGGTCATCCTGGATTGGGTGGCCCTCAATCCAAGAGGGCATAACAGATGGAGACACAGAGGAGACACCAAGGTGAAGATGGAGCCAGAGATGGGAGGAGGGTGGTCACAAGCCCAGGAATGCCTGGAGCCCAAAAAACTGGAAGAGGCGGGAAGGACCCTCCACTGGAGCCTCTGGAGGGGGCGCAGCACTGGGATACCCTGACCTCAGATGTCTGGTCTCCAGGAGACCAGAGAGAGGCCAGGCTTCTTTTGTTCTGAGGCTGTGTGTGTGTTCGTTTGTCACAGCTGCCCCAGGAAGCTCATGCAGCTGGTGAGAAGTGCCCTGCCCTGATCTAAAGCCTCCTTCCCATTATGGGCAGCCCCCTGCACCTATGCTGTTTGCACTAAACACTAGGTTCACACTGAGCCTCAGCTCTGCTTCTGGGCACTGGCATTTGGAGGGTGAGGGCAGACACCAGCATGTGACCAGCCCCCAGCTAGGTGCCAAGTCTCTAGTGAGCTTCCCTGGGGGATGGGGGTTGGGGGTGACTGTCAGGGTTCTGCCCTTCATCACTGGGGGAAGAGATACCCTAGACACCCTCGAGGGAAGAGGGGCATGAAGGGTCGTGAGTGACTGGCTCAGGGCCCCTCCCACCCATGCATCCCCACTGCACCCTGAGGCCTGTCTCAGCTGTGAGCACACCAGCCTGGAGCCTCCCAGCAAGTCCCTGAGGTGAGGTGGCCCAGCAGACCCACCCCCTTCCTCCATGTCTAGCAGGAAGGACATCCCTTCTCTCTGCCACTCCAGGAGTAGTTCTGGAGCCGATCTGCGAGTGGTTCTGGGGTTTGCAGGCTGAGCCCCTGTTGCTGTGCTCCCCACATGAGCACCCAGAACAAACTGTCTGCCCTGCTGTCTGAATGCCCCCCTCCCTCCACTCAGTGTTGTCAGGAATGGATCAGGTGGTTCTGTAGCAGCGTCTGAACCCTCCTATATTAGGGGTGTTCTTGTTCACAACCTGTCTCATTGTAAGTTGATTTTACTATATTATTGATGTAGGAGATAGATGGGCTCCAGATTAGACATTTATAACTGGCCTCCTGTTTGGATGTCACGGGACACAAAGAAGTGGGCTTCAGGGTGGATACTTAATAATTGTTAGCTTTTCTGAGAGAAGAGAGAGGTGGGCTTCAGTCTAGGTATTTACAGTGAGCCTCCTGGTTGCCCTCCAAAATGGAAGTAACAACAGAGAGTAAATAGCCATTGTTTGTCTCTCGTAAACACCTTACGGTAATAGTCAAGATAAGGACAAAGAGGGGACAAAACCCTGTATGTGTAAAGGATTCAGGGATCTCTGCCCTTCCCTCTTTTGGGACAAGGGAGACTCTACACATGCACAGAAAGGCTTCTTGTGGCTCAAACTCAAGAGATAATGCCAGGCCATAATGAGTCTTGCTCCTCCCAGAAATCTTCACTTCAAGATCCATCTCGGCTGAGGGGTGAGTGTGCACCCCGGGGTAGGTGCCAGGGTGGGTCAGGTGTGGGAAAAGAAACCAGGTAACTGGCCTGAAGGAAGACGAAGATCCGGAAGAAGTTCCTCCTCACTAGGGGGTTCGCCCATACTCTTTCCCTGCTGTGCTTCTCTCTTAACAAACCATTTCTCCGTGTGCTGTACCACTTGTTTTCCTAAGTCTCTAATAATTTTATACCTGCATTTACAGTTTCTGCCTCTGTGATAAATATATTTTTCACTGGGGGCAAAGATCCCTTGTTGGTCTGGTGGCTAGGGTTCCTGGTTCTCATCCAGGCTTTCCAGGTTCAATTCCTGGGCAGGGAATTTAAGATCTCACTTCATATCACCGCTCGCTGCTAACTCAATCATTATATTAAGTGACACACCTCCTGGTGGCCATGACCCAACATGAAAAAAAGTGAAAGTGAAGTCACGCAGTCACGTCCGACTCTTTGCAACCCCATGGACTGTAGCCTGTACCAGGCTTCTCCGTCCATGGGATTTTCCAGGCAAGAGTACCAGAGTGGGTTGCCATTTCCTTCTCCAGGGGATCTTCCCGAACCAGGGATCCCGCCTTGCAGGCAGACGCTTTACCCTCTGAGCCACCAGGGAAGCTTCATAAGCCAACATGAAGAACCAAAAAAAAGGTAAAAAGGAGGTGGTACCCCACTAACTCGGAAAAACCCTGCCCTTCCCTCAGACGTACCTGCCTCCTCAGCATTAGGCTCACTCCTCCTCTCTCTGCCTTTACTGTTTAAAATCAAACCACTTTCTCCAGGTGGGCAAGAAGTTAAGCAGTGACCTTAGTTCCTGCTTCTCTGTTCTTTGGCCACTGAATAAAGCCTGTGCTGTGTTGGTCTCAGCTTTGGTTTCATAATCACCTACTTGAACCTGAATGGAAAAAGGAAACTCTCCCTATTGAGACAGAGACCCTCTAGCCAGGGTAGGGCCTGAGCAGGGTCCATAGGACTTAACTTGGTGACAGCCTGTGAGGGGACGGTGGTACCTGCCTGGGGTGAGTGGAGGGCACCCACAGCTGCAGCACCGGCTCCATTTCCAGTCTGACTTGGTGACACGGGCTGCCGGCGTCATCAGGAGGGACCCAGAAGCAGCACTTGGAGCCAGATCAGACATGCCTTTTCACAGGCTGTGGACGTACTGGGTTTAAGACTCTGTATCTAAAAAATAAACTGAGCTGCTAGAAGCTGATGTGTGTTCTGGACTTTAAATCCATGTGCAGGGCAAAAGTTCCCACCGGATCTTGACTTGAAAGCTTCTGCACAGGTGATGTCTGCATCAGTGCTTCCTTGCCAAGTCCTCCAGGCCTCCTTGGTGGGCACAGTGAGACCCACACTCCATGGGATCCCCGACCCAGAGCCTGAGGGCCAGTGCTGGCAGGGCCTGGGGACGAGAGTTGTCACTCCACCAACACTGCTCAATTCCTCCTCCCTGGGGACCCAGGAGAGGCAAGGCCAATGGCACAGGCCAAGCTCGATGCACTTCTCCATGGCGGCCCCCAGGCCCTGCTCTGCTTACTCAGGCCCACTGTCTGCCCCTCCTGGTGCCCAAGTCCCACAGATTCACATTCCTCGTGTGGACATCCAAGTATACAAGTTGCCCCATGTCCCCTTCCCACATGGGACAACGCCCCCGCTCCCCCTGGCCCCTCTTCTCCCTAATGACGGCCTTCTCCTCGCTTGTTCTGGGTGGGAAAAGGGCCAAGGGGGAGGCTGGTTTGTCCCGACTGCTTCCTGGGGGCCCAGAAACTGGACTTGGGGGACATGGGGGTGCTGCTGGGCCTTGAGGTCTGGATGCTTCTGGGTGTGAGATGACCCATCATTGCCCCCAGGAGCCTGCTCCCTCTCAGATTCAGGAAACAGGAGGACCCACCAAACTGACCCTATCCCGGGCTCTGCTGCAAGTCTGCTCACATTTGCTCCCCGGATCCTGAAGACAGACCTGTGGGAAATGGCCTGTGAGTCCCATACTGATGGTGTTCTGTGGAATTTCCACGAGACCTCTTTCTGGCCTGTTCTGCGCAAATTACTCATCAATCCATGCTACCATCACCTCACAAGCAGACTGGGAGGCTGAGGCTCTGAGAAGCGAAGTAATCCACCCAGGACAGACTGGGGCCACAGAGTGGGGTCTGTACCCATTGCCCACCCAGGTAACTGCCCATTCACAGCACGTTCACATTTCTCACTCCTGGGGCCAGCTCACTGAGCCTCCTTTTAGGGAGATTCACTTACCTCCTTTTACCAGGGCTTGTCTCAAAACCTGTCTCTGGGATTATCCACAAGGCTTGTCACTCTGAAGCAGGGTTCGGTCTTGTTGAGTCCTGCCCCAGGGTCACAGGTGGGAGGCCTTGCACCAAGGCCACAGAAGAGGAGCCCAGAACCAAGGTCACCTCTGAAGCTGGCTGAGCCCCTTTGTAACTGTTGCCAAAAGCCCCTGATCATCACTAACAAGCTTTCTGACTCCCAACTAGGCAAAGATGTCCACTCCAGTAAACATCCTATAGTGCCCCAGCCAATCACCTAATGCCAACCTTCCAGCAGGAATTTTCTTTGTCATGAGGCTATAAAAATTGGATACTAACCCACAAAAATTGTCAGCTATCCCTGGTCTGTCAGGAGGTCAGCCCACTCTTAGTGGCCACTTTATCTCTGCTCTCTGTTAATAAAAACTCAGTCCCTTCTGAAATGCTCTATGTCTGGAAATTCTTTCCCAACTCGCCCTCAGACTGCTTCAACAGTCTCACGTCACCAGAGCCGCTTTCCTGGATCACACTCACCACCTGCTTGTCCACTCCCAGCTCAGGCCAGAAAGGTTCCATTGGGCCCTGAGCCCCTGGCTCTGCCTGGGTGCCCTCTCCCTCTGGTCTGGCCCTTCCCAATCACGTCCCCTGCAGGGTCACCAGGAGCTCCCACCACCCCTGGGCAGGCTGTCTGCTGTGTCCTGGGGAGGCCTCTGGTCAGGTGAAAGGAACAAGAGGTACCCATGAGGCCACCCACACCAGCTCAGCAGCCAGCACGCACCTACTGGCCTCTTCACTCTGGATGGGCCCAGGTGGAGTTCACGGCACCCTGGCATGTCCTTGCTCTCACCCCAGTGCTGCCCACGGGGGAGTCGCTAAGTTACTCTGTGCCAGGTGCACAGAGGGGATACTCATTCACACACTCCTCCCAGGAGCACGGGGTTCTCATGGGCAGACTCCTCCAAGGAAATGGGGCTTACCTGGGCAGGTACCCCCACAGGGCTCAGCACCCGGGAACCATGCACAGAGCCCTCATTGCAGAGCATCCCCAGCCTACCTGTTGGACGGATCTGACCTTGAGCCCCTCAGAGCAGGACCTGAGGTAACAAACAGCAGCTTCTGGACAGGTCTGTGACCCTGGGCTTCACTGTATGTGGCCTCCTTCCAGAGGGTCTTCCAGAGGCTTCCATAGCACCTGGGCACTGGGCCTCTGCCTCCACCCACCACCCCTTCACTCCCTGACCCCTGGGTTCCTCTCATTAGGAGATGGTCTTCTTGAAATTCTCTCCCACTTGTGGGCCAGATAAAATGATCAGAAAACAAGCCAGAGCTGTGGCCCTGTGCCCATCCTGACCCACAGGACCCACATCTGTTCCTGGAAACTTGGCCGGCACACAGACGCCCATTTTCTGAAACCACAAGCCTGGATGGGCAACGATTGGCTTACCTGGCCAGCCTGCCCTTTGCACATGTGCCTGACTTGAGGTTTTATATATACCCTCTCGAGGCAGCAAGAGTGCCTGCAGCTGTGCTTGACGCCATCTTCTATGCCCTCAGAAGCCGCGGGGCCGGGCTGGTGAGAGAGAGAGTGAGGGGCCATGATGTTTCGGGGGGTCCGGTCTGTGTAGGGCTCTGCTGGACCTTCCACAGGAGTTGCTAGGCTGCCACTTGCTAAGGAGGAGGATGTGTCACCTGTACCTGCTGTTGAAAGTCTTCCCAGGCAGAGGTGAGGAAGCAAGAAAACAGGAGGGGTAACTCAGGTAGAAAAATGGAAAGCTTCCAGAGGAGCATCCAGGCCAGGACCGTCCTGCCTGGCCTGCAGGAGTCAACTCGGCAAGGGTGCTGTCACTGGGGCAGCTCCAAGCCCTTTCCTCCAGCCTTTGAGGTCTTTGCACATATTCGAGTGTTTTACCTGGGAAGGGTGGAGGAGGTTCAGAAGCGGCTAGCCTGGGGGTCAGCCAGTGTGTACTTAGAGATGCCTTCGTGGGGTCTCCCAGCTTCCCGTTGAGGACGTTCCTTGGGAGTGGGGAGGGTGAAGGAGAGGGTGGGGAGGGGCTGGCTGCACATGAGTAAGTCCCCATCCCTGACCATCTTCAAAATTGTTGAAGATGTAGCAAGCGTCCTAACTGGGTTTTCACCTGTGTTAACTGGTGGGTTCTTATAGAGCAATGTGAACAGTGACATTAAATGTCCTCAGTCAGGACTGAGATATCACACCACATGCACGGGTGTAAGAACCTGGGGAGGCGTGTGCAGCCAATGTCCCTAGGGACAGGCTCAACATTCTGGTGTCCAGCCACTGCTTTTGGGTTTTGGTGGGAGCCCGGTGCTGACTCCAGGTGTGCTGTATTCGGCCTCCTTCTCTTTTAGTGAGACCCACACTTCTAGGATCCTACAGAGCAGGGTCTGTGTGACTGTTCTGTGGCGTCTCTAACAAATGACCACAGGCTGGGTGATTTAAAGCTGTAGGAGTTCATCCTCCCCGAGTTCTGGACACCAGACGTCTGAGATCATGGTGGTGCAGGATTGAGGTCCCTCCACAGGCTCCAGCATAGAGATCTTTGTGCCTTTTCCAGCTTCTGGGGCTCCAGGGGTCTCTGGGCTTGTGGCCCCCTCTGTCCCATCTCTGCCTCCATCTTCATGAGGCCTCTCCTCTGGGTCCTCTTCTGTTGCTTATAAGGACTCTGTTAATTGGATTAAAGGTCACCCTAACCCTAGATGACCTTAACTTGAGATCTTTAACTACATCTCCAAAGAGCCTTTTCCCAGATAAGGCCCTGTTCACGTATTCTGGGGGGGCACACCTTTTGGGGCCACCATTCACCCCATTCTCTGTGTATAAAATAACACTCATTTTAGGAGACCACCACAGTCCTATATAGACTGGCACAGACAGTTGGGAAGATCCCCTGGAGAAGGGAAGGGCTACCCACTCCAGTATTCTGGCCTGGAGAATTTCACCGACTCTATAGTCCATGGGGTCGCAAAGAGTCAGACATGACTGAGTGACTTTCACTTTCACTGGAGAGAATGAGGACCTTGGAATCACCTGGAACAGATCAAGGCCTCCTTCATCAGGTGAGGGGAATCACAGGGAGGAGAGGGTCATGGTCTTGTTTAGGCTTCAAAAAGACCATGTTGGGGTGGGATGTGAGATGTACCAGGGCAGGGACCTTTTGTCAGGGTCTGATGGAGGGATTAGGCTTGGGCCAGGGCTGTGCGTGTAGAGGGGAATTGGTGTGGAGGTTGGCCATATGCTCTGGAGAAGGAGCTGACAGTCACTGGGGCACAAGGAACTGGGAGCCTGGGAGGCCTCCGTGTTACTGAACCAGACTTGAGTCCACACACCTGAGTGCAGTAAAGCCAGTCTCCTGACGCAAGTTGGGGTGAAGGAAAGTGCAGCATTAATTGTAAAGGCACCAATACTTGGAGGACAGGTGGCTTGTGCTCTAAACCCTGAACTCTCCCAAAGGTTTCAGCAAAGCAGCTGTACAGGCCACATGAGGGAGGTGATCACAGAGGATGTGATCCACTGGTGCACAGTTCTCTGGCTGGTCAGGTAACAGGCGGCTAAAGTCACACATTCTCAGGCACTGGAAGCTCTGGGGACTACATGTTCGTGCTTATCAAGTAGTTAACTTCTTCCATTTGGTGGGGGTTTTAGCATCTATAAAAGAACCTGGGGAGTGTGCATCAGATACTGTTACCTCTGTGCTTCAGAGAGGAGCTACAGCAGAGGATACAGGATGGGGTCTGCCCTGGGAAGGCTCCACAGGCTCCTGCTTGGTTACACCAGGTGTCTGGGCTCAGCAGCAGGGGAAGGTGGGGCTGCCTCCTGAATGTGGGGTGCAGCAGGATCACAGTCCTCTGAGGGGCCTGTTAGCCCCCAGGGTGAGATGGGGAGGCAGTGGATGGACAGGCCCATCTGGCCTGGGGGAAGGATCCAGGCTGGAAATGTCACTGGAATCATCGCAGGGAGGAAGAGGAAAGGCCAGGAGGGGGCAGGTGGGTTATAGCACTGATGTGCAGGTGATGGAGATCCTGTTGTAAGCAACTCAGAGCAAGTAAGAGTGGCAGTCAGGGGCTTAGCTTCATTCCCTTGTGTTTTGCTTATCTGTAACTTCCCAATCCTACAGTGAGGAGCCTGACCCCCACCATCTGCTATTTGTCAGTTCATTTCTCCTCTTCAGATTGCATGTACAGTGGTCTCAGAAATGCTAGCTACCACACTCAGGAAAGAACTCCATAAAATGAACCCCACTGTTCATGTGCAGGCCATTTTGCTTTTTGTGTATAGATTGCATTCATTTCCAAAGTCAACACATTCTGCCCCATCTCCTACAGTGAGATGTTTTTCTGAGCACTTCTAATTCAGTTAGGTTCTGTTGTATTGTGTATTCCATCCTGTGACACGCCTACACTCTAAATAACTAAACTTGAATAGATTATGACTTATTCCTTGGGCTATACAAATCGATGAGCATAGATAAATGCATGGTGACAGGTGTCCATCCTAAAGCATCACAGGAAGTACTTCAACCCCCTTCAGCAGATGATCTTATCTATGTAGCTTAGCTTTTCCTAGAATGTCATAAATGGGGTCATACTGTGTGCTGTCTCTTCAGACTAGATTCTTTCACTAAGCAATATGCATGTGAGATTTAACCATGTCTTTCAAGGGTTGGTGATTCATTCCTTTCTACTGCTGAGTAATACTCCACTGCATGTGTATGGAAGGAAAAACAATTTTCATTCTGCTCTTCCATAAGAAAAGGGCTTCCCTGATAGTTCAGTTGGTAAAGAATCTGCCTGCAACGCAGGAGACCCTGTTTGATTCCTGGCTCGAGAAGATCCGTTGGAGAAGGGATAGGCTACCCATGCCAGTATTCTTGAGCTTCCCTTGCGGCTAAGCTGGTAAAGAATCCGTCTGCAATGTGGGAGCCCTGGGTTCAATCCCTGGACTTGGAAGATCCCCTGGAGAAGGGAAAGGTTACCCACTCCAGTATTCTGGCCTGGAGAATTCCATGGACTGTATATTCCATGGGTCACAGAGAATTGGACACGGCTGAGCAACTTTCATTTTCCATAATAAAAGACAAATTACTAGGAGAAAAAACAGAAGCATACCTGCTCTAGGCTTCCCTGGTGTCTTCAGTTCAGTTGCTCAGTTGTGTCCGACTCTTTGCAACCCCATGAATTGCAGCATGCCAGGCCTCCCTGTCCATCACTAACTCTCGGAGTTCACTCAAACTCACTTCCATCGAGTCTGTGATGCCATCCAGCCATCTCATCCTCTGTCGTCCCCTTCTCCTCCTGCCCTCAATCCCTCCCAGCATCAGAGTCTTTTCCAATGAGTCAACTCTTCGCATGTGGTGGCCAAAGTACTGGAGTTTCAGCTTTAGCATCATTCCCACCAAAGAACCCCCAGGACTGATCTCCTTTAGAATGGACTGGTTGGATCTCCTTGCAGTCCAAGGGAGTCTCAAGAGTCTTCTCCAACACCAAGTTCAACAGCATCAATTCTTCGGCGCTCAGCCTTCTTCACAGTCCAACTCTCACATCCATACATGACCACTGGAAAAACCATAGCCTTGACTAGACAGACCTTAGTCGGCAAAGTAATGTCTCTGCTTTTGAATATGCTATCTAGGTTGGTCATAACTTTCCTTCTAAGGAGAAAGCATCTTTTAATTTCATGGCTGCAGTCACCATCTGCAGTGATTTTGGAGCCCAGAAAAGTAAAGTTGGCCACTGTTTCCACTGTTTCCCCATCTATTTCCCATGAAGTGATGGGACCAGATGCCATGATCTTAGTTTTCTGAATGTTGAGCTTTAAGCCAACATTTTCACTCTCCTCTTTCACTGTCATCAAGAGGCTCTTTAGCTTCCCTTCACTTTCTGCCATTAGGGTGGTGTCATCTGCATATCTGAGGTTATTGATATTTCTCCCAGCAATCTTGATTCCAGCTTCTGCTTCCTCCAGCCCAGTGTTTCTCATGATGTACTCTGCATATAAGTTAAATAAGCAGGGTGACAATATACAGCCTTGACGTACTCCTTTTCCTATTTGGAACCAGTCTGTTGTTCCATGTCCAATTCTAACTGTTGCTTCCTGACCTGCATATAGGTTTCTCCAGAGGCAGGTCAGGTGGTCTGGTATTCCCATCTCTTTCAGAATTTTCTTGTGATCCACACAGTCAAAGGCTTTGGCATAGTCAATAAAGCAGAAAAAGATGTTTTTCTGGAAGTCTCTTGCTTTTTTGATGATCCAGCGGATGTTGGCAATTCGATCTCTGGTTCCTCTGCCTTTTCTAAAACCAGCTTGAACATCTGAAAATTCACAGTTCACGTATTGCTGAAGCCTGGCTTGGAGAATTTTGAGCATTCCTTTACTAGCGTGTGAAATGAGTGCAATTGTGTGGTAGTTTGAGCATTCTTTGGCATTGCCTTTCTTTGGGATTGGAATGAAAACTGACCTTTTCCAGTTCTGTGGCCACTGCTGAGTTTTCCAAATTTGCTGGCATATTGAGTGCAACACTTTCATAGCTTCATCTTTCAGAATTTGAAACAGCTCAACTGGAATTCCATCACCTCCACTAGCTTTGTTCATAGTGATACTTTCTAAGGCCCACTTGACTTCACATTCCAGGATGATCTGGCTCTAGGTGAGTGATCACACCATAGTGATTATCTTGGTCATGAAGATCTTTTTTGTACAGTTCTTCTGTGTATTCTTGCCACCTCTTCTTAATATCTTTTGCTTCTGTTATGTCCATACCATTTCTGTCCTTTATCGAGCCCATCTTTGCATGAAATGTTCCCTTGGTATCTCTAGTTTTCTTGAAGAGATCTCTAGTCTTTCCCATTCTGTTGTCTTCCTGTATTTCTTTGCATTGATTGCTGAGGAAGGCTTTTTTATGTCTTCTTGCTATTCTTTGGAACTCTGCATTCAGATGCTTATATCTTTCCTGTTCTCCTTTGCTTTTCACTTCTTTTCTTTTCACAGCTATTTGTAAGACCTCCTCAGACAGCTATATTGCTTTTTTTTGCATTTCATTTCCATGGAGATGGCCTTGATTCCTGTCTCCTGTACAATGTCACAAACCTGCGTCCATAGTTCATGAGGGACTCTGTCTATCAGATCTAGTCCCTTAAATCTATTTCTCACTTCCACTGTATAATCATAAGAGACTTGATTTAGGTCATACCTGAGTAGTTAGTGGTTTTCTCCACTTTCTTCCATTTAACTCTGCACTTGGCAATAAGGAGTTCATGATCTGAGCCACAGTACACTCCCGGTCTTGTTTTTGCTGACTGTATAGAGCTTCTCCATCTTTGGCTGCAAAGAATATAATCAATCTGATTTTGGTGTTGACCATCTGGTGATGTCCATGTGTAGAGTCTTCTCTTTTGTTGTTAGAAGAGAGTGTTTGTTATGACCAATGCGTTCTCTTGGCAAAACTCTTTGCCCTGCTTCATTCTGTGCTCCAAGGCCAAATTTGCCTGTTACTCCAGGTGTTTCTTGACTTCCTACTTTTGCATTCCAGTCCCCTATAATGAAAAGGGATTTGATTTAATGAAAAAGGACATCTTTTTTGGGTACCCTCCAGCAATTGGTATTGTCATATATTTAGAGTTTAGTCCTAATTTGTGTGGTGTGATATCTCATGATTTTAATTTGTAATTCCTAATGGTATGTGATGTTGAGCACTTTTTTTTTTTTTTTTACTATCTGTATATCTTTTTTTTTTTTTGGCTGGGTGTCCAGATCTTTACTCATTTTCTATGGGATTTCTCAAGAGGTCTTTGTCTATTTTGAGTCCAAGTCCTTTATCGGATATAAATTTTGCAAATACTTCTCTCCCAGTTTGTGGCTTGTCTTTTAATTTTCTGAATAAGGTCTTTTAGAATTGACATCTTTAATTTTATAAAGTCTACAATATTTTTCTTCTGTGGACAAAGCTTGTGTGTTAAAACTCAAAGCTTATGATGTACAGGTCAAACCCATGGTCATGTAGATTTTCTGTTTATGTCTACAATTCTGATAGTTTTGAATTTTAAATGTCTATTAATAAATCTGAGTGAATTTGGTGTCTACATTTCATTCTCTGTTTCAAGTTAGTTGTTCCTTATCATTAATTCTCTATTGTTTCAAGTTAATTGTCTCCACTAAGCTGTGCATGCCTGAGTGAGGGAGGCTTGATCTCCAGTTCTCATTGGCTGGGAGGGAACAAGGAGCCTGCCTCCCTGACCCTCCCCGACTCCAATGGGAAGTCCCTCTCTGACAGAGCACCTGGCTGGGTGTGGCCACTGACAGGACTCTGGTCTCCTCAGGACCCACTGGGGTTTCATCTTTGGGACATTGTGGGGTTCTGTTCAGGCTGACAGGAGTCTGGTCTCCTCAGGACCTACTGGCGTTTCTGCTTTAGGACATTGTGGGGTTCAGTTCAGGCTGACAGGAGCCTGGCCCCTCAAGACGTGCTGTGGTTTTGGCTTTGGGACATTGTAGGGTTCAGTTCAGGCTGATGGGAGTCTGGTCTCCTCAGGACCCATTGGGGTTTCAGCATTGGGACATTGTGGGGTTCAGTTGAGGTTGACATGAGTCTGGTCTTCTCAGGACCCACTGGGATTTCACCTTGGGACATTGTAGGACTCAGTTCAGATTGATGGGAGTCTGATCTCCTCAGGACCCACTGGGGCTTTGGCTTCGGGACATTGTGGGGTTCAGTTCAGGCTGACAGGAGTCTGGGCCTCCAGGACCCACTGGGGTTTTGACTTTGGGACATTGTGGGGTTCAGTTCAGGCTTACAGGAGCCTGGTTTCCTCAGGACCTGCTGGGGATTCAGCTTTAGGATATTGTGGGGTTCATTTCAGGCTGATGGGAGTCTGTTCTCCTCAGGACCTGCAGGGAGATGGTGCCCTTGAAGGAAAAGGTGAGTAAAATTGGGGAGGAGGTTTCTGTGTGTGGCTGTTGTGAAGTGTGTCTGTCTTCAGAGGACCCAGGACTGTCAGGGCTTGATGTGGAAAGTCGTGGGCTTAGTCAGTTTTTGCGATATAGGACAGTGTCCAGTGTTGTTCTTTGATGTGTGGTGTCCATTTTCCCCAGCATGGCTTATTGAGGGGACTGTCCTTTTCCTTCAATAAAAGGGGGTGTATGTTCTTGGCTCCTTTCTTGTGAATTAACTGACCTTATGCCTGTAGGTTTATTTCTGGGCTGTCTTATCTCTATGCCTATTTCAGTGGCAATTCTACACATCTTGTGGTGCCTTTAAGTGAGTAATGTAGATTGAAGTCAAGGAGGGAGATGACACCAGCCTGTTCTCCTTTCTCAGGGTCTCTCTGGCTCTTCTGGGTCCTCTGGGGCTCCACACAGATGTTAAGATTGTTTCTGTTTCTGTGAAAATTGTCATTGAAATGTTGGTAGTGATTGCATGAATGTGTGCTTTGGTTAGAATGGATATTTTTATGGCATTTTCACCTACAAGCATGGGATATCTTTTTGTGTCTGTTCAGTTTAATTCATAAATGTCTTGTAGTTTTTAGCTTCAGGTCTTTCAACTCCTTGGTTTAATTCTAGTTTTGCGGGGAGATGTAGTTGTAAGTGGGATTATTTTCTTGATTTTTCTGACTAAGATCTTTCAGAATAGATCTCTTTACTTTTATAAAGTCCACAATATTTTTCTCTTGTGGACTGACGGCTCGTGTGTTACAACTCAAAATTCATGATATACAGACCAAACCCAAGGTCATGTAGATTCTCCGTGTTTATGTCTACAATTTGACAGTTTCGAATTTTAAATTTTTGCTAATGAATCTGATTTTGGTGTCTACATTTCATTCCCTAATGTTTCAAGTTGATTAAGTATTTTGGAGAAGTTTTCAATACTTGGCTCTATTTCAGTTTGAGTTTCCATAGTTTAATGGAGCTAGCAGAACTGCCCTCAGGGGCGGGGTCTCCACTAGGCTGGAAGGGAGACTTGCTCTCCATGTTCTCATTGGCTGGCAGAAGAAGAGGAGCCCGCCTCCCTGATCCTACCCTGACCCGCAGGGGAAGTTCCCGCTCTGACCAAGCTGCTGGCTCTGGGTGGCTGCTGTCAGGAGTCTGGTCTCTTCAGGACCCATTAGGGCGTCAGCTTTGGGACATTGTGGAGTTCATGCTAATGAGAGTCTGGTCTCCTCAGGACTTGCAGGGAGGTGGTGCAGCTGAAGGTAAAGGTGAGTAAAAATTGGGGAAAAGATTCCTGTGGGTGGCTGATGATGAGGGTGTCTGTCTTCAGAGGACCCAGGACTGTTAGGGCTTGATGTTGAAACTTGTGGCTTTTAGTCAGTTTTAATCTGTGGTATAGCATGGTGTCCAAGTTGTTCCTTGGTGTGTGGTGTCCATTTTCCCTAGCACGGTTTATTGAGGGGATGTCCTTTCCCGGGTGTGTGTTCTTGGCTCCTTTCTTATGAATTAACTGACCGTGCTCCTATAGGTTTACTTCTGGGCTCTCTGTCTCTATGCCTGTTTCTGGGCCAATTCCACACTTTGTGGTGCTTTTAGCTGTGCCATGTAGATTGAAGTTAGGGAGGAAGATGTGTCCAGGCTTTCTCCTTTCTTTTGGTCACTTGTGGCTCCACACAGATGTTGATTATTTTTGTTTCTGTGAAAAATGTCATTGAAACGTTGGTAGTGATTGCATGAATGTGTCTGTTGTTTTGGGTGGAATGGACATTTTAGTGATATTTTCACCCATGAGCATAGGATATCTTTTTGTGTCTGTTCACTTTAATTGATGAGTGTCTTGCAGTTTTTAGCTTGCAGGGCTTTCAAGTCCTTGGTTAAATTGCTTGTTTTGCAGGTGATGCAATTGTAAGTGGGATTATTTTCTCAATTTCTCTTTCTGATAGTTCATTATTAATGTAGAGAATCACAAATGATCTTGCAATTTTACTGATTTTTTTTTTTTTTTTTGGCCATGTGACTTGGCTGTGGGATCTTGGTGCCCTGACCAAGGATCAAACCCATAACCCCTGTAGTGGAAATGCAGAGTCTTAACCATTGGACTTCCAGGGACTCCCTGAATTCATGTTTTAGTCCTGACAGTTGTTTTGGTAGTTTTATGTGGAAAACTAGAATTCAGAAATCTCATGATTTCAGCTCTATCAGGGTCACCCATAGCACCCAAGACTTGGTGGCTACTAATATACCCTTCCTATGGTGACTTATAATACCATGTGGACTCCTACAAGGCAATTAGCATCAACACTTCAGTTGAATTTGGTCTGGTTAAGTCTTGGCCTCTAGTGCGATGTTTGATGTCATCTCTGATTTTCTGACATGTGACTTACATGGTTTATTGAAAGATAATGTACTTTCTAGCAAATTTCAAATGTTTCAGCTTTAAATAGCAGTACACATTTTCTGCACTCACACTAAAACTGCAGTGTTTTACCCAAAACAGGGTCACTTTCCCAGGTAACCAACATGTAACCCCCAAATGGGGGATAATTATGGTTTCCACGTTACAATCCTAACCACAGGACCATTTCAACTTTCACCAGCTGCCTAAGCTTTGTGCAAATATCTTTCTCTCTTCTAATGCAGTTTTCTTTTTCTGGAACCATCACTGGGGCTTTCCCACATGTTAAAAACCTTCATGGATTTAAAGTGTACAAGAGGAGTGTGATCTAGGTGGCTTTTTCTGTATGGTTTCTTTCGCTGAGGATGTTTTCAGTGCTTTTCGTTGCTGTAACATGTATCATTATTTTTTGTTGTGATTAAAAACATAGACCATTTATCATTTGAATCATTTTAAGTATGCACCTCTATAGCATTAACTGCTTTCACATTGTTGTAAAAATGTCCTCACCATTCATCTCCAGAATCTTTTCATTTTCCCCAAGTGACTCTGTAACCATTAAACACTAACTAATAACACAATGGGTATTATGCTAGCTAAGGTGAAATGTGGGTTGAGGATTATCAGGGTTGCCATAATAAATAAGGATAGTTTTCCTTCTAAGCATAATATGGATGATATTAAATGGGATTGGTATATTAGTAATCCTAATACCTTTATTAGGATTGTAAATGCTGTAAATGCCATGATAATATTTATATAGACTAAAGACACTTGGTCATTATGAGTTTAATCATATTGTAATGAGTCAAAATCATTTTGTTTTAAACTAAATATCATTCAGTTCATTCTAACTCTTTTTGGGTTCATTCATAGGCTAGGCTTACTGCTAACAATAGAATTAGGAAGAGGGCTATGATAAGTATGGTGTTTATATTATTTGTGATGCCCAAGGAAGAGGTAATAGAAGTGCAATTTCTAGATCGAAGAGGAGGAATGTGATGGCTAGGAAACTTTTATGGAGAAGGGAAGATGGACTGATCCTATGGGGTCAAATCCACATTCATAGCAGCTTGTTTTTTCTGAGTAAACAGTTGGAGTCAAAATGCAATAATAACAATTAATGCAGCTATAGTTAGGTATGTCAATAGTGTTAATATTAGATTAATTATTTTGTTGCTGGTTGTACCAAAACTAACTGACTGGAAGTCAAAGATATTGTTTAATACTAAAATATGAGCCTCAGCAACAGATAGATACATAAAGGAATCATCATACCATGTTTATGAAATAACAGTATCAGCAGCTTCAAAGTCAAAATGGTTGGATGTAAAGTGAAATTTTAATTGACATGAGCAAACGACAAAGGTTGATCTAGTAAGTACATGTAATCTATGAAATCATGTGGCTGTGAAGAAAGTTGGGCCATATACTCCATCTGAAATGGTAAATGATGTTTTGTAGTACTCTGAGGCTTGCAGAGTGTGAGATAAATGTCAGGGTGATTGTGATTAAAAAAAAAGCTTGAAGTATATGCTTTTCATTTCCTTCTGTGAGGCTGTCATGGACTCAGATGATTGATACCCCAGAGGCTAATAATACAGAGGTATTCAAAAGTGGGACTTCTAAGAGATTGAGAGGGCAAATTCCTGTAGGTGGTCAACACCTGCCTAGTTCAGGTGTTGAAGTGAGGCTTGAGTGATAAAAAGCCCAAAAGAAGCCTGTAAAAATTCGACTTCTGAAATAATGAAAAGAACTATTCCATATCAAAGTCCTTTTTGAATAATTGGTATGTGATGACCTTGAAAAGTACTTTCTTAAATGATATCTCATCATTAATATATTGTAAGAATATTAGTTAATAGGTCAAGTAGGAGTAATGTTGTTGAGTTAAAATGAAATCCTATTAGGCCAGATGTTAGAAGGGCTGAGAAGGCCTTGTAAGTGGTTAAGGGCTAGGGTTTACTATATGATAGGCATAGGTTTGGTGGATCATGATGTGTTGGCAAGTAAATAAAAGCTTACTAACAGCATAAATACATAGGCTTGAATTATAGCAACAGCAAATTCAAGAATGGTGAATAAAGCAAGGATAATAAATGAAATGAGGGTGGTGCTGATGTTTATTAGTGTCAGAGTAGCTCCTCCAATTAGGTGAATTAGCAAGTGTCTTGGTCTAATGTTGGCTGTTAGTTAAACAGCTAAGGCTACTTGTTGGATAAATAGGCTAATTGTTTTGATACTAACTAGGCAATGGCAACCCACTCCAGTACACTCTTACCTGGAAAATCCCATGGACGGTGGAGCCTGGTAGGCTGCAGTGCATGGGGTCGCTAAGAGTTTGGCAACTTCACTTTCGCTTTTCACTTTCATGCATTGGAGAAGGAAATGGCAACCCACTCCAGTATTCTTGCCTGGAGAATCCCAGGGACGAGGGAGCCTAGTGGGCTGCCGTCTATGGGGTCGCACAGAGTCGGACACAACAGAAGCGACCTAGCAGCAGCAGCAGTATAGGGATTAAGGAGATTGGAGTCCCTTGAGGTAAAAAGTGGGCTAATGATGCTTTAGTTTTATTGCAAAAGCTCATGACTGCAGTTCCTGCTCATATGCTTAGATTTATTGATAATTGTGTTGTTGGTGTAAATGAGCGTGGTAACAACCCTAGTAAATTTATTGACCCAGTAAATGATACTAATATTAGTGCTCAAGTTTGTCTTTTATGATTATGAATGTTTATTATTTGCTTTGATGTAAGTTGGACTAACCATTGTTGAAAAGATATCAGACGATTATTAATTTGTTGGTTATGTTTGGAAAACATGCTCAGGAATATAAGGATTAGGATGACAATAGGGAGTCCTATAATTGTTGGGGTAATAAAAGAGGCAAATAAATTTTCATTCATTTTACTTCTCAAGGGGTGTTTGTTTTTGTGTTTTTGTAGACGTAACTTCTGGGTCTGAGTAATTGCATTTTGAAAATTTTAATTGAAGTATAATAAATAGGATGAAGAACATTGATAAAATAGTAATAAATCATGTTGATGTATCTAACTATGGCATACCATTAAGAGGACTATTATTTCCCAATCTCCAACCTAAAAGGTTAGTGCTAGCTTAGTTTCTTAATGAATCTATAGTATTGATGCAGATCATTTTCCAAAGTGTTTCAGCAGTACCAATTCGAGGAAAATTGGTATAAAACTATGATTTGATCCACAATTTTCTGAACATTGTCCATAATACAGGCCTGATCGAGTTAAGAGTTGCTTGATTTAGATGCCCTGGGATTGCATCTGTTTTTAGTCCTAGAGAAGGCACATCTCATGAGTGTAGCACATCTTCTGAGAAAATTAACATTTGGATAGCTATCTCTTTAGATAAAATGACTGCTTTTGATAGTTGCAATTCTCCTGGCTTTAACTCTGATATTGAAATTATATTGGAGTCGAAATTCAAGTCTTCATAATCTGTATATGTGTAGCTTCAGTATCATTGGTGACCTATAGTTTTTACTGTAAGGGATGGATTGTTAATTTTGTCTATTACATATAAAATTTGGAAGGATGGTAGGGCAATTAAGATTAAGATAATAGCTTGTAAGATTGTTCAGATAGTATCTACTTCTTGTGTGTCTATTGTGCTAGTGTGTGTGAATTTTGTCAGCAAAAGTGAGATAATATAAAGTACTAATGAACTGGTTAAAAAACAATTACTAATAAGTTTTCATGAAAGTGTAACAATTCTTCTATGGTGGCTGGTGTTGCATCAGTTCAGTTCAGTTCAGTCGCTTAGTCGTGTCCGACTCTTTGCGACCCATGAATCACAGCACGCCAGGCCTCCCTGTCCATCACCAACTCCCAGAGTTCACTCAGATTCATGTCCATCGAGTCCGTGATGCCATCCAGCCATCTCATCCTCTGTCATTCCCTTCTCCTCCTGCCCCCAATCCCTCTCAGCATCAGAGTCTTTTCCAATGAGTCAACTCTTCGCATGAGGTGGCCAAAGTACTGGAGTTTCAGCTTCAGCATCATTCCCTCCAAAGAAATCCCAGGGTTGATCTCCTTCAGAATGGACTGGTTGGATCTCCTTGCAGTCCAAGGGACTCTCAAGAGTCTTCTCCAACACCACAGTTCAAAAGCATCAATTCTTCGGCGTTCAGCCTTCTTCACAGTCCAACTCTCACATCCATACATTACCACTGGAAAAACCATAGCCTTGACTAGATGGACCTTAGTCGGCAAAGTAATGTCTCTGCTTTTGAATATGCTATCTGAGTTGGTCATAACTTTTCTTCCAAGGAGTAAGCGTCTTTTAATTTCATGGCTGCAGTCACCATCTGCAGTGATTTTGGAGCACCCAAAAATAAAGTCTGACACTGTTTCCACTGTTTCTCCATCTATTTCCCATGAAGTGATGGGACCGGATGCCATGATCTTCGTTTTCTGAATGTTGAGCTTTAGGCTAACTTTTTCACTCCCCTCTTTTACTTTCATCAAGAGGCTTTTGAGTTCCTCTTCACTTTCTGCCATAAGGGTGGTGTCATCTGCATATTTGAGGTTATTGATATTTCTCCCAGCAATCTTGATTCTAGCTTGTGTTTCTTCCAGTCCAGCGTTTCTCATGATGTACTCTGCATATAAATTAAATAAGCAGGGTGACAATATACAGCCTTGACGCACTCCTTTTCCTATTTGGAACCAGTCTGTTGTTCCATGTCCAGTTCTAACTGTTGCTTCCTGACCTGCATACAGATTTCTCAAGAGGCAGGTCAGGTGCTCTGGTATTCCCTTTTCTCTCAGAATTTTCCACAGTTTCTTGTGATCCACACAGTCAAAGGCTTTGGCATAGTCAATAAAGCAGAAATAGATGTTTTTCTGGAACTCTCTTGCTTTTTCGATGATCCAGTGGATGTTGGCAATTTGATCTCTGGTTCCTCTGCCTTTTCTAAAACCAGCTTGAACATCAGGAAGTTCACGGTTCACATATTGCTGAAGTCTAGCTTGGAGAATTTTGAGCATTACTTTACTAGCGTGTGAGATGAGTGCAATTGTGTGGTAGTTTGAGCATTCCTTGGCACTGCGTTTCTTTGGGATTGGAATGAAAACTGACCTTTTCCAGTCCTGTGGCCACTGCTGAGTTTTCCAAATTTGCTGGCATATTGAGTGCAGCACTTTCATAGCATCATCTTTCAGAATTTGAAACAGAGCAACTGGAATTCCATCACCTCCACTAGCTTTGTTTGTAGTGATGCTTTCTAAGGCCCACTTGACTTCACATTCCAGGATGTCTGGTTCTAGATGAGTGATCACACCATCGTGATTATCCGAGTTGTGAAGATCCTTTTCGTACAGTTCTTCTGTGTATTCTTGCCACCTCTTCTTAATATCTTCTGCCTCTGTTAGGTCCATACCATTTCTGTCCTTTATCAAACCCATCTTTGCATGAAATATTCCCTTGGTATCTCTAATTTTCTTGAAGAGATCTCTAGTCTTTCCCATTCTGTTGTTTTCCTCTATTTCTTTGCATTGATCACTGAAGAAGGCTTTCTTATCTCTTCTTGCTATTCTTTGGAACTCTGCATTCAGATGGTTTTATCTTTCCTTTCCTCCTTGGCTTTTCACCTCTCTTCTTTTCACAGCTATTTGTAAGGCTTCCCCAGACAGCCATTTTGCTTTTTTGCATTTCTTTTCCATGGGGATGGTCTTGATCCCTGTCTCCTGTACAATGTCACGAACCTCCATCCATAGTTCATCAGGCACTCTATCTATCAGATCTAGGCCCTTAAATCTATTTCTCACTTCCACTGTATAATCATAAGGGATTTGATTTAGGTCATACCTGAATGGTCAAGTGCTTTTCCCTGCTTTCTTCAATTTAAGTCTGAATTACATCCTTTATAAAAATTAACTTAAAATGCACCTGGGCCTAAATGTAAAATACAAAGTCAGAACACTCTTAGAAGTTAACATAGGAAAAAATCTAGAAGACCTGGGGTTTGGCAATGACTCTTTAGGAAGAGCACCAAAAGCACAATCCAAAAAATATATACTATATAGGTTGAGCTTCATTAAAATTAAAACACTTTGTTCTGTAGAAGACACTTTTGAGAGATGAGATGACGAGTCACAGACTGGGAGAAAGTATTTGCAAAAGACACATCTGACAAGAACTATGTCCTAAATATCTTTGCCAGTTTGCTGTTGTCAGTATTCTAGAGTTTGACTTTTTAATAGGTGTGGCGTGGTATCTCATTATGTAAATTCACACATTTCTGATGATATATAACTTTGAGTTTCCTTTCATATGCATCTTTTTCATCTGTATGTAGCCTTTGGTGAGGTGTTTGTTCAGATCTTTTGTCCATTCTAAAAACTAGGTTGTTTCATTATTTTGGGGATCTAAGAGTTCTTAGTTTTTAGAATGGGCAAAAAATCTGAAGAAACACCTCACCAAAGGCTACATACAGATGAAAAAGATGCATATGAAAGGAAACTCAAAGTTATATATCATCAGAAATGTGTAAATTTACATAATGAGATACCACGCCACACCTATTAGAAAGTCAAACTCTAGAATACTGACAACAGCAAACTGGCAAAGATGTGGAGCAACAGGAACTCTCACTTTTTGCTGTCCTATTTTTCCTTAGAGCAAGAAACATGCTTCTCTTTCTTTCATCTTATTGTAAAGAAGGCTGCCGTCTAGGGGGTCGCACAGAGTCGGACATGACTGAAGTGGCTTGGTAGTAGTAGTAGTAGTCCCTAATGGCTCAGATGGTAAAGAATCTGCCTACAATGCAGGAGACCCAGGCTTGATCTGCGGGTAGAGAAGATCCCCTGGGGATGGGAATGGCTACCCACTCTAGTATTCTTGCCTGGAGAATTCCATGGACAGGTTCGCACATAGTCGAACCCCATGGTTGTTTGACTATTTGAGTGACTAACGTTTTCACACTAAAATATAGTAAAGTGCTTAAACAAAAGAACTTGGGGGCCAAATTACATAGATTTGAATGCCAACTTGAGCACTCCTAAACTGCATTATGTTTGGCCAGTCTTTTAACTTTTCTCTCCTGTGTCCTCATCTGTCAGATGGGGATAATAAAATCTAAAGCAGAAAGTTGTTGAGAAGAGTAAGAGTTATAATAAATACCTTAGCTTTATTGTATCCCTGCAGTTGGCCAGTGTTACCCTCCTTAGGAAGACTTAGAAAGTAATTTTTCTTTCTTGGAAAAGGAAAGGTCTTGTCTTCTGATAAAAAAAAGATTATACACATGTGATAAGAAGCATTTGTAGGGTAAAGTGTTGTGTTGTAGCCTTGAAATCATATTAGAGTGAATAATTTTGCTATCTTCTTTTCTAACTCTGAAACTTTGTTCTCTCCTGAAGATTTGAAAACATTAAAGTCCTCATAATCTAGCGCATTCTTCCCAACCCCAAAATTGTTCAGTTTTTTTCTTAATGATCTGCTCTTGCAGAGAAAAAATCACATGTTTAGATGTCATCGAGTGGATGGATATGGTTGTTCTCAGTCATGACTGATAGAAGTAAGAAAGTAGTGGATGATGAAAGGAAACTTTGAAATCATAAACAAATGGAGGCATTTTATAAAAAACCATGTACTTCCTGTTTTCAAACTCCAGGACAGTAATTTAGATCTCAGGTGGTTGTGGGCAGATGTGATAAGGAGAAATATGATCCTAGAGATAGAACTTAGCAGAAAGGATCAGGACAAGGAATGAGGAGGCTCAGACACCAGTGTAGCTTATGCTCTGCATTAATCAAGTGGTCTCAAGCAACTCATGTCGATTCTCTGAATCAGAGATACATTAAGGCTGGATTTCTGGGAGGGTTAAATCATAATGTAATGCACATAGACATGACTTGAAAACTGTACAGAAAAAATTTAAGGCAATATTATTTTTTCTTTAAGAACCTATTCCTATCTAAAAAATGGGCAGAGGTAATTTTTTTTTTTATCAGAATATGCTTTCTCTGTGTGATAATAAACTACTACTACTACTATTATAACAGTTATAATTCTTGTTCTCTAACTTTCAGATTCCTTTTCTATATGTTCACTCATTCTGCACATGTCCTACATGCTTTCTGGCCCCATAGCCATCACACATATAGCAGGAATTTAGTTATCTGGCTTCCCTGGTGCCTCAGAGGTGAAAGCATCTGCCTGCAATGCAGGAGACCTGGGTTCGATCCCTGGGTTGGGAAGATCCCCTGGAGAAGGAAATGGCAACCTATTCCAGTATTCTTGCCTGGAAAATCCCATGGATGGAGGAGCCTGGTGGGCTACAGTCCATGGGGTTGCAAAGAGTCGGACACGACTGAGCGACTTCAATTAGTTATATCATCTAATTATGTTTATAACATCTTCAAAGGGAAGATTTACATAGAACCACTAACTTTTAATCTACTCCAACCTCTTTGCATCATTACCCTCTTCGGTATTCCCCTAGTCTCAGTCTTAAGCTTCCCTTGTGGCTCAGCTGGTAAAAAATTTGCTTGCAATATGGAAGACCTGGGTTCGATCCCTGGGTTGGGAAGATACCCTGGAGAAGGGAAAGGCTACCCACTCCAGTATTCTGTCTTGGAGAAGTCCATGAGCTGTATAGTCCATGGGTTCCCAAAGAGTCGGACATGACTGAGTGACTTTCACTTTGGGCTTCCCTAGTAGCTCAGACAGTAAAGCATCTGCCTGCAATGCAGGAGACCTGGCTTTGATCCCTGGGTTGGAAAGATCCCCTGGAGAAGGAAATGGCAACCCACTCCAGTATTCTTGCCTGGAGAATTCCAAGGACAGAGGAGCCTGGCGGGCTATAGTCCCTGGGGTCGCAAAGAGTCGGACACAACTGAGTGACTAACACATAAACAGTCTCAGTCTGCTGCCTGGAGACTACGTGGAGACGTCTAACCACTGATATTGACTATCAAAAAAATATTTGTGTAGCTGGATTGGTTGCTAACTCTGGATGCTTCTAATGTTCTAATATTCTGGGTGCCAGAATTGTGTCAGGCCTGAAAAGTCGCACCAGAAGAAGCCTGCTCCCCCAATCCTGTGCAAGATTTCTTCGCTTAAGTCCCAAAACAGCTCTTCTTCTGCCTGAATCTCACAGATTGTATCTTGAACAGATCCCACTATCCTTCTCTCCACTGTCTCTTCATGGATAACAAAGCTTAAAAATCTGATAGAGAATAGACATTTTATTTCCTCTTAGTTTTGCTTTTTCTTTACCCTTCTACTATACTCTGCCAGTTTTTTAAACATAACATACCCCATGCATATTAAGGGAAACAGATACTTGAGAACAGAACTGCTTTGGGAGAAAAGTATATTGTTACACTAATAGTAGAAAAGCCCCAAATATTTTGTTATAAACATGTATGTCATAGATACAAATATACATACACAATTATACTCAAGAAAGGTGATTTAATTATTTTTTTCTTTAACTGGTGTAATCTCCCTCACAAGCCCCTTCCTTCAATCCTCACTCCACTTAACCAGTCATCAGGAAAGCTTGAATTTGTTCATTAATGATATTCAAATTAACCCTGAATTAAATGGTTTATTTGTTAAAATATTCAATGAATTCAAAATTCCTTTCTTTCTCATAGCTTACTTATTGTTTAATATTTTTCTTTTTGTTTGATCAGTGTTCAACCTTTTGGATTCTCCTGCTTTCTCTATTTTTCAAGATGGCAACTGGATATATGAGAAAGTCAGGCACCAGTTTTTCCCGCTCCGGGCCAGATGAAACCACAGGTCTGGGTGTTTCCTGAAACATTTATGATATTTGTGTTGCACCTGGTCTAGTCCTGTTCCTATGGAGATGACAAGGTACAATTAATTGATTTGGTCTTTAGAGATGTAATACTTGGTTCAGCAAACACAACCATTCAATGGTAATCACTTATCAATTTATTTGTTAAGGATGTTTTCTCTGAATATAGAATTCTGATTGACAGGTTTTGGCATTTAAAGTTATCTCAGATATCATTTCATTGTCTTTTCATTGTCTTTCATTCATTTATTTTATTCTTCCTTTTTTCTCTCCTTTCTTTTCTTTCCTCTCCTTCTCTTTCTTTCTGCCTATACCACCTTGCCCAAGATATCTTTATACTTTTATAAAGATCCCCATGCTGCTGCTGCTGCTAAGTCACTTCAGTCGTGTCCAACTCTGTATGACCCCATGACGGCAGCCCACCAGGCTCCCTCATCCCTGGGATTCTCCAGGCAAGAACACTGGAGTGGGTTGCCATTTCCTTCTCCAATGCATGAAAGTGAAAAGTAAAAGTGAAGTCGCTCAGTCATGTCTAACTCCTAGCAACCCCATGGACTGCAGCCTACCAGGCTCCTCCATCCGTGGGATTTTCCAGGCAAGAGTACTGGAGTGGGGTGCCATTGCCTTCTCCGAAAGATTCCCATATTATCTTTAAAATGCAAAGTCAGGACTGGGAAGTATATTTGGAAAAAAAAAAACAGAAGAAAAATTGAAAAGATCAATTTTTCACTGGAGAAAATAGTTCAAATGGAAATAGTTGGTTTGGCATAGGTAGCGAGAGTAAACTTGAGGTGGCATTTTCATTTTGCACCATTCCATTAGAGTTTATGAATTCCAATTCAACCTTAGCTCCAAAATGTGAACTCATTTGCCTCCAATAGACTTCTGAATATCATGATTATTGGATGAAGAATGAGGAGGCCAAGAATATTCTGACTACAGTCTTATTTTTACTCCCCACACTTCAGAATTTTGATTCTTTAATCTCTTTGCAATAATCAGTTTCCAATATAGACTTTCTTATGAAAAGTCAATGGACTTAAATTACATAATGCATCATTTATTTCTGGCTGTTTCTTATTTTTGGATCCCAATAACTTGATTATGTTATATCAAGGTATGATGTTCTATATGCTTATCCTGGTTAAATTTGCTGAGTTTCTCCAATCTATATATTTATGTCAGTGCCAAAATCTGGGAAATTTTTGGTCCTTATTTCATCAGGTATTTTTCTGTCTCCTCCTTTCTATTTTATTCTGAAAAAGTAAAAGTGTTAGTTGCTCAGTTTTGCCTGACTCTTGGCGACCCCATGTACTGTAGCCCGCCAGGCTCCTCTGTCCATGGAATTCTCTAGGCAAGAATACTAGAGTGGGTACCCATTCCCTTTTCCAGGGAATCTTCCCAACCCAGGAATAGAACTTGAGTGGTCTGCACTGCAGCAGGATTCTTTACCATCTGAGCCACTAGGGAAGTCCATCAATGCAGAAGACCTGGGTTTCATCCCTGGGTCGGGAAGATGGCCTGGATCTGACATAACTGAATGATTAATTCATGTTATTCCAAACTGCCTCTGAATACATGCATTTTAAATCTTATTATATTGTTTCATGAGCTCTTGAAAATATTTTTCTTTTCTTGAACAGTTTTTTCTTTGTTCCTTATACTAAGATATTTGAGTTCATTCATCATCAGATTAAAAAACTCAGGAAGGAAATCTTTTTCCTTCTTCCCTTCTGAGTTCTTTGACTGATCTAGTAATTAAACTGACATAAAATAGATTAGTAGGAGAAAAACAAATTTAATTTTCTGTTTATGAAATCCTGATGGATATGAAATCAAAGAAGTGGCCAAGGCAAGTAGACTTCATACGTTTCAGACAGAGAAACATTTATTTATGAAGATTTAACAGAACAAAGGGGTTTGGGGCCACAAACTAATAAAGAAGTAACAAAATTTCTTTATATGGCCTTGGTCTTGAAATCCCTCTCTGGTGATAAGAATGCTTTCTACTTTCTAGTATAAGGAGGATGCTATCCCATGTGAAATTTATTTCCTCCTTTCAAGGGACAAATAAGGGTCAGAGTATCCTTGCCAGTTGTTTCTTAAGTAATTTTGATTCAAAATAATCAATGTGCCAAATTGGTAGCCTTCCAGGTGGGCTGTGCTGCTCTCCTTTAGTGTCCATGTCATTCATGTAAGTGTCAGACATCAGCAAGAGGTCTGGAAGGAATGTACACACAAAATCTGGAGATTGCTCTCTCTGGTTATCCCCTTTCCTGGATTTCCAACAGCAATTTCTGTTGACTGTTGCTGCCTTTTATTTTATTCTTTGGTGTTACACACCAGAACAACTGTATTTTCTGAGTTTTATTTACTTCATACAGTGCAAACTGAGCCTACACTCACTGTAAAAACGATGAAACTATAAAATTTATCCAGTGTGTAGACCCTTGTGCATTATTTGGCTGTTTTTGTAACTCTTCCATGTTTCAAGTAGGTTTTGTTTTATGTGTGTGTATTTCTTCCAAATTTTATAGTTGTCAACAAGACAGTTGGACCTATAAAATCCATTTATTTATATTGGAAAAATATACTGACAATGTTAGTATTTCAACTATTCCTTATCATCTTATAATGTCCTCCAATGCTGTTGTTTTTTTTAATTACTTTTCCTGTGGTTATTCTTTCAGTTTAATTAAAATACATATTCTGTATTTAATTTTACACATTACATATTCTGTATTTAAAATACATAACTGTATTTAATTAAAATGCATTTTAAATAAAATGCATACATAAAATACATATTTATCCCATCTAGCGGTCTTTGAAGAAGAAGGCAATGGCACCCCACTCCAGTACTCTTGCCTGGAAAATCCCATGGATGGAGGAGCCTGGAAGGCTGCAGTCCATGGGGTCGCTGAGGGTCAGACACGACTGAGCGACTTCACTTTCACTTTCACTTTCATGCATTGGAGAAGGAAATGGCAACCCACTCCAGTGTTCTTGCCTGGAGAATCCCAGGGATGGGGGAGCCTGGTGGGCTGCCGTCTATTGGTTTGCACAGAGTCAGAAAGGACTGAAGTGACTTAGCAGCAGCAGCAGCAGTCTTTGAAAATTTGGATTCAGATTCTTTGACTTGAGCTTTTTGCACTGACCTTTATTTTTGTTTTATTAACATGATATGTGCTTTTATTTCATTTTCATTTTCAATTTTTTCCCCTAAAATATTTGGATAGTTGCCATGCTCTTGCTTTACTTTTTCATAATTTGTTTGGGTGATCCAATCTAATATTATTTATTCCAATAGAAGATAATTTCCTTAACTTTAGGAAATCTTTGTATTATGTCCCAAGCTTTAAATTGAGGACTGGAATAATTTTGTTCACTCTAAACTTTTAAACCTGAGAATAAAAAAAAAAATGAGAGGTACATTCCACTAGGGCAATGTGCAGCCTTTGTCATAGAGCCTGGCTCACTCGCTTGCTCTTTTTTTTTTGGGTCTCTTCTCAAGTTCGTCAATGTTTTTACTGGGATTCATCCAATGAGGTGTAGAGTAAGAAGAATACCATCTAATGGGATGGGACAATCAGATTTTGTAGATTATTCCACAACTTTACTGTAAAACACTGAAAAATGGAGAGTCCTAAAAGATTTTACTGCTTCTGAGGAGATCACAGGAAGTATAAGTGAAACAATTCTACTCAAAAGGAGTTTCCATTATCATTCCACTGACTGTGTAAACACATCCATTCTACTTAATTTCAATTTGGGAATTATTCATGAGCAGTCTCAGGATTTTCTTGATTTCTTCAGTACTTTTGCATGGGGATAGAGGGAGTAGGTATAAGATACATAGTTGTCTAAGCTGCACCTGAATTTTCACTTTATTTCCTAGGCTGACACTTTATTTTTAAAAAATTTTTATTTTTACTTTACAATACTGTATTGGTTTTGCCATACATTGACATGAATCCACCACGGGTGTACATGCATTCCCAAACATGAACCCCCTCCCACCTCCCTCCCCATAACATCTCTCTGGGTCATCCCCGTGCACCAGCCCCAAGCATGCTGGATCCTGCATCGGACATAGACTGGCGATTCGATTCTTACATGATAGTATACATGTTTCAATTAGGCTGACACTTTAAAAAGTGAGTTGTATGAGGTATGATGTTATTTGGTTATGTAGGGAAATATAACTTGCCACCATAGAGGGAGTCTTTTTGGCTTGAGAAATATTTTGGATTGATTGTTTCTAAGAAACAGCACACTCAGGAGGTCTTTCTATTACCTCCTCCTTAACTGCCTACAGTAATTTAGATACAGGATCTGTTCCAGGAAGAGCACTATGGGATAGGGGTAGTAGGGGGAACTCAGCAGGGCTTGGAGACCAAAGTGCATTCTGTATTCCACTGTCTCTGCATGGCATAGCAAACATTTGTTTACCAAACATTTGTTTTTCATCTCCATGTAAATTTCCTTTCTCTTCTTTGAAGTCTCAAACCCCTACCTCCTCTTCTCCTCCTCAGGTAGCACATAGCCTCAATTGCCAAACTTGTCCTTGGGATTCATATTCTTATGGAGCTCATACATATGTAACTAAATTTTTTTTTTTCCGCATTTAATCTGACTCATGTCAGTCTAACCTAGAAAGGATAGAGGGAAAGTTATTTCCACTCCCACAGTTGCTTTTGACAATTTTTTTCCTGATTAAAATTTTTGTTATTTTGGTTGTCAATCTGATAAGATATTGAAGGTAAGGGAAGAGGAAATTGTGGGTTTTCTATCTGCTTTCTACCCATAAGCATTTTACCGTGACATATTAACTTTACTTTCTATCTTGAGATTTTATTCTCTTCTTGAGTAAAATCCTCCAATGTTTTATCTAAGGGATTCTAATATGCATGTTTAATTTTATCACTGTGTGTGCTCAGTTGCTTAGTCGTGTCCAGCTCTTTGCCAGCCCATGGACTGTAGCCATCCAGGCTCTTCTGTCCTTGGAATTTTCCAGGCAAGCATACTGGAATGAGTTGCCATTTCCTCCTCCAGGAGATCTTCCTGACCCGGGGATCAAACATGTTGTTTGCATGAGTATTGTTGATTCACAACTACTATTAAGTGACACCTAATGAAAGATGGTGACTGCAGCCATGAAATTAAAAGACGCTTACTCCTTGGAAGAAAAGTTATGACCAACTTAGATAGCATATTCAAACGCAGAGACATTACTTTGCCGACTAAGATCCATCCAGTCAAGGCTATGGTTTTTCCAGTAGTCATGTATGGATGTGAGAGTTGGACTGTGAAGAAGGCTGAGTGCCGAAGAATGGATGCTTTTGAACTGTGGTGTTGGAGAAGACTCTTGAGAGTCCCTTGGACTGCAAGGAGATCCAACCAGGCCATTCTGAAGGAGATCAACCCTGGGATTTCTTTGGCGGGAATGATGCTAAAGCTGAAACTCCAGTATTTCGGCCACTTCATGCGAAGAGTTGACTCATTGGAAAAGACTGATGCTGGGAGGGATTGGGGGCAGAAGGAGAAGGGGACGACAGAGGATGAGGTGGCTGGATGGCATCTCTGACTCGATGGACTTAAGTCTGAGTGAACTTCAGAAGTTGGTGATGGACAGGGAGGCTTGGCGTGCTGCGATTCATGGGGTCGCAAAGAGTTGGACACGACTGAGCAACTGAACTGAACTGAATGAAAGATGGCCAATTAAATACCATAAATAAAACTTTTAAAGAAAGCGTCATTCTCTTTCCATGTATTAATACAAACCTAGACTGTGTGCACTAAACCAACTAATGGCCATGTTTATCTGGATAGTAGAGGAAGACAGTTAGGAAAAAAGCAGATTTGACATATATTAAAAAAAAGAACAGGGGATATACTGAAGATACAGATACAAAGAAAGAATTCTGAAAAGATTTGGGTCTCTGCATGGCCCTGTTAGGTTGTCAGTTGGTTCCATGAGTTAATAAATGAGCTCTGCACATAAGTTATTTATATTTGTTTCCTTTATTTGCAACCAGAGTGACTACCTTTGACTACTCTGATGATATACCTACAAACTTCCAGTGTTTTCGCACTATATTATCATTCTGTTTGTCATAGTTTGATAATGAGTCTATTAAGAATATGTCCCTCTTTTCCAATTCGGATTTCTTTTATTTTTATTTTTTCTCTGATTGCTGTGACTAGGACTTCCAGAACTACACTGAGTAAAAGTAACAAGAGTGTGCATTCCTATGTTGTTCCTGATCTTAGAAGGAATGCATTTGAATTTTCACCGTTGAGCATGATGTTAGCTGTGGGTTTGTCATACACGGCCTTTTTATTATGTTGCTATATATTCCTTCTATGCCCACTTTCTAAAAAGTTTATTTTTTTATCATAAATATATGTTGAATTTTATTGAAAGCTTTTTCTATATCTATTGAGATGATCACGTGGTTTTTACCATTCAGTTTGTTAATGTGTATCACATTGATTGATTTGTGGGTATTGCAAATGATGCTACTGGCAAGGAACTAATTTCCAAAATAACAAACAGTTCATACAACTTAATATCGAAAAACAAACAACCCAACCAAAAAATAGGCAGAACACCCAAGTAGACATTTCTCCAAAAGAAGATATACAGATGGCCATCAGGCACATGAAAAGATGCACAATATTGTGAATTATTAGAAAAATGCACATCAAAACTACAATAGAGTATCACCTCACACCATTTTTAATGGTCACCTTAAAAACTCTATAAATAATAAATACTAGAGAACTTGTGTAGAAATGGGAACCCTCCTGCACTGTTGGTGGGAATGTGAATTGATCCAGCCATTATGGAAAAAGAATATGGAGAGTCCTTCCTTTAAAAAATTAAAAAATAGAGCCTTCATATGATCCAGCAGTTTGACTCCTGGGCATATATCTGGAGAAAAACATGGTTCAAAAGGATATAAGATGGAATATTTTTCAGTCATAAAAGAATGAAATAATGGATTTGCAACAACATAGATGGACCTAGAGATTATTAAGTGAAGCAAGTCAGACAAAGGCAAATATCATCTGATATCACATGTATATGGAAACTGAAAAAGTGACACCAATCAACTTATTTACAAAACAGAAATAGACTCATGCGCATAGAAAACAAACATACAGCTGCCAAAGCAAAAAGGGGATGGGGGAGAGATAAATTAGGATTTGGGAATTAACATATACATGGTACTATATAAAAAGAGATAAATAAACAGGACCTGTTGTGTAGACAGGAATATATATTCAGTATCTTGTAATAACCTACAATGAAAAAGTCTGAAAAAGAATCTGAATCACCTTGCTGCACACCTGAAACTAATACATTGTTAATTAACTTCAATAAGAGTGGTTTAAAAATAAAAAACCTAAGACAAAAGCAAAATGAAATAACAATAAATAATAGGTCTTTGCTTCATTCATCTGAATTTATCCAAAACTTAACACATTAAGTTGAATTTCCAAAATAGTCTCTTGCTTTTACAATTGTTACTGTTTTTCTCAGTATTCATGAGAAACTGTATTCATGCAGTTTAGTTCAGTTCAAAATATATTTTGATTATATATGTGCTTAGTCTGCCATATGGGTGGTGTCATCTACATATCTGAGGTTATTGATATTTCTCTCAGCAATCTTGATTCCAGTTTGTGCTTCATCCAGCCTGGCATTTTGAATGATGTACTCTGCATGTAAGTTAAATAAACTGGTTGACAATATACAACCTTGACATACTCCTTTCACAGTTTGGAACCAGTCTGTTGTTCCATGTCTGGTTCTAACTGTTGCTTCTTGACCTGCGTACAGTTCTCTCAGGAGGAAGGAAAGGTGGTCTGGTATTTCCATCACTTTAAGAATTTTCCAGAGTTTGTTGTGACCCACACATTCAAAGGCTTTAGCATAGTCAATGAAGCAGAAGTAGATGTTTTCCTGGAATTCTTTTGCTTTTTCTATGATCCAACAGATGTTGGCAATTTGATCTCCGGTTCCTCTGCCTTTTCTAAATCCAGCTTGTACATTTGGTGATCTATAATAAGACAGTGAAGTTATCTTGTTAGTTCATCATATGGATTTTTTCAACTAAGGGAGAATGAAGCAGGAAAAAGAAACTAGCTCTCTGAGATGAAAAGCGGCATGAGAATGAGACATAATTGTATTAAAGGTAAATTTCCTTACGTTCAGAGTTTCCCCCTAGGAAGTATTATGTCAACAGTGATATTTTCTGTCAAAAGGCCTTAGAAGAGCACATTCCAGCACATTGGAAGCTCACCATCCAGTGATAATAGCCACTATTTGGTGAGTGCACAGGGTGTGCCTGTCTTTGTTATTGATCCAAGGACAGACTTACAGTTAATGAGAGATAACTCTCACTAACTCTATAAGGAAGGCACTATGATTACCCTCATCTCTTTGATGATGAAGCTGAGTCACAAAAGTGTTAGATAGCTTAACTCAGGTTTCTATACTCAGAAGAATACGGAGCTGGAATTTGAGTTTAGAAAGTCAAAGACTGTTAAGAAATTCTCTGATTTAGTTAATCTTAGTAATTCTGGCAAATACATTCATACAATCACCATCCAAAGGGGGAAAAACTTAGCTAAGTTAAACACTTATGAATGAAGAGAAAGGGGTTTCATACAGTAAGATATTTAAAACTGGAAAATATTGAAGACATACTCAGATATGAATGGACTTTAGAAAAGATGAATTTTTGAATGAGGCCTGAAAATGAAAGGAAGTCATTAGATATGAAGGGATCAAGAACACAAAGTACAATTCCATTCATTTGAACCACTAATCTTCCACTTAAAATGTTTTCTCCTCATCTCTCTACTTTTCAAAATTTGATTCATTTGTCAAGGTCCAATTTGAGAATGTGGATACAAACCCCACAATCAATTTGCTGGTGATGGTAACCAAGTCAAAGAGCATAGGTGTTCCCAGTTACAGAAAGATTTGTGGTTAGGTGTAGAGGAGCAGACACTCTCAACTGATGAACCAACATCATTGCTTCCTGGCAAATAGAGTCCCACTTTTGTCCAGGGATATAAGATACACAGTACTAGTTGAGATAGCTTACTTTCCCAGATGCCTTAGTGTTAAGGATGGTCACGTGGCAAAGCTATAGCCATAAGATATAAGAAAGCATCTACTACTTGTTCTGGACATATTTTTTTGCTTTTTTATTGGGGCAGAGAGAAAAAGACACTTGGACCTGACATTACTATTTTCCCCTTTTCTTGTCCTTAAGACAATTGCTATACCCAGAGATGCAGCAGCCATATTTTGACAGTTAGGCAAGAAAAAGCTCCCAGTATATTAACAATTGCAAAAATATAACAAAAATCTTGCATTGTTGATGGAACTGTTGAACATCTGAATTAATTCCAGCAAATTTCCGGGCTTATTTGTAAGGGAGACATACTACTGCCCTTGTACAGCTATTTGGGCCTTATTTAGTATTAGTATTAACTGAGGCATTTCCAGCTTTATTTTCAGAGGTCTTAAAATGAGACTGAGGAAAAGTCTGGGCTGCAGAAAGTTGTACAAAGAATGTGATGAGGATTAGGTGAAGTGTATAATTGTGGGGCCCTGAGAATCATAACTAAAGATCCTCTTGATGAAAGTAAAAGAGGAGAGTGAAAAAGTTGGCTTAAAGCTCAACATTCAGAAAACAAAGATCATGACATCTGGTCCCATCACTTCATGGCAAATAGATGGGGAAACAGTGGCTGACTTTATTTTTATGGGCTCCAAAATTACTGCAGATGGTGACTGCAGCAATGAAATTAAAAGACACTTACTCCTTAGAAGCAAGTTATGACCAACCTAGACAGCACATTGAAAAGCAGAGACATTACTTTGCCAACAAAGGTCTGTCTAGTCAAGGTTATGGTTTTTCCAGTGGTCATGTATGGGTGTGAGAGTTGGACTATGAAGAAAGCTGAGCACTGAAGAATTGATGCTTTTGAACTGTGGTGTTGGAGAAGACACTTGAGAGTCCCTTGGACTGCTAGGTGATACAACCAGTCCATCCTAGAGGAGATCAGTCCCGAGTGTTCATTGGAAGGACAGATGTTGAAGCTGAAACTCCAATACTTTGGCCACCTGATGCAAAGAGTTGACTCATTGGAAAAGACCCTCATGCTGGGAAAGATTGACGGCAAGAGGAGAAGGGGACGACAGAGGATGAGATGATTGGATGGCATCACCAACTCAATGAAGATGAGTCTGAGTAAACTCCGGCAGTTGGTGATGGATAGGGAGGCCTGGTGTGCTGTGGTTCATGGGGTCACAAAGAGTTGGACATGACTGAATGACTGAACTGAGAATCATACTGTTTACCCTAACTTCATCCACTTTGTAACAATTAGTGTTAAGTTTCTACTTATGAGTTTATTTAAAGACAAATTTCACACAGTAGAAAAAATTTAAAAGCTTTTATCTGGTTGATTTCTAACTTCCCTTTCAGTTTTAAAATACCAATTTCTGAATTCTTTCCTGAAAATTTCCCTAATAACTCAAAGTGATACTTATTTTTGACAAGTCAGCGTACTTATTTTCTATATTATCTTTTGACAGCTTACTCTGGTAACTTACAATTTACATTACACTTTACATATAATGCCTAGGAAACTTTTATTTGTATTAGTTTTATATGTAGATGTTATCAGCTATAGAGTTTGAAATACCTCTAAGAATGTGGTAGAAGTCCTGTACATATACATGCATAGCAGGGGTCCAATACATGTGCATTCAGTTGGATTATATGCCATCAGACAATCTCTGATTCTTGTTACCTCTGCCTCAGAGATTTCAGGTTACACTATTCATCACATTCAAAGTACAGTGAAAGAAAATTTCAAACATTTGAGGGGTACATTTTCCATCATAAAGACCTTATCATAAAGTTAGAAGGGGCTCCTTTTTGAAGAAAAGCATCTCTTTACATGCATCTTCATCTCAGCTTCCCTCTACCATTAGTCCAACCTTGCATTTATTTCTGAAATAAAGGAAGTTGCAGGATGTAGTTGCTAGGATTATTCCAGCCTACTTTTTTTTTTTTCAGATTGCAGAATTAGTGTGTCATTTTTCTTCATAGCTTCTGATTTAATTTCTGTTAATGTTGCTGATCATTGGTTTCACAATGAAGTTCATTCCAGTGAGTTAGTGGGTTTCCACCTTTACACTGATAGCACAGAATATCTGCAAGAAGCAAATAAGCAAAGAAATTGATACACTGTGTGAATAGCTTTCACACAGCATTTTATTTTTTTATTACTGAGTTGATAAAAGCACAACTTTGTGTGGGTCAACCTGTTCATGCTCAGTTGCTCAGTCACTCAGTCATGTCCAACTGTGCAACCCCCTGGACTGTAGCCTGCCAGGCTCCTCTGTCCATGGGATTTCCTAGGCAAGAATATTGGAGTGGGTTGCCATTTCCTTCTCCTGGGGATCTTTCCAACCAGGGATCAAACCCATGTCTCCTGCAGCTCCTCATTGGCAGGAGGATTCACAGTAGAGATAATCAATGATACTATTTTGCAAAAGATACCCAACCAGTAGCAGGAGAGGCTTCTGATTTTAGAATTCAAGCTTTCATTCATTTGTGTATTTGCAGATTGTTTATGCAAAAAAGAAAAACTTTGCATGGCACAGAGAAGATAGAGGTTTACAAGATAGTTCCTGCCCTCCAGAAACATACAAAGAAAAAGAAAAATAATAAAAGTACTCTGTATTTAGCACAGTTATGACCCAAGGGGGAGGTTCAATAAAGATTAGCTAAAATGGTTATTAGGGGCAAGAATAGGTACCCTTCCACCCAGCCACTGAAATCCATTCAAGCCTTCTTTCAAAGTACCTGTATGTGTGTGTTAAGTTGCTTCAGTTGTGTCCGACTCTTTGCAACCCTATGGACTGTAGCCCACCAGGCTCCTCTGGGATTCTCCAGGCTTCTTGCCTGGAGTGGGTTGCCATGCTCTCTTCCAGGGGATCTCCTGACCCAGGGACTGAACCTGTGTCTCTTATGTCTCCTGCACTGGCAGATGGGTTCTTTACCACTAACACCACCTGGGAAGCCCCTTTCAAAATATAAGCGCTCATTATTTCAAAAGCAGCTCTGACAAGTATGTAACTTATTTCTTATATTTTCAGAAAATTAGAAGAGGCTAATTAAACAGAAAGGGGAGGGTGAACAAGCACACAGAAAATTAAGAAATGGGAAAAAAATGAAAGACTGACAGCAACTGTCAAAAATTATAAAAGTCCACATACAATAATGACAGACATATACAAACCCCGTATTATTCAGAAGTTTCTCAGTGTGGAGCATACAGAATGCATAGCTTAGGAGCCTGCACAGTAGAATGTAACAGACATACAGAATAGACAAGAGTCAAGTAGCATTTGAGCACTAGGTTTTCTTCACATGTTTATGTCACTCACTCTTTACAAAGACCCTGCTGAAGTAGCTTGTTCTAGTTAACAAGTGAAGAGATAAAGGATTCAAGTAATCAAGAAGCATAGTCAACATAAATCATGTCTGAAGTTTAAGATGTTAATTTAAATATGTAATTTTGATTGCATCTTTTGAGTTTTAGAGCTGGTTGGGAACAAATTCATTGAGAGGATATATGATTGTAAATCTGTAAATGGAATTTAAAAGTTTCCTAATGCTTTAATCTTCAGTTCAGTTCAGTTACTCAGTCGTGCCTGACTCTGCAACTCCATGAACCACAGCATCACAGTCTTCCCTGTCCATCACAAACTCCCGGAGTCCACCCAAACCAGTATCCATTGACTTGGTGATGCCATCCAATCATCTCATCCTCTGTTGTCCCCTTCTCCTCCTGCCCTCAATCTTTCCCAGCATCAGGGTCTTTTCCAATGAGTCAGCTCTTCACGTAAGGTGGCCAAAGTATTGGAGTTTCAGCTTCAACATCAGTCCTTCCAATGAACACCCAGGACTGATCTCCTTTAGGATGGACTGGTTGGATCTCCTTGCAGTCCAAGGGACTCTCAAGAGTCTTCTCCAACACCACAGTTCAAAAGTATCAATTCTTCAGTGCTCAGCTTTCTTTATAGTCCAACTCTCACATCCATACATCAGCACTGGAAAAACCATAGCCTTGACTAGATGGATCTTTGTTGACAAAGTAATGTCTCTGGTTTTTAATGTGCTGTCTAGGTTGGTCATAACTTTCCTTCTAAGGAGTAGTGTCTTTTAATTTCATTGCTGCAATCACCATCTGCTGTGATTTTGGAGCTCAGAAAAATAAAGTCAGCCACTGTTTTCCCATCTATTTGCCATGAAGTGATGGGACCGGATGCCATGATCTTTGTTTTCTGAATGTTGAGCTTTAAGCCAGCTTTTTCACTCTCCTCTTTCACTTTCATCAAGAGGCTTTTTAGTTCCTCTTCACTTTCTGCCAGATGGGTGCTGTCACCTGCATATCTGAGGTTATTGATATTTCTCCCAGCAATCTTGATTCCAGCTTCTGCTTCCTCCAGCTCAGCATTTCTCATGATATACTCTGTAGATAGGTTGAATAAGCAGGGTGACAATATACAGCCTTGACCTACTCCTTTTCCTATTTGGAACCAGTCTGCTGTTCCATGTCCAGTTCTAACTGTTGCTTCCTGACCTGCATATAGGTTTCTCAAGAGGCAGGTCAGGTGGTCTGGTATTCCCATCTCTGAATTTCAGAGTTTTGCACAGTTTATTGTGATCCACACAGTCAAAGGCTTTGGCATAGTCAATAAAGCAGAAAAAGATGTTGGCAATTTGATCTCTAGTTCCTCTGCATTTTCTAAAACCAGCTTGAGCATCTGGAAGTTCACAGTTCATGTATTGCTGAAGCCTGGCTTGGACAATTTTGAGCATTCCTTTACTAGCATGTGAGATGAGTGCAATTGTGCATTAGTTTGAGCATTCTTTGGCATTGCCTTTCTTTGGAATTGGAATGAAAACTGACCTTTTCCAGTCCTGTGGGCACTGCTGAGTTTTCCAAATTTGCTGGCATATTGAGTGCAGCACTTTCACAACATCATCTTTCAGGATTTGAAACAGCTCCACTGGAATTCCATCACCTCCACTAGCTTTGTTCATAGTGATGCTTTCTAAGGCCCACTTGAGTTCACATTCCAGGATGTCTGGCTCTAGGAGAGTGATCACACCATCGTGATTATCTGGGTCCTGAAGATCTTTTTTGTACAGTTCTTCTGTGTATTCTTGCCACCTCGTCTTAATATCTTCTGCTTCTGTTAGGTCCATACCATTTCTGTCCTTTATCGAGCCCATCTTTGTGTGAAATGTTCCCTTGGTATCTCTAATTTTCTTGAAGAGATCTCTAGTCTTTCCCATTCTGTTGTCTTCCTGTATTTCTTTGCACTGATTGCTGAGGAAGGCTTTTTTATGTCTTCTTGCTATTCTTTGGAACTCTGGATTCAGATGCTTATATCTTTCCTTTTCTCCTTGGCTTTTCACTTCTTTTCACAGCTATTTGTAAGGCCTCCCCAGACAGCCATTTTGCTTTTTCATACTTCTTTTCCATGGGGATGGTCTTGATCCCTGTCTCCTGTACAATGTCACGAACCTCCGTCCATAGTTCATCAGGCACTCTATCTATCAGATCTAGGCCCTTAAATCTATTTCTCACTTCCACTGTATAATCACAAGGGATTTGATTTAGGTCATACCTGAATGGTCTAGTGGTTTTCCCTACTTTCTTCAATTTAAGTCTGAATTTGGCAATAAGGAGTTCATGATCTGAGCCACAGTCAGCTCCTGGTCTTGATTTTGCTGACTGTATAGAGCTTCTCCATCTTTGGCTGCAAAGAATATAATCAATCTGATTTTGGTGTTGACCATCTGAATTTACATTTTAAGATAACAGAATTAGCCAGAAGGTTTAGTCCAGAGACTGCCTTCAGGCAGGATACACTATTGTTATATAATCCTTTAAAGACCAGGTGAAGGTGAAGGTGAAGTTGCTCAGTCGTGTCTGACTCTTTGCGACCCCATGGACTGTAGCCTACCAGGCTCCTCCGTCCAGGGGATTCTCCAGGCAAGAATACTGGAGTGGGTTGCCATTTCTTTCTCCAGAGGATCTTCCCGACCCAGGGATCAAACCCAGGTCTCCCGCATTGGAGGCAGACGCTTTAACCTCTGAGCCACCAGGGAAGTCTTAAAGACCAGACCTACTCCTATAATTTACATTTTAAGATAACATGATTAGCCAGGTATAATCCAGAGACTGTCCTCAGGCAGGATACATAATCCTAACGAATGTAGAGGAAAAAAAAGTTTGTCCTTTCTTCCTTCTTGAGAATTCCATACCCCTCTCTCCTTGGGGACCCCTAGACTTATCAACCTCCCTAAGCAATGACTCTCTCAGTCTTGCCTGGAGAATTCCATGGACAGAGGAGCCTGGCAGGCCACAGTGCATGGGGTCACAAAGAGTCAGATACGACTAAGCAACTAACACACTGGAACACAACACCTGGGCCTCTCTCATGGTTTAGGAGGTAAAGAATCTATCTGTAATGCAGGAGATCCAGGTTCGATCCCTGGGTTGGGAAGATCCCCTGGAGAAGGGAGTGACTACCCACTCCAATATTCTTGCCTGGAGAATTCCACAGGCTCCAGTCCATGGGGTCACAGAGTTGTACATGACTGAGTGACTAACACACACCCACACACACCCACCCCCCCCAACAATACCAAAATAAAATTCTCAGCCTCAAGATAGATTAAAAATTCCAATCTTTGTTCCTTTCTGTATTAATTAGTAATACAGTTTCAGTTCCCCAGAAAACTCCACATTTGTTTTTGAATTTTGTGTGATCCAGTTGGCTCACCAAAAACAGTGGTGACATAATTCAGTTCATTTTTCCTCATTTCACACTCTAGTCTCCTGCCTCTTCTAACTCCTCAACCCCAGTTTTTCAATAACACCCTGAAGTTAAGGTGACTTCCAAGAAACCCCATGGAAGTACTCCTTCTCATACATCAAGCATATAAACGATGGTAGGTTTATCATAAAAAAACATGCACTTGGTTTTCAGCTCTACCATAAGTCAGCTCTGTAACTTTAGATAAGATTGGTAGTCTCTCATTTTGGAATGGCAAAATGGGGTAAAAATTCCCAATTTTCTCACAAGAAATTTGTAAAGATTGCAGTAAACATTTTTTTTTGTTTATGAATATACTTGACATCTACGATGATGTCTAAATGTTAGACTTTCTATTATATTTCATGCTCCAGATTATGCCTTTGTGAATATTTATCTTTTGAAATGACTCACTTCTATGTGCATTTCTTCAGTCTTTGGTTTAATTATTTTTAACTTATCACATAGCTACCTAATGGTGTTATTAGTGTTGATTGGTACTTAATGATTGATAATGTAACCTAGGTGGAATATTTGGATTTTAATAGAAGGCTTCAAGGTACAACATGTGCCTATCAGGATGGGATCTAGTGAAAGTAAGAGTTGTCTCAGCTCATATCGTCATAACATAGCTTATTGTCAGCTTTCTTTAGGCAGGGATGACTCCTGACTGAGCGTAAAAATTAAACCATTCTTCCTTACGTTAAACTGGCATCTCATTCTCTATAAACTGGGAAAAGAGGCAGTTTTGATTTCATGGTTTTATATATATGTTAGATGGATTAAAAGCCACACTCATCATGAAACAGTGAGGAGAGGTTGAATTAAAATCAGATTTAGTTGTGAAATTAAAATGAAAAAAAAATTAGCAGTTTGGTACATGGCACCTTATGCACACACATACACACCTTATGAATGTAATAGAAGTGTGTCTATTAGCCTCCTTCACCACTAGGGGTCAGAATGACACAGGACACTCACAGAACATGGTGCACCTGAACGGAGCGACCAGAAACCACCATTTGGAAGCGGTTTTGAGCATTGTGGACAGAGAACACCGATAGAGCATTTGCCATATGCCTGCCAGGTCTATTAAATGTTAAAGGGTAAGAACATGCAACTGGCACATTGACTTGCTCAGTCTATTTTTCCAGTCTTGATTTTCTCTATTCCCTCATAAGATACTGCTTGGAACTTGAAAGAGACTTTCCCCAACTTCAGAGGTCAGATTTCTGACAGCCACCATGGCAGGACAATTAGACATTGATGAACATAAAATCTGTGAGGAATACAGTTAAGAGAAGAAATGTGTATGGTTAACCTGTGGAAAACCATTATAAATATCAGGTACCTTCCCCAAAGCAAAATAATATAACAGTATGGGGGGGGGGAAAGGAAAATGTCAATGCTTTTTAACACAAATAATAGTAGACAGAACTATACATTTCTATTGTTTCTTGGCTCATTAGAAGTTTTTCATGATTGCTCTATAGTGTTAATAAGGTCAATATAAATGTTTTTTAAGTGTTGCAAATAGATAAGACATGAAGACATGAGGCCTATTTGTCTGCCTGATCCTTAATATCTTTTAGTATTGGAGAGCAGGCCCTTCTGTTCCTCGAATTCCACTATGTGCCCTAATACCAGCCCTTCCAGGTTTCCTCTGTCAATTTTCTGCATTGTTTCAGCTCTTAAATAACCAGTCACAGAGAGTTCTTGTAGGATCTGAATTTGTTCCCCTCACATTCCTTTTCCTTTTTAAAGCTTTTTGGTAAAAATAAAAAATTTTGACATTTGCTTTATCTCCTTTTTCTATTAGCAACCAACAATTTCCTTTTTAATCTAACTGTGCTCAAATGAATCAGATTTTGTGTATGCAGTATACAGATTTTGTGTATACAGAACGATATTCACAGTTGCCAGAAAGTTGTTCAAATATAAATTCACATAAGCAATTTGGTGGAATTTGTGTTTGGTAATGAATGTATAATCCTTGGAGGAGGAAATGGCATCCTACTCCAGTATTCTTGCCTGGAGAATCCCATGGACAGAGAAGCTTGGCTAGCTATAATCTACAGGGTCGTGACACACCTGAAGTGACTTAGCACACACACAATGAATATATAATAAATATACTTTATTTTACAAGTGCATATTTATAAAGTTCATTATATAAATGGCTGAGGAATTGGTTAAAGGTATTTACATCTCTTTGGATAAACATAGGACATTACAGAAATAATTAACACGAAAGGGACTTCATTTGTACACATATAGAGGCAGTGAGGTAGTATGAAATATGCACAGATGGTAGCAGAGCAAATACATAGTTTGTGTTTAAAAATCCACGATAAAAAAAGAATCTCTGAAAATCACTGACAAAGAAAATGATTAAAAAAGAAAGGAAGCCCAATAGGAAAAAGGACAATGAATGTAAAGGCAATTTATAAGACAAAAAATGCTAAGGCTAATGTTGGGGAAATTCACTGGTAGTTGAGAAATGAAAATTAGAAAAGCAGTTAAATATAATGTTGCTGTATGACTTCAATTAAAAACAAATACTCATCAAAAACAGTGTATCTTGTAGTTCTTCCCCCAAGGTAACTACTTTTTCAAGTATGGAATTTATTCCTCTGGATATTTATCTATGAACAAATAGGTAATACTGAGATCCTTGCATTTATGATGATAGTAGCTAGCTTTATTTTTCTAAGGGGAAAGTCTCTATTAGTTTTTTTTCTTGAACAGATCATAGGAGTCTTTTCCTAGGGGTCTTTTTATGTAAGTCAATTATATTTTCTAAAGTTATAAACACAAATGTATTTATAATTTCATTAACCATTCCTTTATCGATGGGTTTCCATGGTAGCTCAGACAGTAAAGAATCTGCCTGCAATGCAGGAGACCAGTGTTTGATCCCTGGATCTGGAAGATCTCCTGGAGAAGGGAATGGCTGCCCACTCCAGTATTATTGCCTGGAGAATTCCAAGGATATTAAGCATCTCTCTAACTTAAAAAAAAAATTTAATTGGAGGATACTTTCTTTACAACATTGTGGTGGTTTTTGCCATACATTGACATGAATCACTCATGGGTGCACATGCGTCTCGTTATTCTTAACCCTCCTCCCACCTGCCTCTCCACCCCATCCCTCTGGGTTGTCCCAGAGCACTGGCTTTGAGTTCCGCTTCATGCATTGAACTTGCACTGGTCATCTATTTTACATTTCCTGAATGTTGAGCTTTAAGCCAACTTTTTCACTCTCCTCTTTCACTTTCACCAAGAGGCTTTTTAGTTCCTCTTCACTTTTTGCCATAAGGGTGGTGTCATCTGCATACCTGAGGTTATTGATATTTCTCCCGGCAATCTTGATTCCAGCTTGTGCTTCTTCCAGCCCATCATTTCTCATGATGTACTCTGCATATAAGTTAAATAAGCAGGGTGACAATATACAGCCTTGATGTACTCCTCTTCCTATTTGGAACCAGTCTGTTGTTCCATGTCCAGTTCCAACCTTTGCTTCCTGACCTGCATACAGACCTCTCAAGAGGCAGGTCAGCTGGTCTGGTATTCCCATCTCTCTCAGAATTCTCCACATATGGTAGTATACATATTTCAGTGCTATTCTCTCAAATCATCCCACCCTTGCCTGAAAGTCTGAAAGACTGTTCTTTACATCTGTGTCTCTTTTGCTGCTTTGCATATAGGATCGTCATTACCATCTTTCTAAATTACATATATATACATTAATATACAGTATTGGCGTTTCTCTTTCTGGCTTACTCCACTCTGTATAACAGGCTCCAGTTTCATCCACCTCAATAGAACCTACTCAAATGTGTTCTTTTTTAATAGCTGAGTAATATTCCATTGTGTATATGTACCACAACCTCCATTATCCATTCGTCTGCTGATGGACATCTAAGTTGCTTCCATGTCCTAGCTATTGTAAACAGTGCTGCAATGAACATTGGGATACACGTGTCCCTTTCAATTTTGGTTTCCTCGCTGAGTATGCCCAGCAGTTCTATTTCCAGTTTTTTAAGGAATCTCTACACTGTTCTCCATAGTGGCTGTACCAGTTTGCATTCCCACCAGCAGTGTAAGAGGATTCCCTTTTCTCCACACTCTCTCCAGCATTTATTGTTTGTAGACTTTTTGATGGTGGCCATTCTGACCAGCATGAGATGATACCTCATTGTGGTTTGGATTTGCATATAATGTTTTATTATGACACAACGTTGAAACAATTTTTAATGTATTATCATCTTAGATAAATTTTTTACCCTCTTAATATTGCCAACAAATGTAAATAATTGATGATGTCTGGCATGATATGAACATAGGCAAACAAATATCTTCTTACACAATTGTGTGCACGCGTGCTAAGTTGCTTCAGGTGTGTCTGACTCTTCGTGACCCTATGGACTGTAACCTACCAGGCTCCTCTGTCCATGGGATTTTCCATGCAGGAATACTGGAATGGGTTGCCATGCCCTTCTCTAGGGGATGTTTTTGACCCTGGAGAAGGGATCAAACCCATGTCTTCTGAGGCTCCTGCATTGCAGGGGGGTTCTTTTATTGCTGAACCACTCGGGAAGCCCCTCACACAGTTATGGGAGAATAATTAGTAAGAACTTCTTTCGATGATAATTTGGCAATATCTAGAAAATAGCAAAATCTTGAGAGGAAGCACACAAAACTTTTAACTAAGGTTTTTTAAGGGAAGAGGAGTTAAATTACAGAAGATGAAATAATTTAGAAAGAATTTAATATTTAATTCATATAATGCCATATTATTTGAATGTTTACAACAATTATGTATCCCTCTACAAATAAAATAAGAACTAGGAGAATTCCATGATCAAATACCCTTTCATCTCATATACTATTTTTCCCTCTTAGACATTTAAAATGCTCATTAGCACATTGCAAGGACATCCAACCAGTCCCTTCTAAAGAGATCAGCCTTGGGTGTTCTTTGGAAGGTCTGATGCTAAAGCTGAAACTCCAGTACTTTGGCCACCTCATGCGAAGAGGTGACTCATTGGAAAAGACTCTGATGCTGGGAGGGATTAGGGGCAGGAGGAAAAGGGGATGACAGAGGATGAGATGGCTGGATGGCATCACTGACTCGATGGATGTGAGTCTGAGTGAACTCTGGGAGATGGTGATGGACAGGGAGGCTTGGCATGCTGCGATTCATGGGGTCACAAAGAGTTGGACCCGACTGAGCAACTGAACTGAACTGAAGTCTAAAGTTAGTGAAATACTATGTCATTTATTCAGATCATTCAGTCACCAGGTCCTGTCTGATTCTGTGCAACCCAACAGACTGCAGCACACCAGGCCTCCCTGAGTTTGCCAAAGTTCATGTCCGTTGCATTGGTGATGTTAGCCAAACTTCTCCTTGTCTGCTGCCATCTTCTCCTTTTGCCTCCAATCTTTCCCAGCATCAGAGTCTCTTCCAATGAGTTGGCTGTTCCCATCAGGTGGCCAAAGTATTGGAACTTCAGCGTCAGTCCTTCCAATGAGTATTTAGGGTTGATTTCCCTTAGGATTGACTGATCTGATCTCCTTGCTGTCCAAGGGTCTCTCAAGAGTCTTTTCCAGCATCACAATTTGAAAATATCAATTCTTCAGTGCTCAGCCTTCTTTATGATCCAGCTCTCATATCCATGCATGACTACTGGAAAGACCATGGCTTTGACTATGCGGGCCTTTGTTGGCAAAATGGTGTCTGCTTTTTAATGCACTGTCTAGGTTTGTCATAATCTTCATTCTAAGAATTGAATATCTTCTAATTTCATAACTGCAGTCATTGTCTGCAGTGATTTTGAAGCCCAAGAAGAGAAAATTTGTCACTGTTTCCACTTTTTTCCCTTCTCTTTGCCATGAAGTGAGGGGACCCAAAGCCATGATCTTAGATTTTTTAATGTTGAATTTTAAACCAACTTTTTCACTCTCTTCCTTCACCCTTATCAAGAGACTCTTTAGTTCCTCTTTGCTTTCTGCCACTAGAGTGGTATCATCTGCCTATCTGGAGGTTATTGATATTTCTCCAGGCAATCTTGATTATAGCTTATAACTCATCCAGCCCAGAATTTCAGATGATGTACTCTGCATATGATAAGTTAAATAGACAGTGTTGACAATACAGAGCCCTGTTGTACTCCTTTCTCAATTTTGAACCAGTCAGTTGTTTCATGTAAGGTTCTAACTGTTTCTTATTGACCTGCATACTGGCTTCTGAGGAGATAGGTAAGATAGTCTGGGATTCCCATCTCTTTAAGAGCTTTCCACAGTTTGTTGTAATTTACACAATCAAAGGCTTTTGCACAGTCAGTGAAACAGAAGTAGATGTTTTTGTCTGGAATTCCTTTGCTTTCTCTATGATCCAATGGATGTTGGCAATTTGATCTCTGGTTCCTCTGCCTTTTCTAAACCAAGGTTGTACATCTGGAAGTTCTTTTTTTTTAAAAATTCAATAGCGTTTTTATTTTTATTTGATTTTTTTTGTCTCCTTATTTTTATTGATTTATTAAATTTTTTTTTAATTTTTGTTTTTATTTTACTTTACAATACTGTATTGGTTTTGCCATACATTGACATGAATCCACCATGGGTGTACATGTGATCCCAAACATGAACCCCCTTCCCACCTCCCTCCCCACAACATCCCTCTGGGTTATCAAGTACCGTTGAAGCCAAGTTGAAGGATTTTGAGCATAACTTTACTAGCATGGGAAGTCAGCACAATTGTCCTGTAGTTTGAGCATTCTTTAGCACTGAACTTATTTGGAATTGGGATAAAAACTGACCTTTTCCAGTCCTGTGGCTACTGCTGGGTTTTCCAAATTTGCTGATATATTGAGTGCAACACTTTAACAGCATTATCATTCAGTATTTGAAATAGCTCAGCTGGAATTCCATCACCTCCATTAGCTTTATTGGTTGTATTGACTCCTGAGGCCCACTTGACTTCACACTCCAGGATGTCTAGCTTTAAGGAAGTGATCACAACATTGCTATCCAGGTCATCAAGATCTTTTTTGTAAATTTTTTCTGTTTAGTCTTGCCACTTCTTAATCTCTTCTGCCTCTGTTAGGTCTTTAAATTTTCTGTCCTTGATCACTCCCATCCTTGCATTAAATATTTCTTTGATATCTCCAGTTTTCTTGAAGAGATCTCTAGTCTTTCCCATTCTATTGTTTTCCTCTATTTCTTTCCATTGTTCATTGAAGGCCTTCCTATCTTTCTTTGCTCTTCTCTGGAACTCTGCATTCAGTTGGGCATATCTTTCCCTTTCTCCCTTGCTTTTCACTTTTCTTCTTCCCTCAGCTATTTGTAAAAGGCTCCTCAGACAACCACTTTGCTTTCTTGCATTTCTTTTTCTGTGGGATGGTTTTGTTTACTGCCTCCTATACAATGTTATGAACCTCTGTCCATAGTTCTTCAGGCTCTCTGTCTACCAGATCTAATCCCTTGATCTATTTTTAACCTTCACTGTATAATCGTAAGGGATTTGATTTAGGTCATACATGAATAGCCTAGTGATTTTCCTCACTTTTTTAGTTTAAGCCTGAATTTTGCTTTAAGGAGCTGATGACTGAGTCACAGTCAGCCCCAGGTCTTGTTTTTTGTTGACTGTATAGATCTTCTTTCTGCCTTTTCATATTGTAAAAAGGTGTTGCAAAAGGCAGAGGAACCAGAGATCAATTTTCCAACATCTGTTGAATCATAGAAAAAGCAAACGTATTCCAGAAAAACATCTACTTCTGCTTCATTGACTCTGCTAAAGACTTTGACTGTGTAGAAACTGTGGAAAATTCTTAAAGTGATGGGAATACCAGACTACCTTATCTGCCTCCTGAGAAACCTGTATGCAGGTCGAGAAGCGACAGATAGAACTAGACATGGAACCATGGACTGGTTGAAAATCTAGAAAGGAGTATAAGGCTGTATTTGTCACCCTGCTTATTTAACTTGCATGCAGGGTACATCATTTGAAATGCCAGGCTGGATGAAGCACAAGCTGACTGGAATCAAGATTGCCAGGGGAAATACCAATAACTTCAGATATGCATATGATACCACCCTTATGGCAGAAAGTAAAGTGGAATTAAATAGACTGTTGATGAAGGTGAAAGAGAAGAGTGAAAAAGCTGGCTTGAAGCTCAACATTCATAAAATGAAGATCATGGCTTCTGGTCCCATCACTTCATGGCAGAGAGATGGGGAAACAATGGACACAGTGACAGACTTTATTTTCTTGAACTCCAAAATCACTGTGGATGGTGACTGCAGCCATGAAATTAAAAGATTCTTGCTCCTTGGAAGAAAAGCTATGACAAACTTAGACAGCATATTAAAAAGGAGAGACATTACTTTGCCTACAACGGTCCATGTAGTCAAAGCTATGGTTTTTCCAGTAGTCATGTATGGATGTGAGAGTCGGACAATAAAAAAAGGCTGAGCACCAAAAAATTGATGCCTTCAAACTGTAGGGCTGGAGAAAACTCTTGAGAGTCCCTTGGACAGCAAGAAGCTCAAACGAGTCAATTCTAAAGGAAATCAGTCCTGAATACACATTGGAAGGAATGATGCTGAAGCTGAAGCTCCAATAATTTGGCCACCTGATGCAAAAAGCTGGCTCATTGGAAAAGACCCTGATGCTGAGAAAGATTGAAGGCAGGAGGAGAAGGGATGATAGAGGATGAGATGGTTGGATGGCATCACCAACTCAATGGACATGAGTTTGAGTAAACTCTGGGAATTGGTGAAGGGATGGGAAGCCTGTGTGCTGCAGTCCCTGGAGTCGCAAAGAGTCAGATGTGAAGGAGCGACAGAGCAAGAACAACAATAGATCTCCATCTTCAACTTCAGAGAATATAATCAATCTGATTTCAGTATTGATCATTTGGTGATGTCCATTTGTAGTCTTGTCTCTTGTGTTTTGGAAAAGTGTATTTGTTATGACCAGTGTATCCTCTTGGAAAAACTCTGTTAGCCTTCACCCTACTTCATTTTGTACTCCAAGGCCAAAACTACCTGTTATTTCAGGTATATCTTGACTTCCTACTTTTGCATTCCAATCCCCTGTGATGAAAAGGACATCTTTTTTTGTGTGTTAGTTCTCAAAGGTCTTGTAGGTTGTTCTATATCTGGTCAGCTTCAGCTTCTTTGGCATAAGTTGTTGGGGCATAGACTTAGATTACTGTGATGCTGAGTGGTTTGCCTTGAAAACCACTCATTTTTAAGATTGCACCCAAGTACTGCATTTTGGATTTTTGGTTGATTCTAAGGGCTATTCCATTTCTTCTATGGGAATTTTGCCCACAGTAGTAGATATAATGGTCATCTAAATTAAATTAAACCATTCCCATTCATTTTAGTTCACTGATTCCTAAGATATTGATGCTTACTCTTGCCATCTTCTGCTTGACCACATCCAATTTACCTTGATTCATGGACCTAACCTGGAGAAGGGAAAGGCTACCCACTCCAGTATTCTGCCCTGGAGAATTCCAAGGACTGTGTTCCCCACTTTTTGATTGGGTTGTTTGTTTTTCTGGCATTGAGTTGTATGAGCTGCTTGTATATTTTGGAAATTAATCCTTTGTCAGTTGTTTCATATGCTATTATTTTCTCCCATTCTCAGGGTTGTCTTTTCACTTTGCTTATAGTTTTCTTTGCTATGCAAAAGCTTTTAAATTTAATCAAGTCCCACTTGTTTACTTTTGTTTTTATTTCCGTTACTCTAGGAGGTGGGTCATAGAGGATATTGCTTTATGTCATCAAATATTCTGCCTATGTTTTCCTCTAAGAGTTTTATAGTTTCTGGTCTTATGTTTAGGTCTTTAATCCATTTTGAGTTTATCTTTGTGCAAAGTGTTAGGAAGTATTCTAATTTCATTCTTCTACATGTAGTTGTCCAGTTTTCCCAGCACCATTTATTGACGGGCTTGTCTTGGCCCTATTGTATATTCTTGCCTCCTTTGTCAAAAATAAGGTACCCATAGATGCATGGGTTTATTTCTGAGCTTTCTTTCTATCTTGTTCCATTGGTTTCGATTTCTGTTTTTGTTCCAGTACCATAGTGTCTTGATGACTGTAACTTTGTAGTATAATCTGAAGTCAGGAAAGTTGATTCCTCCAGCTCCATTCTTTCGTTAGTGTCTTTAATTTTCTGTGTACAGTTCTTTTGTCTCCTTAGGTAGGTTTAATCCTAGATATTTAATTCTTTTTGTTGCAGTGGTGAATGGGATTGATTCCTTAATTGCTGTTTCTGAGTTTTCATTGTTAGTATATAGAAATGCAAGTGATTTCTATGTATTGATTTTATATCCTGCAACTTTGCTAAATTCACAGATTAGCTCTAGTAATTTTCTGATACTATCTTAGAGTTTTCTATGTACAGTGTCATGTCATCTGCAAACAGTGGGAACTTTACTTCTTTTCCAATCTGGATTCCTTTTATTTCATTTTCTTCCCCTATGGCTGTAGCTAGGACTTCCAGAACTATGCTGAATAATAGTAGTGAAAATGGACACCCTTGTCTTGTTTCTGATCTTAGGGGGGAATGCTTTCAGTTTTTCACCATTGAGAATAATGTTTGCTGTAGGTTTATGATATATGACCTTTACTATGTTGAGGCAGGTTCCTTATATGCCCATGTTTTGAAGAGTTTTAATCATAAACAGGTGCTGAATTTTGTTAAAGGCTTTTTCTGCATCTATTGAGATGATCATATGGTTTTTATCTTTCACTTTGTTAATATGGTGTATCACATTGATTGATTTGCATTTATTGAAGAATCCTCGCATTCCTGGAATAAACCCAAATTGATCATGATGTATGAGCTTTTTGATGTGTTGTTGAATACTGTTTGCTAAAATTTTGTTGATTATTTTTGCATCTATATTCATCAGTGATATTGGCTTGTAGCTTTCTTTTTTTGTATTGTCTTTGTCTGGTTTTAGTATCAGGGTGATGGTGGCCTCATTGAATGAGCTTGGAAGTTTCTTTCCCCTGCAAATTTTTGAAAGAGTTTTAGAAGGATAGGCATTAGCTCTTCTTTAAATGTTTGATAGAATTCTCCTGTGAAGCCATCGGGTCCTGGGCTTTTGTTTTTTGGGAGATTTTTGATCACAGCTTTCATTTCAGTGCTTATAATTAGGTTCATAATTTCTATTTCTTCCTGGTTCAGTTTTGGAAGATTGAACTTTTCTAAGAATCTGTCTATTTCTTCCAGGTTATCCATTTTATTGCCATATAGTTGTTCATAGCAGTCTCTTATAATCCTTTGTATTTCTGCATCGTCTGTTGTAACCTCTCCTTTTTCATTTCTAATTTTGTTGATTTGATTCTTCTCTCTTTTTTTCTTAATGAGTCTGGCCAAATGTTTGTCCATTTTGCTTATCTTCTCAAAGAAACAGCTTTTAGCTTTATTAATCATTACCACTGCCTCTTTCATTTCTTTTTCATTTCTTTCTGCTCAAATCTTTATGATTTATTTCCTTCTACTAATTTTGGGGTTTTTTTCTTCTTTTTCCAGTTGTTTTAGATGTATAGTTAGGTTGTGTGTTCCATGTTTTCCTATCTCTTGAAGTAGGATTTTCTTGCTCTAAACTTCCCTCTTAGAACTGCTTTTGGTGTATTCTGTAGGTTTTGAGCTGTTGTGTTTTCATTGTTATTTGTTTCTAGAAATTTTTTGATTTTCCTTTTTATTTCTTCAGTAACCTGTTGGTTATTTAGAAATGTGTTGTTTAATCTCCATGTATTTGTGTTTCTTACAGTTTTTTTCTTGTAATTGAAATCTAGCCTCATGGAGTTGTGGTCAGAGAAGATGCTTGATATGATTTCAGTTTTCTTAAATTTACTGAGGTTTGATTTGTGACCCAAGATATTGTCTATCCTGGAGAATGTTGCATGTACACTTCAGAAGAAGCTATATGCTTTTGCATTTGGATGGAATGTCTGTATGCTTTCTTTTGAAAAGTGTCTATTTAAGTCTTTAGCCCATTTTTAATTGTATTGCTTACTTTCTTAAAGTTGTGTTGCATAAGCTCTTTGTATATTTTGGATATTAACCTCATCATTCACATCATTTGCAAAGATTTTCTCCCTTTTCATAGGTTGTCTTTTTATTTTGTTGATGGTTTCCTTTTCTGTGCAAAAGCTTTTAAATTTGATTAGGTCCCATTTGTTTATTTTTGCTTTTATGTCTGTTGCCTCGGAAGACTGGTCCAGGGAAATATTTCTGCTATTCATATCAGAAACTGTTCTGCATATGTTTTCTTCTAGGCGTTTATGGTTTCTGGTCTTATATTTATGCCTTTAAATCATTTTGAATTTATTGTTGTTCACGGTGTGAAAGAATGTTCTAATCTTACTGTTTTATATGTGATTGTCCAATTTTTCCAGCAAAACTCATTGAAGAGGCTGTCTTTTCTCCATTGTATATTCTTGCCTTCTTTGTCATGGATTAATTGACTGTAGATTTACGGGTTTATTTCTGAGCTCTATTGTATTCCACAACCAATCTCTTCACTTTCAATGGAATGGGCTCTTTCTATGTAGATATTCCAGACTCTGCTCACTTCCCACTGATTCTGAATAGTATTATACACTTACCTCTGTAAAAAAGAAGCAATAGCAACAACAAAAAAGAAGCAACAAACTACCAAACAACTAAGGCTTTAGGTCAGTCTGATACTTTATAGGTTATGCTAATCAGGCACCCTGAGGCTTTGTTCACAAAATATCCCTCATTGTATCTTAAGTTACTCAAGCTAAACCCAGTTGTTGCCTTTCTAAGATTCATCCATGACTTCTATTTTTGTATGTATTAAATTCTCAGATACTAAATGAGAATGACAAATATTTTTTTCATAATATAAAAAAACTATGTAATCATTCTTTTAAAAAATAATTTATTTTAATTGGAGGATAATTACAATATTGTGGTGGCTTTTGCCGTATACCAACATGAATCAGCCACAGATGCACATGTGTCTCCCCCATCCTGAACCTCCCTCCCACCTCCCTCCCCACTCCATCCCTCTGGGTTGTCCCAGAGCACCAGCTTTGAGTGCCCTGCTTCAAGCATCGAACTTGTACTGGTCATCTATTTTACATATGGTAATATATATGTTTCAACGCTATTTTTTCAAATCATCCCACCCTTGTCTTCTCCCACATAGTTCAAAAGTCTATTCTTTACATCTGTGTCTCTTTTGCTGCCTTGCATATAGGATCATCGTTACCATCTTTCGTCCTTCTAAATTCCATATATATGCGTTAATATACTGCATTGGTGTTTCTCTTTCTGACTTGACTGAGAGGGCAGTTAAAACCTGTTGGAAATGTTTGCACAGAGCTGTATTTTAAAAGTTTTTTTAAAAATAAGAATTATATGAGGCAATATTCAAAACACTATGAAAGAGTTTTATGACTGATTACTGACGTATGCCCTAAGCTCTAGAGGGCTAGATTTTGGCACTCATGTCATATATATGCTATATGTGTGCGTCAGTCAGTCAGTTGTGTCCAGCTCTTTGCAATTTCATGGACTGTAGCCCGCCAGTCTCCTCTGTCCATGGGATTTTCCAGGCAAGAATACTGGAGTGGGTAGCCATTCCCTTCTCCAGGGGATCTTCCCATCCCATGGATTGAACACGGATCTCTTGCATTGCATTATGATCTTTTACCATCTGAGCCACCCTTTTCCTGAATTTTATGAGAAATCCTGTATGACGCAGCCACAGTATTAAACTACTGCCTTCCCTGATTAAGTACAACAGATTTCCTGAACTTTCACAATGGCTGCTGACTCTACATTAGTTTTCTTGTAGGCTCTGTCTGTCTCACTCTCTGTTGTACTCCATTCTCCCTCCTTCTTAACTTTCGGTCGCCCTACTGATTTTTTTCCTTTCATTTTTGGTAGCTTTAGCTACTTGATCTATTTCTGACTAAATGTCTAGTCTCTAGGACATGGTATTTAACTCTTTTGTGTATGTGAATAATATATAAACATTTTCCACGATACACATTACCAATTAGGTACACATTAGGTATTTGACACATTAGGTTTATGATGTGGCCAAACATTTTATACTTTTATAAAGGTGCCTAGGTAAAGTTATAACATAAAATAAAACAGTACCATAAACTATATTTCTATTAACAATTTCCTCAAATTCAAGTATTTTTAAATTTTTTGGCTCCCACTGAAATTTTGAACAATTTTGAAACTAAGAGAATGCCGTTGTATAGATGTCAGCTCAACATTCTTTATAAAAAAAGATAAAAGTATAATCAAAATTTGCCTATGATAATCAACTGAAAAAAAAAGTGGTGGAGCTCTATATCATCTGAAATTTGCTCAGATGAAAAATAATATTTGTTCTAAATAAATTTCAAATGAAGCTTGTTCTAGATTTAATTACCTTGGAAAACTTTGAAGGTACACACATATATATTACTTTCATGATATACACAGAATAATTTGAAAGGACTATTAAGATCCATTAGGGTATTAAATCTTTAATAAATATAGTTTTAAATAAAAATATTAGATTTTTACCTAGTGGTGGTCAGACTGAGCCTAGTTTGATAAGTAAGCAAGAATAATTACAGTTGAAGTAGTTCTAGGAAAATAAAGTTCTTAGAAAATACAGTAGTTTTTCCAAATTCCATATAAAACCAGAAAGAGTAATGAAATAGCAAAACAATAACAGCACCAAACAGGTAAGATTTATGACAGAATAGGGTAATAGGGTATCCTTGTGGATCTAAAATACAAGCAGATAGAAGCAAATTGTGAAATGTGAAAAACTCTACATTCTTTAAGCATCTGCACAGAAGAAAGAGAAAGGAATGAGATGTCTAATGTATATGAAGTCATAATAAGCCCCAAACACTGTCAACACGTATTCACTGAAAAGCATGGAAAGACAAGAGAATAGCAGTTGAATATGGAAGGATTATTGTACACACCAATAACAGGCCATGACAGAGCCTGCAGTCTGGTCCCATGTAATCTTTAAACTGTGTGCCCTTCTTTGGGGGCACTTGACATGACATTAAAGAGTAATTGAGCATAACAGAAATGGTAGATAAGAAGAAAAATGAAGATCTAAATAAAAGTCAGATGGGAAATAGGATCTTAAAAAACTCAAAAAATTAAAACATATTTTAAATGGTGTTATAGAAATAGAGGGAGCTCATTTTTATTCAGTTCAGTTCAGTTCAGTCGCTCAGTCGTGTCCAACTCTTTGTGACCCCATGAATTGCAGCACGCCAGGCCTCCCTGTCCATCACCAATTCCCGGAGTTCACCCAGACTCATGTCCATCGAGTCAGAGATGCCATCCAGCCATGTCATCCTTGGTCGTCCCCTTCTCCTCCTGCCCCCAATCCTTCCCAGCATCAGAGTCTTTTCCAATGAGTCAACTCTTCGCATGAGGTGGCCAAAGTACTGGAGTTTCAGCTTTAGCATCATTCCTTCCAAAGAAATCCCAGGGTTGATCTCCTTCAGAATGGACTGGTTGGATCTCCTTGCAGTCCAAGGGACTCTCAAGAGTCTTCTCCAACACCACAGTTCAAAAGCATCAATTCTTCGGCGTTCAGCCTTCTTCACAGTCCAACTCTCACATCCATACATGACCACTGGAAAAGCCATAGCCTTGACTAGACAAAACTTGGTCGGCAAAGTAATGTCTCTGCTTTTGAATATGCTATCTAGGTTGGTCATAACTTTTCTTCCAAGGAGTAAGTGTCTTTTAATTTCATGGCTGAAATCACCATCTGCAGTGATCTTGGAGCCCCCCAAAAATAAAGTCTGACACTGTTTCTACTGTTTCCCCATCTATTTCCCATGAAGTGATGGGACCAGATGCCATGATCTTCATTTTCTGAATGTTGAGCTTTAAGCCAACTTTTCCACTCTCCACTTTCACTTTCATCCAGAGGCTTTTTAGTTCCTCTTCACTTTCTGCCATAAGGGTGGTGTCATCTGCATATCTGAGGTGATTGATATTTCTCCCGGCAATCTTGATTCCAGCTTGTGTTTCTTCCAGTCCAGCGTTTCTCATGATGTACTCTGCATATAAGTTAAATAAGCAGGGTGACAATATACAGCCTTGACGTACTCCTTTTCCTATTTGGAACCAGTCTGTTGTTCCATGTCCAGTTCTAACTGTTGCTTCCTGACCTGTATACAGATTTCTCAAGAGGCAGGTCAGGTGCTCTGGTATTCCCTTTTCTCTCAGAATTTTCCACAGTTTATTGTGATCCACACAGTCAAAGGCTTTGGCATAGTCAATAAAGCAGAAATAGATGTTTTTCTGGAACTCTCTTGCTTTTTTTATGATCCAGTGGATGTTGGCAATTTGAACTCTGGTTCCTCTGCCTTTTCTAAAACCAGCTTGAACATCAGGAAGTTCACAGTTCACATATTGCTGAAGTCTGGCTTGGAGAATTTTGAGCATTACTTTACTAGCATGTGAGATGAGTGCAATTGGTGGTAGTTTGAGCATTCTTTGGCATTGCCTTTCTTTGGAATTGGAATGAAAATTGACCTTTTCCAGTCCTGTGGCCACTGCTGAGTTTTCCAAATTTGCTAGCATATTGAGTGCAGCACTTTCATAGCATCATCTTTCAGAATTTGAAACAGAGCAACTGGAATTCCATCACCTCCACTAGCTTTGTTCATAGTGATGCTTTCTAAGGCCCACTTGAGTTCACATTCCAGGATGTCTGGCTCTAGATGAGTGATCACACCATTGTGATTATCTGGGTCATGAAGATCTTTTCTGTATAGTTCTTCTGTGTATTCTTGCTACCTCTTCTTAATATCTTGTGCTTCTGTTCGGTCCATACCATTTCTGTCCTTTATCGAGCCCGTCTTTGCATGAAATGTTCCCTTGGTGTCTCTAATTTTCTTGAAGAGATCTCTAGTCTTTCCCATTCTGTTATTTTCCTCTATTTCTTTGCATTGATCACTGAAGAAGGCTTTATTATCTCTTCTTGCTATTCTTTGGAACTCTGGATTCAGATGGTTATATCTTTCCTGTTCTCCTTTGCTTTTCTCCTCTCTTCTTTTCACAGTTATTTGTAAGGCCTCCCCAGACAGCCATTTTGCTTTTTCACATTTCTTTTCCATGGGGATGGTCTTGATCCCTGTCTCCTGTACAATGTCACGAACCTCTGTCCATAGTTCATCAGGCACTCTATCTATCAGATCTAGTCCCTTAAATCTATTTCTCACTTCCACTGTATAGTCATAAGGGATTTGATTTAGATCATACCTGAATGGACTAGCGGTTTTCCCTACTTTCTTCAATTTAAGTCTGAATTTGGTAATAAGGAGTTCATGATTAGAAAGGCAGTTTTGAAGTGTGCTTTTTTTTCTAAAGTTTGAAGAAAACTGATGTCTGTCTAGTCAAGGCTATGGTTTTTCTAGTAGTCATGTGTGGATGTGAGAGTTGGACTGTGAAGAAAGCTGAGTGCCGAAGAATTGATGCTTTTGAACTGTGGTGTTGGAGAAGATTCTTGAGAGTCCCTTGGACTGCAAGGAGATCCAACCAGTCCATTCTGAAGGAGATCAACCCTGGGATTTCTTTGGAAGGAATGATGCTAAAGCCTAAGCTCCAGTACTTTGGCCACTTCATACGAAGACTTGACTCATTGGAAAAGACTCTGATGCTGGGAGGGATTGGGGGCAGGAGGAGAAGGGGACGACTGAGGATGAGATGGCTGGATGGCGTCAGACTTGATGGACGTGAGTCTGAGTGAACTCCAGGAGTTGGTGATGGACAGGGAGGCCTGTTGTGTTGTGATTCATGGGGTCGCAAAGTGTCAGACACGACTGAGTGACTGGACTGAACTGAACTGATTTGATATAACAAAGAGACACCAGAAAGATATCAAGGTAAATTTCATGCTGCTGCTGCTGCTAAGTTGCTTCAGTTACGTCCGACTCTGTGTGACCCCAGAGATGGCAGCACAGCAGTCTCCCCCGTCCCTGGGATTCTCCAGGCAAGAATACTGAAGTGGGTTGCCATTTCCTTCTCCAATGCATGAAAATGAAAAGTGAAAGCTAAGTTGCTCAGTCATGTAAATATCATAAAAGTTACTAAAAGAAAACAAGAGAATCATGAATAGAAAAAATATTACAAAAAGTAAAATCAGGTCAAAAGGACATACTGCAATGTAGTGTTATATTTTAATTTTTATTGAGATGTAGTTGATATATATATTGTATCTTTAAGGTGCTGCAATGAACCATTAAAATGTAGGATTATAATTGCAATGTGCAATTTCAAAATTAATTTTATAATCTTATAAAATTAGAATAAATCATAATTTTAATAACTCAGACATGAGTTAATAGAATTCAGGAAACAAACAAAAATTAAGACTCACTTTTGAAGACTACACTGAAAGACAAAGCACAAAAGAATGAATAAATCCATCAAATAATACATTGAAATAAATGGAAGGTGAAAAGAAAATTTTTAAAAATAAACAATAGAGAAAAAGTATTTGAGAAAAAGTGACAAATATTGAAGAGAGACAATGAAGATCCACCATACAAACAATAGGAGCTCTTGAAGTAGAAAAGAAACCAAAATGAACAAACTCCCAAAATATGGAAACAATAAATCAAGAAAATCCACAATAAAAACGAAAACACTTGTAGAATTAGCATACAGTGTACTTGAAAATATTAAACCAGAATGACCATAAAAATGGTGCAAGAATGGGGAAGATCTGAGTAGAAAATCAACAACAACAAAAGTGTTAAAACATTTCAAGAATTATTATTAATAGTGGTAATATTATAATTATTCAGTCTACTGTGTGTGAAAAGTTAAATGCCTTTGAGTGAAATAAATTGCCCTTGAGATTCTTTGTGTAGTAGAAAGAAAATGTAAACTAGAAGAAGTTAAGTTCAAATTCCATGTATGGCTGTGAGAGTTGGACTGTGAAGAAAGCTGAGCACCAAATAATTGATGCTTTTGAACTGTGGTGTTGGAGAAGACTCTTGCGGGTCCCTTAGACTGCAAGGATATCTAACCAGTACATTCTGAAGCAGATCAGCCCTGGGTTTTCTTTGGAAGGAATAATGCTAAAGCTGAAACTCCAGTACTTTGGCCACCTCATGCGAAGAACTGACTCATTGGGAAGGGATTGGGGGCAGGAGGAGAAGGGGATGACAGAGGATGAGATGGCTGGATGGCATCACCAACTCGATGGATGTGAGTCTGGGTGAACTCTGGGAATTGGTGATGGACAGGGAGGCCTGGCGTGCTGCAATTCATGGGGTCACAAAGAGTTGGACACAACTGAGCAACTGAACTGAACTGAACTGAACTTAAGAATATCAATCTGTACTAGTTTGCATTCCCACTAACAGTGTAAGAGGGTTCCCTTTTCTCCACACCCTCTCCAGCATTTATTGCTTGTAGACTTTTGGATTGCAGCCGTTCTGGCTGGCGTGAAATCGTACCTCATTGTGGTTTTGATTTGCAATTCTCTGATAATGAGTGACGTTGAGCATCTTTTCGTGTGTTTGTTAGCTATCTGTATGTCTTCTTTGGAGAAAGTCTATTTAGTTCTTTGGCCCATTTCTTGATTGGGTAGTTTGTTTTTCTGGAATTGAGATGCATAAGTTGCTTGTATATTTTTGAGATTAGTTGTTTGTCAGTTGCTTCATTTGCTATTATTTTCTCCCATTCTGAAGGCTGTCTTCACCTTGCTTATAGTTTCCTTTGTTGTGCAAAAGCTTTTAAGTTTAATTAGGTTCCATTTGTTTATTTTTGCTTTTATTTCCAATATTCTGGGAGGTGGGTCACAGAGGATCCTGCTGTGGTGTATGTTGGAGAGTGTTTTGCCTATGTTCTCTTCTAGAAGTTTTATAGTTTCTGGTCTTACGTTTAGATCTTTAATCCATTTTGAGTTTATTTTTGTGTATGGTGTTAGAAAGTGTCAGTGTGGAGATTCCTTAAAAAACTGGAAGTAGAACTGCCTTATGACCCAGCAATCCCACTGCTGGGCATACACACCAAAGAACCAGAATTGAAAGAGACTTGTGTACCCCAGGGTTCATCGCAGCACTGTTTATAATAGCCAGGACATGGAAGCATCCTAGATGTCCATCAGCAGACGAATGGATAAGAAAGCTGTGGTACATATACACAATGGAGTATTACTCAGCCATTAAAAAGAATACATTTGAATCAGTTCTAATGAGGTGGAAGAAACTGGAGCTGATTTATACAGAGTGAAGTAAGCCAGAAAGAAAAACACTAATACGGTATACTAATGCATATATATGGAATTTAGAAAGATGGTAACGATGACCCTGTATGCAAGACAGAAAAAGAGACACAGATGTATAGAACAGTCTTTTGGAGTCTGTGAGAGAGGGAGAGGGTGGGATGATACGGGAGAATGGCATTGAAACATGTATAATATCACATATGAAACGAATCACCAGTCCAGGTTTGATGCATGATACTGGATTCTTCGGGCTGGTGCACTGAGATGACCCAGAGGGATGGTACGGGGAAGGAGGGGGGAGGGGGGTTCAGGATGGGAACACATGTATACCTGTGGTGGATTCATGCTGATGTATGGCAAAACCAATATAATATTGTAAAGTAATTAACCTCCAATTAAAATAAATAAATTTATATTAAATATCAATCTGGTTTCCTTTGTGGCTCAGCTGGTAAAGAATCCACCTGCAATGTGGGTACCTGGGTTCGATCCCTGGATTGGGAAGATCCCCTGGAGAAGGGAAAGGCTACCCACTCCAGTATTCTGGCCTGGAGAATTCCAAGGACTGTATAGGCTATGGTGTCACAAAGAGTTGGACACAACTGAGTGACTTACACTTTCACTTTCAAATTGAATTCAAAATATGAATATAAATAGCTTGACTCTGTCTATTCAAAAGGCCTAGTAACAATAACCAACCCAGTAGTGATGAGTATCCCTATGGTCTTGAAAATAAACAGAAGGTGGAAAAGAGGGAAGGAATAAAGAAAGAAAGAAAAGTAGGCAGGAAGAAGAGGAAGGAAGAAAGGAATGAGGGAACAGAGACAGGGAGGGGGAGAGAGGGAGGATAAGAGAGAGAGGGGAAGGAGAGAGTAAGAGGGTGTGGAAGGGAGGGTGGATGAAGGAAGGGAAAGAAGGAGGGAAGCAGAGCTTTGTAGAGAAATTTTAATTTTGGTTTCTAGAATGTTTTTACTGCAATAATAATAAGCACTACAATGTATTGAAACCCTTCAAATATATTTATATCCATTAATTCCTAATGACAAATTTTAAAATCTCACGTTTTAAGAAAAGAAAATTGAGTAAAAAAGATAAAACATTTATTCTAACTTTTCTACTTTTCTATGTGCATTGTAGTAGCAGGTGATCAAATAGTAGAGACAGGAGGTGAGGGAAGCATTTTCTTATAAAGTTAATATAACTTGTAAGGGTAAATAAAATGATATAATTAAAATGTCATCATATTGCAATCCTGGCAATGGATGTAGACATTGCCTGTCAACTTTTTTTAACATTACTGAAAGAGACAAAATCAGGTATTATATTTTGCCTATAGTCTTGCAACACAGTATTTATGGTTTTACCAATGAAATTACACATAAGAACAATTCAATTTCTGTCCTCTTGGGTTTGCTCAAAATTATGCTAACAAATCTTTTTAACACATAGATATCAAAGAAAGAAATTAGAAGCTACAAAACAAATTTCTAGCTTTATTTCCATCAGTTTTGGCAGTTATGAAATGAAGCATTTGAACTAAGTGTTCTCTCTCTGTGTGTATTTTCATATATGTGTGTTTCTCATTTCTAAACATTCTAGAATTTTACTATCTTGTCAGTTTTATTAAATCCCGGGTGAAAAAAATAAAATTTCCATGTATAACCATTTTTAAAAATCACATTTTATATTTTCAAAATGATTTTACATGTATTATCCCATTTAATCCTTAAATCAATGCTTAGAGACAGGTCAGAGCCAGAATGTGACACATGGGACTTAAGCAGTATGGCGAGTATACTGGTGCAGTAAGTCTTGAAAATATAGTTCTTGTTACTCATTTAGCAAAATATACAAACAAAAAATAAAGCACTTTCTTTTCTGTTGTATTTAGAGGAAATAAAACATATGACCCCTTTTTAAAAAGGAATTGCTGACCTTTAAGTTTCTAGTAGCCATAATTATCATTGAAAGAAAAGTGAAAGTGAAAGTCATACAGTTGTGTCTGACTCTTTGCAACCCCATGGACTAATCCATGGAATTCTCCAGGCCAGAATACTAGAGTGGGTAACCTTTCCCTTCTCCAGGGGATCGTCCCAACCCAGGGATCGGACTCAGGTCTCCCATGTTGCAGGTGGATTTTTACCAGCTGAACCACAAGGAAAGCCCATAATTATCATTGAGGAAGGGCAAATGATTTTTATTTAGTATTTATATTTTTAAAGAACATTGGGCTTAGGTGATATTTAGTTGAATTGAAGCTCAAAATGACAGAGAAACAGGAGAAATAAGATTTGACAGGAAAGCCATTCTGAGGAAAAGAATTAAGTTTACAAGATACTGATTGGTCCAGGGCATTGGACGTCTGGGTCCCATCCCTGAAAGTGGCCTTATAGTTCATCTTTGGCCTTAGAAGTGTCAGAGCTAGGACAATCGAGCAAGGATCCTTGGGAAAAGTGCTATCTCAATGCCCAGAAACCACATTGGATCAGAGAAAAATCTCACATTTCTTAGCCCAAATTCTTCCAACTCAAGCAGTCTGCAATTCAGTGAGTTGGGAGTTCACTCTACCTATGCTTAAAGATCTAAATTACTGAAGGTATAGTTTTTGAGTGGAAACGCTAAAGTCCTTGAATTAAATCATATGGCTGTTCAATGAGAAATCTGCTCTGCTACTTACTACTCACTCAGAAACTTAAAAACTTTCGTTACTACTTAAAAACTTTCAGGTACTACTCCAAAAGGTGAGTGTGGGAAAGGAGTACCTTTTTTTTTTTTTTTTTTTTGTGGCACGAATGGGCAGCCAAACTGAAAATAAGCTGAAAAAAGGGCTAAGCTGAAAATAAGCTGAAAAAATGGCTTCCCTGGTGGCTCAGATGGTAAAGTGTCTGCCTGCGATGTGAGAGACCTGGGTTTAATCCCTGGGTCAGGAAGATCCCCTGGAGAAGGAAATGGCAACCCACACCAATACTCTTGCCTGGAAAATCCCATGGACAGAGGATCCTGGTAGGCTACAGTCCACGGGGTCAAAAAGAGTCAGACACAACTGAGCAATGTCACTTTCACTTTCTCAAGCTGACAGTGGAGGATGGTATATACCCCTACAGCTGAGGGGATGGGCAGTGCTGGGACAGGAATTGGTCAGGGTGAGCTAACTGGATGATGTCATGTTCTTAAGAAGAATGCCATCATTCCAGCTACTCTGAGGGGCTTGGGCAAGATCCAGGAGGTTTTACTAACAAAAGATCTAGTTATTTGGTTACCTGCGAGGAAACTAAGATCTTTAAGTATGATTAGTGGGTGATGTTATCTCTTTTCAGAGTTACAAGACAGACAAAAAACCTTTTGTTTATTTTTTTGAAGGACTCAAGATAGTGTCTGGGTTGTGAAATTTGGGCAGCCTTGGGTTTATTTAAGACAATTGCATGGAGTTCTGTGCTGGGAAGGATCAGCAGTTGATTTAATGCTCTTCTGTGACCATTTTTTGTTTGCTTGTTTGTTTTTAGTTGCTCAGTCATGCCCAACTCTTTGCGATCCTATGGACTGTAGCCCACCAGGCTTCTGTATCCATGGGACTCTCCAGGCCAGAATATTGGAGTTGCTATTCTCTTCTCCAGGGGATTTTCCTGACCCAGGGATTGAACCTGAGTCTCCTGCAGTGACCGTCTTTAGTTTGTTAATAATTTCACAACAACATCCATGTTTTTTATTTTTCAGTGAGCCTCACTAATTATGTAGTTCCAATTCTTAGAGAAAGTAACATAGTAAATGTTAATTTTCAAGACTTTATGTCATGGGCTAGAGTTTTGGGCAGTAATTTTGTCCTAGTAGGTAACTATAGTGCAACACAGGCTAGAAGAGAAAACTAATATTGTAAACTTGGCTAACAAAGTTGAGACTAAAAAGTAGAATATGTTTAGTGGGCTGAGGACATGAAGGGACTCGCTTAAGACTCACTAGGTAGAGGATTAAAGGCTATAAAGATAAGTAGCAGATACAGGGTTTCAGATATACTGCCTGTCATTGTTAGGCTGTTTCAGAGATGAGATGAGGCTCATATTGCAGATGATAATTGTAAACTTTTCCAAAATTTTGGCTGCAGTATGCCAGGCTTCCCTGTCCTTCACTATCTTCCAGAATTTGCTCAAATTCATATCCATTATGTCGGTGATGCCATCCAACCATCTCATTCTCTGTTACCCCCTTCTCCTGTCCTCAATCTTTCCCAGCATAAGGATCTTTTCCAATGAGTCAGCTCTTCGCATCAGGTGGCCAAAGTATTGGAGCTTCAGCATCAGTCCTTCCAATGAGTATTCAGAGTTGATTTCTTTTAGAATTGGCTTTTTTGATCTCCTTGCTGTCTGAGGGACTCTCAAAAGTCTTTAGGACCACAGTGTGCAACCATCAATTCTTCAGTGCTCAGCCTTCTTTGTGGTCCATCTCACATCTATATATGACTACTGGAAAAGCCATAGCTTTGACTATATGGACAGTTGTTGGCAAAGTGATACACTGTCTAGGTTTGTCATAGCTATTCTTCCAAGGAATAAGCATCTTTTACTTTCATGGCTGCAGTCAGTCTGCAGTGATTTTGGAGCCCAAGAAAATAAAGTTTCTCACTGTTTCCATTTTTTCCCCATCTATTTGCCATGAAGTGATCAGACCAGATGCCATGATCTTAGTTTCTTGGATGTTACATTTTAAGCCAGCTTTTTCACTCTCCTCTTTTTCCTTTATAAAGAGGTCTTTAGTGCCTCTTCACTTTCTGCCATAAGGGGAGGGGGGTATCATTTGCATATCTGAGGTTGTTGATATTTCTCCTGGCAATCATGATTCCAGTTTGTGATTCATCCAGCTCAACATTTCACACGATGTTTTCAACTGATGGTTTCAAACTTCACAGAAGTTAAATAAGCAGGGTGACAATATACAGTCTTGACATACTCCTTTCCTGATTTTGAACCAGCCTGTTGTTCCATGTGAGGTTCTAACTTTTGCTTCTTGACCTGCCTACAGATTTCTCAGGAGGCAGGTAAAGTGGTCTGGTATCCCCAACTGTTTAAGAATTTTCCACAGTTTGTTGTGATCCACACAAAGGCTTTAGCGTAGTCAATGAAGCAGAAGTAGACGTTTTTCTGAAATTTCCTTGCTTTTTCTATGATCCAGCAGATTTGTTGGCAATTTGATCTCTGCTTCCTCTGCCTTTTCTAAATCCAGCTTGTACATCTGGAAGTTCTCAGTTCATGTACTGTTGAAGCCTGCCTTGAAGGATTTTGAGCATTACTTTGCTCGCGTGTGAAATGAGCGCAGTTGTTTGGTACTTTAGATGTGTCCAGTTTGCCCCTAGTATAATAGACCAGGTGAAACAGGGACACTAAAACGTAACTCTTCCCCTGCTTCTACATTTTCTCTCCCACCCAGCTGTTTTCAACCCGCCTTTCCTATAATTCTCTTACCACCACAACTCAAGGAGCTTTATATACTCCATAAAGACCAGGATTCCAGCCTCTGCCCTTGCAAGACTTGTTGCTTCTTCTCTTACTAGTATTTGACTTGATTTTCCCATTTGGACTTTGCTGTAGTCCATTCAGTGTCACTCATTGTCTCTGAAGATATTTTCTTTCCTTTATGTTTACCAGCAGAGAAACCAATTCCTGACCTTTGCCACATAATCAACATTGAAATGAGTCCCTTGGGGAAACTGTACCTGTTCAGTCCAAAATCAAGGCACTCTTTAGAGGATCAACAAAACTAATGAAAGAGGCTTTCCTAAGATGTCTCTTAGTAAAGAAAATTTAGAATCTCCTTTGACTTCCTTGAATGAAGAAAATAGCTAAATCGACAATAGCTGCTTATAATAAATTTATCCTTGAGGTTTCTTTCTTAGAAAGGCCAAGAAAGATGGCCACATTAAGAAACTCCTATAGCAATATGCTCATTCCACCATAAGTAAAAAACAACAACAACCAAAAAAACCAAACCAAGGCTGTTAGTTACAAGACATCCCAGGGAGTAATTATCATAGGCCAGTGTAAAATAGGAGGTAGTATATACTAGAGACAGAAGAGATTTATCCCTATGCTGGCTCTCTAAACAGTAGTAGCCAATAATTCATTATAGAGATTCCAAGGTAAGATACCCCTCTAAGGTATTTGTGAAGCTCTTGTCAAACTTAATGATGCCTAATGTGTTTGGTTAGTTTAAGTTACTGAAAATAATACTCAGAGCTTACTGGTCATAAATAGTCTTCCAGATGAACCTATACTGTGTAGTGCCTCAAGATGTGCCTGGGAATATGGGTCACTGGAATCAAGACCTTTCCTCAGATAAAATAGAAAGATAATGCAAAGTAGAAGATCCTTGGCCAAGTGGAATTTAATTTATAATATGGCTCTCTGGCTCCCACTAGAACAGGAATATAAACCAGCAAGGGAGGCCAAAAGTCCAGTATAATTAATTACAGATCAAATCAGGCAACTTAATCTTATAATATCCTCAGCTGCTCAGTCTTTTCGGACTCTTTTTGACCCCAGGGACTCTAGCTTGCCAGGCTCCTCTGTCCATGAGATTCTCCTAGCAAGAATACCTAGGAGTGGGGTGCCTAGAATACGGAGTGGGGTGCCATTTCCTCTTCAGGGGATCTTCCTGACCCAGGGATCAAACCCACAGCTCTTACATCTCCTGCACTGGCAGGTGGATTCTTTACCACTAGCGCCACCTGTGAAACCCGATGTCCTCAGTGCCTTAACATTATCTCAGTATGCATAGGTTACAACACACAACATGTGTCTCAGTGACACCTGTTGAGAGCTTGAAGTCATGGTTGTTCATCATAAAGTTTTGGCTTGTCTCTTTCTTGCCACAGTTATAAAAAATTGGTTGCCTTATGTAAATATAAGCAGATTTATTTGGACAGGCATAGAAGTGAAAGTGCTAATATTTAGTTATGTACACAATGTGTTAGACACTTCTAGGTACTTTACTGATATTTTATCACTTAAGGAGAGAACCCCTGTGCAGTTATTATTTCCATATTACACATGAAAATACTGAGGAAGAGAAAACTCTGCTTAAAACAGGATGGAAATACAGGCTCCTGCTAAGTTGCTTCAGTCATGTCCGACTCTGTGCGACCCCACAGATGGCAGCCCACCAGGCTCCCCCGTCCCTGGGATTTTCCAGGCAAGAACACTGGAGTGGGTTGCCATTTCCTTCTCCATGCAGGCTAGAGAGGTGCAAAACAACTAATGAGTAACTGTCATCTACAATTTCCAGTAAATAGAGAAGGCCAGAATATTACCCCAGTACTGATTCTAGTCTCTACTGCATTGGTGATGAATTCAATTTAATTATATATTAAGCACTGACTTTTGTAAGGCAGTACACTAGGCATTGATGATATTCCATAGAAATTCAAGTAAATCTTGGTCCTGTTCTCATTATACTTTCAATCTAATATAGAAGGAAAGATTAAAAAAAAAGAGATATGGCAAAAAGTATTATAAATATGCTTAGATATTTGCCAACATCTTTGAAGATCTGAAGAAGAGATCATATTAGTTCAGAAGGCTGAGAAAATTAAAATTTTATCAATGATTAATTAAGTAACAAATAGTAGACATCTGAACAAATAATTAAGGGAAATTCACTTTGGTAAGTGAAATGGAGAGCGGAGAGAATGTCATATAATATAGATTTATAAAGTCACAAAGATAGAAAATCATAATATATGTTAAACTAATTTATCTGATTAGGCTAAAACTCTGTATGTACAGGAATTCTATGTATTTTAATTCATTTTGGGTGCTATAAAAAAAGTAATAGAAACAACATACATTTGTTGCTTACAGTTCTGGATACTAGGAGTTCCAGATCAGGACACCAGCATGGTCAGGTGAGGGCTCCAAGTTGCAGACTTTTTGTTAGAGTCTCACATGGTGGAAGGCGCAAACAAATTCCTTGAGGTCTCTTTTATGAGCCCTAATCCCATTCATGAGGGCCCTACCCTCATGACCTAATCATTTCCTAATGGCTCAACCTCTTAATATCATTGCCTTGAAGATTAGGCTTTCAAAATATGAATTTTGGTGAGTTAGGGGGCACAGGGCAAACATTAGACTGTTGCCATTGGGGTTAAGACTGAAAAAATAGGTTTAAGTGTTAGTCGCTCAGTCTTGTCCGACTCTTTGTGACCCCATGGAATTCTCCAGGCAAGAATATTGGAGTGGGTTGCCATTTCCTTCTTCAGGGGATCTTTCTGACCCAGAGATTGAACCCATGTCTCCCGCTTTGCAGGCAGATTCATTACCATCTGAGCCACCAGGGAAGCCTCTGTTGATCAAGCCCACAAAGCTCCTTTCCTCTTGCTGTTCTTTCTGTTTGGAACTATTTAACAGTTAAACTTTTCTTGGTTCATTTCAGATGAATTCAGCCATTCAGGTGGATTTCTTATGTATCATTACCTCCTCAGAGATTCCTTCCTTGACTACTGTTCCTAAAGTAAGTATCTCTATTATTATTCACAACCTGTTCTGCTTTATTCTTTTATAATAATCTGAATTGTTTTCAAGTTATCATAGTTTGTTTGTATCTCCCCTCTCACTAGAATGGAAGATTCTTAAAAATAGATATTATGTCTGTTGCTCACTCTATGCATTTCCAAGATCAATGCTAGATATATATCAGTAGCTATATAGCAGTAGCTTAACAAGTATTTATTGAATGTGTGAGAATATATTTATGATTTGAGGTAGGAAAGAATTATTTAGGATAGAAGAAGCACACACTATGAGATCATAACATTGATATATTTCATTACATTAAAATTTAAGATGTTTGTGCCAAAAAGCATCTTAAAAATAAAAATTCAAGCTATGATATTGAAGAAGACTTTTTTATCCATAAGCTAATCTATATCTATGTCTATCTATATCATGAGGTCCCAGAAAATAAAAATTAATTTGTGAACAGGTCATTCATAAGAGGAAATAAGAACATCTGTAAATATATTACTTGTTCATTAGTATTCAGGGAATATAAATTTAAAATTATATCCGCATTAAATTGGTAAAGTATATATCCATACATGCGATAGATAAAGTACTCTTGATAAGAATATGGGAAGACAAATTCTAATAGACGCATACAAAAAAGTGTAATTGGTACGACTACCTGTGTATCCTTGAGAAACTCCTGCACAGTGGCACAAAATAGTGAACATAAGGGTATATACTGCAGCATCTGTCACTATTATACAATGTTAGAACAGTTTAAATGTCCTCCTAAAAGCAAATGAGCATATAAATTTTCACATGTTCATGTGATGGAATACAAACAAATGTCAAACAAGCTAAAAAAAAACAACAGTAGCTAAGTGATAAATTTAAATAGGATAGTATTTCTGTAATATTTAAAAATCTAGTAAATATTCTATTTATACAGTAAGTCTGTTACATACACATGAATTCTGTTCGGAGAGTGTGTTCGTAAGTTAATTTGTAAGTGCAACAAAGTTAGTCGAGGTACCCAACTAATACAATTGGCTATATACTACTGTATAGCCACTTACTTCCAGACATCCTGGGCTTGAAATAAAGATACTGTACTGCTATACTCTATACAGTACTGAAAGGTTGTTGTTGAATTACATCGGGATTCTTGGCCCCTGGAGGAGAAGAATTCAATCCGGGGCCAGAGACGAGGCTTGATCGCTCAGAGCTTTTGTGTAACAAAGTTTTATTAAAGTATAAAGGAGATAGAGAAAGCTTCTGACATAGGCATCAGAAGGGGGCAGAAAGAGTACCCCCCTGTTAGTCTTTAGCTGGATGTTATATAGTCACCAGCAGTCTGTTAATGAAAGAAAGGAATGTCTCAAAACTTAGAATGGCACTAGGCCCCTCACCCATAGGATGTATTTTGGGATAATCTTGGCTCCAGATGGTTTATCTTGGGCCTTAAAAGGATTAACTTGAATCTTGAAGAAGGGCAGAAAGTTTAGTCGCTCAGTCGTGTCCGACTCTTTGCAACCCAATGGACTGTAGTCTACCAGGCTCCTCTGTCCATGGAATTTTCCAGGCAAGAATACTGGAGTGGGTCACCATTTCCTTCTCCAGAGCATCTTCCTGACCCAGGGATTGAACCCAGGTCTCCCGCGTTGTAGGCAGACGCTTTACCGTCTGAGCCACCAGGGAAGTCTAAGAAGAAGGGCAGAGCACCATACAAATAGTGTCATTTACATAGATTAGAGGAACAATATCAGAGTATAACATACTGGTTTATCAAGTAGGTTCTGAGCCCAAAAGGCGGAACCGACTTGAAGACAGAGTTTGGGGTAAATGCATAGTACATTAGCATAGCTTAGGATAAACATTTCCATAAGAAAAAGGCATTGGTTAACTTCAGGTGAAACCAGGTGTCATGGCAACACAGAATTTTAAGAGAAACCTCTTTTTAAATTTGTATAGAGAAGGAAAAAAATATTGCTAGTTTGTTTCCTCCTGCCGCTTAAGGGAGATAAAAATGTCTGACACTTGCAGGCTATTTTCTCCATTTGGAGACCCCTGGCCTTCCTGCCTGTTACCCTGTCTGTACTTTACAGTTAAGTACACAAGAACACAGCCACTTGTAGAGGATACACACACGTGACAAGGTACACCAGACACATGAACTGATATGTGAATGCATGTTTGCATCTTTGAAAGTTTTCCACTTGAAGTTTCATATGTAGGGGACTTACTGTACATAAATATAAGAATATTCTAGCAAAAAATAAAAACTTACAGTGGTTATCTCTGCATGCATGCATGCTCAGCTGCTTCAGTCGTGTCTGACTCTTTGCGACCCCATGGACGATAGCCCACCAAGCTACTCTATCCATGGGATTTTCCAGGCAAGAATACTGGAGTGGGTTGCTATTTCTTTCTCCAGGGGATCTCTCCAGCTCAGGGATCGAAGGAACATCTCTTATGTCTCCTTCATTGGCGGGCTGGTTCTTTACCACCGTCACCACCTGGGAAGCCCTGGTTACCTCTGGGAATGGGGAATTAAATGAGATCATGAAGACATGCATTTTTGGATGAATTCTTTAGAAAAAAATTGAGGCAAATAATTTGTGAACTTGCTATAACTTTTAAATGATTTTTTAAAAAATCGTATGCGTGTGTATTATGAATGCTGCCTATCTATACAAACCTTAAATATTATTAATATATAATTGACATAACGGACTACTTCTAATCTAAACCCACTTACTTTCTTGCAGTTATCTGATAGCCCGAAATCATGTGTGTGGCTGGTACTTTCAAAGACTGCTTCTATTCACATTTATGTGTAGGGCTCCGACCATATCTCTAAATATGTGTTTTGAAGTTTCTAAAGCCTTCAACTCTGGGTGATGATTAATGCCGTCTATTTTAGTGGACTTTACAAAGAGTTAAGTAGTCAGTTATGTAAAATTGTGGTTTGTAAAGAGATGATAATACCTCTTTGTCCCCACAAAATCTTCTTCTTCAGCTTGAAATATAAGTACTACTCAATTCCTTTAAGGTAAATATCATCCTCTTCATTATTCTTCACTGAATTGCAAATTTTGGTGGGGTACAATTTTCGTTTCAATTAAGCCCCTAGTGCTTCCAAGTTAATGAGTTTATGTGACACTTTCTTCTTGACAGAAAGGTATAAGGCTAAATAAAAGATCTTTTGATTATTTGGGTAAGTGTGGAACATGCATGTATTACTAAAAAAAAAAAAGATGAGATAAAGCACAGATTAGGGACTGCTGAAAGCTATGCAAAAGATTTTCTCCACAGACTTCACAATCCACACAATGCTGAAAGGAGTCATCACTTTCTTTTGCTTTCCTGCCTTTTAGTCTATTTTCAATCATGCCTAGAACAACCTAAATACGTTTCTGGTCAAATAAACTTACCAATAAAATATAGTCGTGTGCTTTTTATGACCTTAATAATGCCTCCCTTTTCATACTGTTCATGAGGTTCTCATGGCAAGACTACTGGAGTGATTTTCCATTCCCATTCCCTTAATGACTAGAATAACCATGAAGATGTGGTCACTCACCTAGAGCCAGACATCCTGGAGTGTGAAGTCAAGTGGGCCTTAGGAAGCATTACTATGAGCAAAACTACTGAAGGTGATGGAATTCCAGTTGAGCTATTTCAAATCCTATAAGATGATGCTGTTAAAGTGCTGCACTCAGTGTGTCAGCAAATTTGGATAACTCTGCAGTGGCCACAAGACTGGAAAAGGTCAGTTTTCATTCCAATCCCAAAGAAGGGCAATGTCAAAGAATGTTCAAATGACCATGCAGTTGCCTTCATTTCACATAGTAGTAAGGTTATGCTCAAAATACTTCAAGCAAAGCTTCAACAGAATGTGAATGGATAATTTCCAGATGTACCAACTGGATTTAGAAAAGGCAGAGGAAACAGAGATCAAATTGCCAACAAATCTCTTGGTTCATAGAGAAAGCAAGGGAATTTCAGAAAAACATCTACTTCTGCTTCATTGACTATGCGAAAGCTTTTGACTGTGTGGATCACAATAACTGCAAAAAAATTCTTAAGGAGATGGGAATCTCAGATCATTTTACCTGTCTCCTGAGAAACCTGTATGCAGGTCAAGAAGCAAAAGTTAGAACCTCACATAGAACAATGGACTGGTTCAAAATGGGAAAATATGACAAGGAAAATATTGTCACCGTGCTTATTTAAGTTCTATGAAGAGTATATCATGCCAAATGCCAGGCTGGATGAATCATAAGCTGGAATCAAGATTGCCAGGAGAAATATCAACAACCTCAGATATACAGATGATACTACTCTAAAGGCAGAAAGTGAAGAGGAACTAAAGAGCCTCTTGATGAAGGTGAAAGAGGAGAGAGAAAAAGCTGGCTTAAAAGTCAACATTCGAAAGACGAAGACTATGGCATCTGGTCCCATCACTTCATGGCAAATAGATGGGGAAACAATGGAAACAGAGACAGACTTTATTTTCTTGGGCTCCAAAATCACTATGGACAGTGACTGCAGCCATGAAATTAAAAGATGGTTGCTCCTTGGAAGAAAAGCAATGACAAACCTAGAAAAGACCCCGATGCTGGGAAAGATTGAAGGCGGGAGGAGAAGGGGACAACAGAGGATGAACTGGTTGGATGGCATTACTGACTCAATGGACATGAGTTTGAGCAAACTCTGGGAGATGGTGAAGGACAGGGAAGCCTGACATACTGTAGTCCATGGGATCACAAAGAGTGGACATGACTGAGTGACTGAACAGCAACAATATATAAAGAACATTGTGATGAATTTCCAAAATCCTGAGCTAAAAGCTTAAGCAAGCTTCTTGGTTTAATAAAATCTTCTAACCTCCTTGAACTTCCAAATTCTTTTCTGTAAAATAAGGATAAATAGTATTTGTGCATTTAGCTCACAGATTGCAATATAGGAGCAAGATAAATAAAACCTATAAATACAACATAAAATATAAAATGATACACTTATGTATGGTAATTAAATGTTTGTCATTACAGGTAATAATAAACTCACATCAAACTTGTTTAAACAAAAGAGGTAGATATTTGCTCATATTTGATAGAAAGTTTAGAATTTTTAAGTTCAGGGTTATATGTTTCAGGGTTTTGACTTCATTTCTCTGTTGTTCGCTCACTGCCTCTGGCATCTTTGGAATGTCAGCTTCATCCTCAATTTGGTAGCCTCAGGTCACAAAGCAGTCACCAGTAGCAAACTGATTCATTTCTCTTCTCAATAATTTCATGATATGTGTCTCTGGGTGTCATGCTGATTGTCTTCTGTTGAAGCTCACTGTCCATCTCTGTGGCCAGAGAAGGCTCATACATTGATGAGCATAGTCCTCACTGTCACCACCATAGAAGTGATGAGATTGTCTAAACTAGTTTAGGTCAACCAAATTGGCCTTTGATGATAGATCTGTTTTTTAAAATATAAATTTAGTTTATTTTAATTGGAGGCTAGTTACTTTACAATATTGTAGTGGTTTTTGCCATACATTGACATGAATCCGCCATGGGTGTACATGTGTTCCCTATCCTGAACCCCCACTCCCACCTTCATCCCCATACCATTCCTCTGGGTCATCCCAGTGCACCAGCCCTGAGCACCCTGTCTCATGCATCGAACCTGGACTAGCGATCCGTTTCACATATAATAATATACATGTTTCAGTGCCGTTCTCCCAAATCATCCCACTCTTGCCCTCTCCCATAGAGTCCAAAAGACTGTTCTATACATCTGTGTCTCTTTTCAGTTCAGTTCAGTTGCTCCGTCATTTTGCTGTCTCTCATATAGGGTTATTGTTACCATCTTTCTATATTCCACATATATGCATTAGTATACTGTATTGGTGTTTTTCTTTCTGGCTTACTTCACTCTGTATAATAGGCTCCAGTTTCATCCACCTCATTAGAACTGATTCAAATGTATTCTTTTTAATGGCTGAGTAATATTCCGTTGTGTATATATACCACAGCTTTCTTATCCATTCGTCTACTGATGGACATCTAGGTTGCTTCCATGTCCTGGCTATTATAAACAGTGCTGCGATGAACATTGGGGTACACATGTCTCTTTCAGTTCTGGTTTCCTCAGTGTGTATGCCCAGCAGTGGGATTGTTGGGTCATATGGCAGTTCTATTTGCAGGTTTTAAGGAATCTCCACACTGTTCTCCATAGTGGCTGTACTAGTTTACATTCCCACCAACAGTGAAAGAGGATTCCCTTTTCTCCACACCCTCTCCAGCATTTATTGCTTGTGGACTTTTGGATAGCAGCCATTCTGACTGGCATGAAATGGTACCTCATTGTGGTTTTGATTTGCATTTCTCTGATAATGAGTGATTTGAGCATCTTTTCATGTGTTTGTTAGCCATCTGTATGTCTTCTTTGGAGAAATGTCTGTTTAGTTCTTTGGCCCATATTTTGATTGGGTCATTTATTTTTCTGGACTGGAGCTGCAGGAGTTGCTTGTATATTTTTGAGATTAATTCTTTGTCAGTTGCTTCATTTGCTATTGGGGCTTCTCTGGTGGCTCAGAAGTTAAAGCGTCTGCCTGCAATGAAGGAGACCTGGGTTCAATCCCTGGGTCGGGAAGATCCCCTGGAGAAGGGAAATGTCAATCGACTCCAGTATTCTTGCCTGGAGAATCCCATGGATGGAGGAGCCTGGTGGGCTACAGTCCACGAGGTTGTAAAGAGTTGGACACAACTGAGTGACTTCACTTTCTTTCATTTGCTATTATTTTCTCCCATTCTGAAGGCTGCCTTTTCACCTTGCTTATAGTTTCCTTTGCTGTGCAAAAGCTTTTAAGTTTAATTAGGTCCCATTTGCTTACTTTTGCTTTTATTTCCAATACTCTGGGAGGTGGGTCATAGAGGATCCTGCTGTGATTTATGTCTGAGAGTGTTTTCCTCTAGGAGTTTTATAGTTTCTGGTCTTACGTTTAGATCTTTAATCCATTTTGAGTTTATTTTTGTGTATGGAGTTAGAAAGTGTTTTAGTTTCATTCTTTTACGAGTGGTTGCCCAGTTTTCCCAGCACCAGTTGTTAAAGAGATTGATAGATCTGTTTTTATTGATCACTTTTCTTAATAAAATAAAAAAAATCAATAGAGTAAAATTTCTGGAGGGTGATTCAAAAAGACTTCTGACTGTAAATTTGTAAATAGGACGTATAGGACAACTGTATGAAAGGTATTCCAAATTACTATGTTTCTACTTCTTTTTATTTTCAGAGAGGGCATATTAAACTATTTTGAAACTGTCTAGTGTCTTGTGCTTTTAACCTGATGAACTGTATTCAATTCTATAATTATACCAATTAATTAGATACTTGTATTTTATTAAACATGCAAAGATATAGAAACTATAGTCTCTTCTATGCTGGAGTCTGAAATATATTTAGTATTTTTTTTTTTTTTTTGCCACATTCTCTAGTAGAGTTGAGATAAATTTAATTTTTATTTTATTTTTAAAATTTATTATTATTATTAATTTTTAACTTTACAATATTGTATTGGTTTTGCCACACATCAACATGAATCCACCACGGGGGTACACGTATTCCCAATCCCGAACCCCCCTCCCACCTCCCTCCCCACACCATCCCTCTGGGTCATCCCAGTGCACCAGCCCCAAGCATCCTGCACCCTGCATCGAACCTAGACTGGTGATTCATTTCTTACATGTTTCAATGCCATTCTCCCAAATCATCCCACCCTCTCCCTCTCCCACAGAGTCCAAAAGACTGTTCTATACATCTGTGTCTCTTTTGCTGTCTCGCATACAGGGTTATCATTACCAGCTTTCTAAATTCCATATATATGTGTTAGTATACTGTATTGGTGTTTTTCTTTCTGGCTTACTTCACTCTGTATAATCGGCTTCAGTTTCATCCACCTCATTAGAACTGATTCAAATGTATTCTTTTTGAAGGCTGAGTAATACTCCATGGTATATATGTACCACAGCCTTCTTATCCATTCGTCTGCTGATCGACATCTAGGTTGCTTCCATGTCCTGGCTATTATAAACAGTGGTGCAATGAACATTGGGGTACACGTGTCTCTTTCAATTCTGGTTAGTATTAACAGGATATGTGTTTTGAAATCATTAATAAAGTAAAATTATTAGATTCTTATTTAAATATAAAAGACTATAGATATCAAAACTTCTTGAATAAAGGAGATATTACTGAGGGCTGAAACTGTCACAGGCTTTGTGAAAGTCACAGAGCTTCAGGTAGCCCTCACCAAATAGGTAATATTACAATAAGAAAATAAGAGAACAGAGGATATTTTAGGTACCATAGTATTATATGCAAAAGCACAGAGTTAACAATGCCCAAGTTGTGTTTAGAAGACTTTGCATAGGTTAGTTTTATCAAGAAGAAAGTTTGTATAAATAAATAGCAGGAAAAAAAGGCTGGTGAGCAGTTTGAAAAATTAGGTTTAAACTTTGAATATTGATATTAATATGTACCTTCAGAAAACACAAATAAGGTGCTAAAAACCATAGCCAACAAATTTGGAGGATTTAATCTTGATAGCAGCCCTAGAACGTAAGGAAAATAAACTTAGAATTTATTCTAAATCAAGGAGCTAAGTCTTCAAGTAAGAATTATTCCATTTACCATTCTGGAGTCTGTAAATGGTAGTGACTTATTCTTGAATTAGAGAAGATGGAATATGTCACCTGCTTAAAAAACAAAAAACTAATCTAAAACTAATATGTGTATATTCTTTTGAATTGAAAAGAGTCCAAATATGAAAGGCATTACACAGCCCAAGTAATTTATAAACAAGTGATGAAGGAACAAGTAGAATTACAGAATTATGTAATATGGAGAAGAAAAAAGTATCAAGTTTTAAAAGTATATTAGTAGAGTTTGGAGACTGAAAATATGTGAGAGACTAAAAGTAAAGGAGAAGAGTCAGTAATGACTTGAAGGCAATGAGGGGAATGTGATACTGTCACGTTCAGACAAAAAGAAATTAAATGAGAATGCCAATTTTAATACAAAACTGAAGATAACAATTTTTTTTGTAAAGATAACAGTTTTTAACTAGGGTGATTTTAAGATGACAAAGGATTTCAAGTTATTCAAAGAATTTAAATTATTCTACCAAGTAGAAATTCTAAAAGAGATTTTACAATAATATATATTCAGCTCAGTTCAGTTGCTCAGTTGTGTCCAACTGTTTACAACCCCATGATATGCAGCACGCCAGGCCTCCCTGTCCATCACAAACTCCCGGAGTTCACCCAGTCTCATGTGCATTGAGTCGGTGATGCCATCCAACCATCTCGTCCTCTGTTGTCCCCTTTTCCTCCTGCCCCCAATCGCTCCCAGCATCATGGTTTTTTCCAATGAGTCAGCTCTTCGCGTGAGGTGGCTAAAGTATTTGAGTTTCAGCTTCAGCATCAGTCCTTCCAATGAACACCCAAGACTGGTCTTTAGGATGGATGGGTTGGATCTCCTTGCAGTCCAAGGGACTCTCAAGAGTCTTCTCCAACACCACAGTTCAAAAGCATCAATTCTTTGGCACTCAGCTTTCTTCACAGTCCAACTCTCACATCCATACATAACCACTGGAAAAACCATAGCCTTGGCTAGACGGATCTTTCTTGGCAAAGTAATATCTCTGCTTTTTAATATGCTATCTAGGTTGGTCATAACTTTCCTTCCAAGGAGTAAGCATTTTTAAATTTCATTTCATGGCTGCAATCACCATCTGCAGTGATTCTGGAGCCCAGAAAAATAAAGTCAGCCACTGTCTCCCCATCTATTTGCCATGAAGTGATGGGACCGGATGCCATGATCTTCGTTTTCTGAATGTTGAGTTTTAAGCCAGCTTTTTCACTCTCCTCTTTCACTTTCATCAGGAGGCTCTTTAGTTCTTCACTTTCTGCCATAAGGGTGGTGTCATCTGCATATCTGAGGTTATTGATATTTCTCCCAGCAATCTTGATTGCAGCTTGCACTTCTTCAAGCCCAGCATTTCTCATGATGTACTCTGCATTTAAGTTAAATAAGCAGGATGAAAATATACATCCTTGATATACTCCTTTTCCTATTTGGAACCAGTCTGTTGTTTCATGTCCAGTTCTAACTGTTGCTTCCTGACCGGCCATAGGTTTCTCAAGAGGCAGGCCAAGTGGTCTGGTATTCCCATCTCTTTCAGAATTTTCCACAGTTTATTGTGATCCACACAGTCAAAGGCTTTGGCATAGTCAATAAAGCAGAAATAGATGTTTTTCTGGAACCTTCTTGCTTTTTCAATGATCCAACGGATGTTGGCAATTTGATCTCTGGTTCCTCTGCCTTTTCTAAAACCAGCTTGAACATCTGGAAGTTCACGGTTCACGTATTGCTGAAGCCTGCTGCTGCTGCTGCTGCTGCTGCTGCTAAGTCGCTTCAGTCGTGTCCGACTCTGCGACCCCAGAGACGGCAGCCCACCAGGCTCTCCCGTCCCTGAGATTCTCCAGGCAAGGACACTGGAGTGGGTTGTCATTTTCTTCTCCAGTGCATGAAAGTGAAAAGTGAGAGTGAAGTTGCTCAGTCGTGTCCAACTCTTAGTGACCCCATGGACTGCAGCTTACCAGGCTCCTTTGTCCATGGGATTTTCCAGGCAAGAGTACTGGAGTGGGTTGCCATTGCCTTCTCTGCTGAAGCCTGGCTTGGAGAATTTTGAGCATTATATTACTAGCGTGTGAGATGAGTGCAATTGTGCAGTAGTTTGAGCGTTCTTTGGCATTGCTTTTCTTTGGGATTGGAATGAAAACTGACCTTTTCCAGTCCTGTGGCCACTGCTGAGTTTTTCAAATTTTTGGGCTCACTAATTTAAAAAGTTGTATTTGACACCAATTTTTTTGTGTGTGACCATTTTTTCTCCTACAGTCACTGCTTTTATGAGGACTGCCTATTAACACAAAAGACTTTACAGGAGTCATCATATTTGTAAAATATGAGATTAACCTCACAGTGTTCCAAGAGTGGGAAACTGTCAAAAGGTTGTTCAATCAATATTTTTGTCCAGAAATTTGGAGTTGCATTTAGCAGTTCCAGTATAAATCTCCAAAAAAATGAGACTGAAATAGTGATGTCTACTTTCCATGACCGGCATTGGTAAATAAAGACAATTTGCCTGGAGCAAAAGCCAAGAATAAAGCAGACATATAAAGAGAAACAGAGATGGGAGACAGAGGTAGAGCATTCTGTGCCCTCACTATTTTAGTCTATTTCTGAGGTCAAGCTGCAACTCTGCCCTTTGATTTCCTGGAGAGTTCCAGAAAAATATCTATTTCTGCTTTATTGACTATGCCAAAGCCTCTGTGTGGATCACAATAAACTGTGGAAAATTCTGAAAGAGATGGGAATACCAGACCACCTGACCTGCCTCTTGAGAAACCTGTATGCAGGTCAGGAAGCAACAGTTAGAATTGGACATGAAACAACAGACTGGTTCCAAATGGGAAAAGGAGTACATTGAGGCTGTATATTTTCATCCTGCTTATTTAACTTAAATGCAGAGTACATCATGAGAAACGCTGGGCTGGATGAAGCACAAGCTGCAATCAAGATTGCTGGGAGAAATATCAATAACCTCAGATATGCAGATGACACCACCCTTATGGCAGAAAGCGAAGAAAAAAAAGCCTCTTGATGAAAGTGAAAGAGGAGAGTGAAAAAGCTGGCTTAAAGCTCAACATTCAGAAAACTAAGAACATGGCATCCGGTCCCACCACTTCATTGCAAATAGATGGGGAAACAGTGGAAACAGTGGCTTACTTTATTTTTCTGGGCTCCAAAATCACTGCAGATGGTGATTGCAGCCATGAAATTAAAAGGTGCTTGCTCTTTGGAAGGAAAGTTATGACCAACCTAGATAGCATATTAAAAAGCAGAGGCATTACTTTGCTAACAGAAGTCCATCTAGTCAAGGCTGTGGTTTTTCCAGTGGTTATGTATGGATGTGAGAGTTGGACTGTGAAGAAAGCTGAGTGCCAAAGAATTGATGCTTTTGAACTGTGGTGTTGGAGAAGACTCTTGAGAGTCCCTTGGACTGCAAGGAGATCCAACCAGTCCCTCCTAAAGGAGATCAGTCCTGGGTGTTCATTGGAAGGACTATGCTGAAGCTGAGACTCCAATACTTTGGCCACCTGATGCGAAGAACTGACTCATTGGAAAAGACCCTGATGCTGGGAAAGATTAGGGGCAGGAGGAGAAGGGGATGACAGAGGATGAGATGGTTGGATGGCATCACTGACTCAATGGATATGGGTTTGGGTGGACTCTGGGAGCTGGTGATGGACAGGGAGGCCTGGCGTGGTGTCGTTCATGTGGTCACAAAGAGTCGGACATGACTGAGTGACTGAAGTGAACTGAGACACATATATCCTAATAATAATTGGCTGTCTTTACATAAATAGATTTGTTGTATTTGACAATATGTAGAATTCCTAGTTACATGTGAAGTTCATATAAACAATAAATACATTTATTTCAGTATGTCTTATGTAATTGGAGAAGGAAATGGCACCTCACTCCAATACTCTTGCCTTGAAAATCCCAGGGATGGAGGAGCCTGGTAGGCTGCAGTCCATGGGGTCACTAAGAGTCAGACATGACTGAGCAACTTCACTTTCACTTTTCACTTTCATGCATTGGAGAAGGAAATGGCAACCTACTCCAGTGTTCTTGCCTGGAGAATCTCAGGGATGCAGGAGCCTGGTGGGCTGCCGTCTATGTGGTTGCACAGAAGCGGACATGACTGAAGTGACTTAGCAGCAGTCTCATGTAATATTTGTGGCATACTCAGAAAATACCTCTACTGGCACTCCACTCCAGTACTCTTGCCTGGAAAATCCCTTGTGCCAGGGAGCCTGGTAGGCTGCAGTCTATGGGATCGTGAAGGGTTGGACACGACTGGGCGACTTCACTTTCACTTTTCACTTTCATGCATTGGAGAAGGAAATGGCAACCCACTCCAGTGTTCTTGCCTGGAGAATCCCAGGGATGGGGGAGCCTGGTGGGCTGCTGTCTATAGGGTCTCACAGAGTCGAACAAGACTGAAGCGATTTAGCAGCAGCAGCATACTTAGAAAATACCTCTACTAGTTTATTTTTGTGAAATGAAAATATCTCCTGCCATATTAATAAACAAGAAATGTCACAGGCATTAGTGATTTCTGGCCTCCAAATGTGAATGAGGGTTCCCCAAATTGTGATCCAGCGGATGCTGCCATCCCACACTGTCTGTGACTGCTGAGGAGCTGGGGGAAAGTAGGAAGCAAGGTGAACTAGAAAAGGGGATTGGCCCCAGGTAGCTAACGTGCATATGAAAGGAATGATTTCAGTGAGCCCAAGGCTTGCATCTTCCCATCAAAGAATGCTAAATTCCTTGACTTGATACCTGATCTTTGATGTTCAGACTGCTTGCTCTCTTTGTTGCAAACCTGTATATAGCCTGACTTCCCTTCCTGTCTCCTTGGAGCAGTTTTCTCAGAATTACTGAGATGCTGTCTCCTGGGCTCAGAGTCCTAAATATTCCCACCAAATAAAATAACTCTACTTTCAGGTTCTGACTATATTTTTTAGTCAACATCATATTAAAAGAAACACTGAGACATTAAAATTTTGAGGAGTTTATTTGAGCAAAAATTCCTTTTAATCAGGCAGCATACCATCTAGCAGATAGATTAGAGTTCTGAGGACTTTTATAGGCAGAAGGAAGCAGGGTTATAACAAGGGCTATGAAAAAAGAAATGCAAAAAGGCAAAATGACTGTCTGAGGAGGCCTTACAAATAACTGAGATAGGAAGAGAAGCTAAAGGCAAAGAAGAAAAGGAAAGATATACCCATTTGAATGCAGAGTTCCAAAGAATAGCAAGAAGAGATAAAGCCTTCCTTAATGATAAATGCAAAGAAATAGAGGAAAACAGTAGAATGGGAAAGACTAGAGATCTCTTCACGAAAATTAGAGATACCAAGGGAATATTTCATGCAAAGATGGGCACAATGAAAGACCGAAATGGTATGGGACTAACAGAAGCAGAAGATATTAAGATGAGGTGGCAAGAATACACAGAAGAACTATACAAAAAATCTTCATGACCCAGATAACCACGATGGTGTGATCACTCTCCTAGAGCCAGACATCCTGGAATGCGAAGTCAAGTGGGCCTTAGGAAATGTCTCTACGAACAAAGCAGGTGGAGATGATGGAATTCCAGTTGAGCTATTTCAGATCCTAAAAGCTGATGCTGTGAAAGTGCTGCACTCAATATGCCAGCAAATTTGGAAAACTCAGCAGTGGCCACAGGACTGGAAAAGGTCAGTTTTCATTCCAATCCCAAAGAAGGTCAGTGCCAAAGAATGTTCAAACTACTGCACAGTTACACTCATCTTATACATTAGCAAAGTAATTCTCAAAATTCTCCAAGCCAGGCTTCAACAGTACTTGAACCATGAACTTCCAGATGTTCAAGCTGGATTTAGAAAAGGCAGAGGAACAAGAGATCAAATTGCCAACATCTGCTGGATCATCGAAAAAGCAAGAGAGTTCCAGAAAAACATCTATTTCTGCTTCATTGACTACATTAAAGCCTTTGACTGTGTAGGTCATGACAAACTGTGGAAAATTCTTAAAGAGATGCAAATACCAGACCACTTTACTTGCTTCCTGAGAAATCTGTATGCAGGTCAAGAAGCAACAGTTAGAAATGGACATGAAACAACAGACTGGTTCTAAATTGGGAAAGGAGTACATCAAGGCTGTATATTGTCACCCTGCTTATTTAACTTCTATGCAGAGTACATCATGAGAAATGCCAGGCTGGAAGAAGCACAAGCTGGAATCAAGAATGCCAGGAAAAATATCAATAACCTCAGATGTGCAGATGACACCACCCTTATGGCAGTGAAGAACTAAAGAGCCTCTGGATGAAAGTGAAAGAGGAGAGTGAAAAAGTTGGCCTAAAGCTCAACATTCAGAAAACTAAGATCATGGCATCTGGTTCTATCACTTCATGGCAAATAGATGGGGAAACAATGGAAACAGTGACAGACTTTATTTTTTGGGGCTCCAAAATCACTGCAGATGGTGACTGCAGCTACGAAATTAAAAAATGTTTGCTCCTTGGAAGAAAACCTATTACCAACCTAGATAGCATGTTAAAAAGCAGAGACATTACTTTGTCGACAAAGGTCTGTCTGTCAAAGCTATGGTTTTTCCAGTAGTCATGTATGGATGTGAGAGTTGGTGTATAAAGAAACATGAGTGCAGAAAAATGATGCTTTTGAATTGTGGTTTTGGAGAAGACACTTGACAGTCCCTTGGACTGCAAGGAGATCAAGCCAGTCTATCCTAAAGGAAATCAGTCCTGAATATTCATTGGAAGGACTGATGCTGAAGCTGAAACGCCAATCCTTTGGCCACCTGATGGGAAGAGCTGACTCATTGGAAAAGACCCTGATGCTGGGAAAGATTGAAGGCAGGAGGAGAAGGGGACAACAGAGGATGAGATGGTTGGATGGCATCACTGACTCGACGGACATAATTTTAAGTAGGCTCTGAGAGTTGGTAATGGACAGGGATGTCTGGTGTGCTGCAGTCCATGGGGTCTCAAAAATTTGGACTCTATTGGATGACTGAACTGAACTGATGAAAAAAGTGAAAGTGTTAAATTGCGTAGTCATGTCTGATTCTCTGCAACACTGGACTGTAGCCTGGCCAGGCTCCGCTGTTCATGGAATTCTCCAGGGAAGAATACTGGTGTGGGTAGACATTCCTTTCTGCAGGGAACCTTCCCAAACTAGGGATCAAACCCAGGTCTCCTGCATTGCAGGCAGATTCTTTACTATCTGAGCCACAAGTGAAGGCCATAATAAGAGCTATCAAGACCAAAAAAAAAAAAAAAAAAGTGGGTTGATTATTGCAAGCTTACTGTCTTTAGGGGATGGCAGGAATCTATCAGACAAATTATATAACTAGTGCTGATCAGGTGATTCTTCCTGATGGTTTAAGAGTCCATTTCTGGGAGATCCGAAATAGTAAATAATTTTGTATTTTTTGATGAGATTTAGCGTATACAACCCCATTTGGGGCCTGCTATCTTGTTTATGAACAGTCTCAATTTCATATTTAACTGGGTAGCCCATATTTTAGATAACTCTTGCAGCAGAGAGAAACGTCACATTCCAGGACATGCTCTAGTCCCTGAGACAAGTTGTCAAGTGAGGGACCTTGGCTTCACACAGGAAAAAATTTCAAGAGCAACCAAGGTAAAGTGAAAGCAAATATATTTAGGGAGATATAAGCAGAATGTGGTTGCTTCAGAAAGGGAGAGTGGCCACAGAGTGTGGGAGTGGTTAGTTTTTATGGTTGGGTAATTTGAGTGGCAGGAATAGAGTATTTCAATGAAGGGGTGGGGATTTCTAGGAAATGGGCTCCTGCCCGCTTTTTGGTCTTTTCTGGTAATCTTTGGAACTGTCATAGCATGAGTGGTGGTGACTTTTAGTGTTATAGTGATCTTTTGCAAAAGTTTCACTTTTGTCTGAAGTTCAAAGGATTTGTTAACAAAATAAGCTACTTATTCTATACAAATAAATAATACCAATATTTCTTAGAGAATTTTCTAACTTACTTTCAATATACTAAGATTAAAAGTAAAGAGAAATAGAAACAGCAAAGGATACATCACCAAATTTGGTTCTGAGCAACATCCAGACTCAAACAGCCCTGGGAAGTCCCTTGACATAGCACATCTGGAGTTGTAATTGGCAAAAGGTCCCAGGCAGTGCATCTGCTTCGTGGGTAAGACTTCAGAAACTGCAGTTCCCACCTAGGAAGCAAATGATATCATTGTCAATCTATGAGCAAACTGTAGCTCTGGTTTCATGTTAATGAAGTTTATTTTATCTTGTAAAGCTTGGAATGTTGTTAAGCCTCGAGTTTGGTAGGCCAGACCCTCTCCAGGGCCTCAACAATTTCAAGATTTGTCCGTATCTTATCTATGGTATTGCAAGACTTGCACTCACAGCAGATGGCCAGGGCAGTGTCCAGGCAGGTTAGAAGCAAGGTCAGAGGCGTGCTCTGCTTTGTCTCTGAAGCCTAAATAGGACTATTTAATTTCCCTAACAAATGAAGATATAATGAGCTAATGGCCAAGCCATTCTTGATGCCATCTTGATTTTAGCTGATTCCAGTTGGTTTTTGGTACATCCTGATTATTTTGCAACAGCTGTATCCCCTACTCATTATTTTAATAGTTGTACCCTGCCTCCTTCCTTCCTGTCTCATAGCAACCTTATATGTAGCCATTCAGAGTTAGTTGGTTACTGTTTTTTTGCAATCAAAATACTCCTAAAATGGAATCATTGCAGTTATGAGAAGTGATGGCATTTCTGAGGAAGGAAATAAGACAAGTATGAGAATTAAGTCTCAGAGGAGATTCATAATCAATTCTGTAATCTCCTAATTTACTGACCTCCCAAAGTATTAGAATGTCTATTCTTGGTCAATAATTACCTCTTCAATTAAAAAAAAAAACTGCTTATTTTCATATAACTTATATGATTTTGATATCATTCATCAAAACCAAAGACTTTGATAGCAAAGACCATGTCATTTGTGTGTGTATTTCCCATGACCCTGGAGGCTCAGATAGTAAAGAATCTGCCTGCAATGCAGAAGACCTGGGTTCGATCCCTGGGTTGGGAAGATCCCCTGGAGAAGGCAATCCACTCCAGTATTCTTGCCTGGAGAACTCTATGGACAAAGGAGCCTGATGGGCTGAAGTCCATGGGGTCACAGAGAGTTGGACATGACTAAGCAACTCACACTTTCACTTTCTTTCACTTTCCCACAGCACCTCAGACCTTGCCACACAATCAACACTAAATAAATATTAGTGAGATTGAAATTTTCAGTATATGATTATAGGCGTAATTAGCTCTCTCTCTTTTTTTTCCACATTGGTTTTTGCTCCTTATGCCCTAAATTACAGTTAGGATTCTTTGAAAGTTGAGAAGGCTTAGAGAACCTCACAATTTTATATTAGCTTTAACATGAAGAGGAAGAATAAGGCTGAGGAATGGTGGGAAATAAAAACCCAAAGAAAAACCTGAAAGAAAGCTCAACATTTCCACTAAACATTTCAAGCTCTCCCACTTCAGCCTCTGCAGGCATCAATTACATTCCAAAGGAAAATGTTTTACAATTGTAATTACCCATAATAGAAGGAATGTATTTTTCTTTCATTCTACTCCCATGGCAAGTCAATTTAATTTTTAAATACAAGAGACATAATTGATTTTAGCCCTGGATTAGCACTGCAAATGATCTATATGTGTTCTCACTAATGGAACAAGAGAGTTGGTCCTCCTTGGAGACATTTACCCAAACCTGTTCAAGCAACAATTACTAGAGTCTGACAGGTTGGTGTGCAAGGAGAAGGGTGCATGAGGGAAACAATCTACTGATTAACAACTGAGCAAAATAATGAATATTATACTCTTCCCGGTTAATTATGGATTCAGCACAAATATATTATCCTTTTATAGAGGCCAAAAAGCGATAAGCCTGCCTGGAGGAACCTTGTCCTGTTCACTAGAAAATGAGTTTCTCTGAGGGTTTTAGGGTAAACCTATTTCTAAATAGGGCTCTCTTGAAAGGGAATGGAGAGGAGGTGTACTCATTTTCTCCAGACTTATCTGTTATCTGGCAATTAGTTTTCCTTTGGCTCCTCTACTAGACTACCACACAGTATTATGGAATAGGAATAACTCAAGGCAAAGTTATGAAATAAGTAGTTTATACTCTGCCATTTTGAAACAGGAGGCAGGGGGGCAGGGTGCAACCTTTAAAAAATGACATAGCCATAGTATGATATAACAAAAACTGATTAGAACCAACTGGGTCCAAGATGTCCGTGAACCTTGAGCCTCATTATATGCTTATTGTGATATATTAGCATGTATTTAACAAGAGGAATTAAAGAGCCTCTTGATGAAAGTGAAAGAGGAGAGTGAAAAACCTGGCTCAAAACTCAACATTCAAAAAACTCAGATGATGGCATCCAGTCCCAACACTTCATGGCAAAAAATGGGGAAACAATGGAAACAGTGACAGACTTTATTTTCTTGGGCTCCAAAATCATGACAGGTATTGACTGCAGCCATGAAATTAAAGGATGCTTGCTCCTTGGAGGAAAAGCTGTGACTAACCTAGACAGTATATTAAAAAGCAGAGACATTACTTTGCCAACAAAGGTCCGTCTAGTCAAAGCTATGGTTTTTCCAGTGGTTATGTATGGATGTGAGAGTTGGACCATAAAGAAAGCTGAAAGTGAAAGTCGCTCAGTCATGTCTGACTCTTTGTGACCTCATGGACTATGTAGTCCATGGAATTCTCCAGGCCAGAATACTGGAGGTCTCCCACATTGTGCGCAGATTCTTTACCAGCTGAGACACAGGGGAAGCCCAAGAGTACTGGAATGGGTAGCCTATCTCTCCTCTAGTAGATCTTCCCAACTCGGGAGTTGAACTGGGGTCTCCTGCACTGCAAGTGTATTCTTTACCAACTGAGCTATCAGGGAAGCCCAAATTTATAAACCTCCCTTGTCCATGGAATTCTCCAGCCCAGAATACTGGAGTGGGTAGCCATTCCCTTCTCCAGGGGATCTTCTCAATCCAGGGATCAAACCCAGGTCTCCCGCTTTGCAGACTGATTCTTTACCACTGAGTCACTAGGGAAGCCCAAAGAAAGTTGAATGCCAAAGAACTGACGTTTTTGAAATGTGGTGTTGGAAAAGACTCTTGAGAGTCCCTTGGACTGCAAGGAGATCCAACCAGTCAATCCTAAAGGAAATCGGTCCTGACTATTCATTGGAAGGAGTGATGCTGAAGTTGAAGCTCCAATGCTTGGCCACCTGATGTGAAGAACCTGACCCTGATGCTCGGAAACATTGAAGGCAGGAGGACAAGGGGCCAACAGAGGATGAGATTGTTAGATGGTATCACTGACTTGATGGACATAAGTTTGAGCAAGCTCCAGGAGTTGGTGAGGGACTGGGAAGCATGGTGTGCTGCAGTCCATGGGGTTGCAAAGAGTAGGACACGACTGAACGACTGAACTGAACTGACCAGCACAGTGACTGTTCTGAGGCTAACCATAAAAGGCCAAATCGTGGGCTGTGGCCTAATTCCTTGAAATCCCTGTCCCTTCCCTGAAATTATTGAAATAATCCTCCACTCATTGGCCTTTGGAATCATCCAGTCCTTAAAAACTAACCATTTTGAGGCCTGTCACTTTCTGAAATGGCCCACGTCTGTCTGTGGATTGTGTTCCTCTCTAAATAAATCTACGTCTTACCTATCACTTCTTATCTCACCGAATTCTTTCTGCAATGAGACATAAAGAACTTGAGCTTCATTAGGTCCTTAGACCAGGTGTGTGATCTCAGTTAAAAGACCATGGGTTCAAGTCCCCAGTCTAGGTTCCTGCCAGGTTTGAGTCCTGAGTTGCACAGTTTCAATTTCACCATCAAAATCTGCCTTTAAGCACAACATCACAGTCCAATTATCAACTAATCCTCCTGAACTAGGTTTAGTAACTGGGATATTAGCTTCTAAGACCATAGTTCTCAGGTGTATTTTCATTTTAATCAAGGATTCTAGAGAGGCAGACTTGGCACAGATCTATCACTGGAAGGTCAATGTAGAGACGTAGGTTCTTGTCCATATCCTTCCATTTGCCAGCTAGGCAATTTCCAATCTGTAAAATAGGATTATATCTACCTTAGGAAATTATTGTAATAAGTAAATTATATGATATATTATGAAATTCACTAGCATGGTGCTCAACACATTTGATTGTGTCTCAAAGCTGTCCAGGTGTGGGAGGTCCATCAAATCACCAAATCATGCATCTACTATGATGCTGTGTGACCCTGGAAAAGTTACTTCACTTCTTAGGGCTTTCAGTTCAGTTCAGTCTCCGACTCTTTGCGACTCCATGAATCACAGCACGCCAGGCCTCCCTGTCCATCACCAACTCCCGGACTTTACCCAGACTCATGTCCATTGAGTCGGTGATGCCATCCAGCCATCTCATCCTCTGTCATCCCCTTCTCCTCCTGCCCTCAATCCCTCCCAGCATCAGAGTCTTTTCCAGTGAGTCAACTCTTCGCATGAGGTGGCCAAAGTACTGGAGTTTCAGCTTTAGCATCATTCCTTCCAAAGAAAACCCAGGGCTGATCTCCTTTAGAATGGACTGGTTGGATCTCCTTGCAGTCCAAGGGACTCTCAAGAGTCTTTAGTTGCATTGTTTTTAAAAGAAGAATGCTTATCTCTATGATATCTAATATCCTTCTCCTTTATAAAGTTTTAAGATCTCATTTTTGCAAAGTAGTAGAATGCTCCTTCAGTTCAGTTCAGTTGCTCAGTCATATCCGACTCTGCGACCCCATGAATCGCAGCACGCCAGGCCTTCCTGTCCATCACCAACTCTTGGAGTTTACCCAGACTCATGTCCATTGAGTTGGTGATGCTATCCAGCCATCTCATCCTTTGTCATCCCCTTCTCCTCCTGCCCTCAATCCCTCCCAGCATCAGGGTCTTTTCCAGTGAGTCAACTCTTCACACAAGGTGGCCAAAGTATTGGAGTTTTAGCCTCAGCATCAGTACTTCCAATGAACACCCAGGAGTGATCTCCTTTAGGATGGATTGGTTGGATCTCCTTGCATTCCAAGGGACACTCAAGAGTCTTCAACACCACAACACAAACAAATGAGGACATGCAAGGGTAAAGAGCCAGCCCTTCAGTCATGAATGTAGTCAGCCTTTCAAAGCATTTATCCAAATATGACTAAGCTCTGGAATACAGGCTGTGTCAGGGATCAGGGGATCGGAGTTGACAATTAGAAATAGTGTAAGTTGGTATGTTTTCCTGTGGGAAAATGGAGCAAGAACTGAAGCAGCAATAAACTCTCAAATCCAGTTGGCTAGAAAACTATTTTTTAAGTCTGCCTCTATTGTAATGTTCAATAGCCCAAGCCCCTGATGGCTTGGAATATATAGTAAAAGCTCACAACCAGTTGAATTTTCACCTGTGATGTCTCACATACCCTGATGATTTTACGTCACTCAATGTATCATTCTGAGAAACAGAAAGAATGTTAGTTTGTGTGTGTACATGTGTACATTTGTCTTATGTTTGTGTGCATGGCCGTGTGTCTGTGTCTGCATGTGTGTGTGTCTACCTATTGTGTCTATTTGTATTTCATGATAGACTAGTCTCTGGTAAATGTAGAAATCATGTAGTTTGTCTTTAATAATATTGGAAGTGCAATATATAGAAAATTGTTTTCCTAAGAAACTGCTGGAGCATATATTTCATTGACTCACTAAATGGCTTATGAGTGTTCTGACATACCTTTAATGCTCAAACGCAAGCATCCAGGAACAAGAGATACAGATGGCAGTGAGGCAGGCCCATGGAACTTACTCCAACCACTAGGGCAATTGAGATGCCATGTAAAAAACAATTGTCATTCCAATAAACCAGATATTGAAGGACCAGATCCTTCAATATCAACTGACTAGTACAAAAATCCATTACTGTGTGTCTTTTTTATGAGGGTGTGTATGCCTATGGGCATACATATTTTATTCATACATACATATTTTACTCTTTATAATATATACAAATGTTTCTATATGTAATCAGTTCATATATCCATTTCTACCTTTTCTTTTTCATTGACATATTGATGAGGTACAATATTGTGTTAGTTTCAGATGTACTACCACATAGTGTTTTGACATTTGCTTATGAAATGACCACTACCACATGTCGAGTAACTATCTGACCCCATATGAAGTTATTACACTATTAACTATATTCTTTAAACTATACATTATATCCCTGAAAATTATTTATTATTTAACTAGAGGTTTGAACCTCTTAACCCCTTCCCCTATGTTGCCCACCATCTCCATCTCCATCTTTCCTCTGGCAACCACCAATTTGTTCTCTGTATCTATGAGTTTGTATTTTGTTTTGTTGGGATTTCTTTGTTTTTTTAGATCCTACCTGTAAGTGAGGTCATGGGTATGTGTCTTTCTCTGACTGAATTATTTCACTTGGCCTGATATACTCTAGATATACCCATGTGATCAAATGGCAAGATTTCATATTCTTATGTAGCATTGCATTATATATATATATAATATGTATATATATGTATATCATCTTTATCCATTCATCTATTAATTAAAGCAACATAAGATGCTTCTATATGTGGCCTATTGTAAATAATGCAATAATGAATATTTTTGTGCATCTGTCTTCTCGAATTAGTGTTTTTGTTTTCTTTGGATAAATAACAAGAAGTGAAATTGTTAGTTCATTTGTTAGTTACTCAGTCATGTCCAACTCTTTGCGACTCCATGGACTGTAGCCTGCCAGGCTCCTCTGTCCATGGAATTCTCCAGGCAAGAATACTGGAGTGGGTAGTTATTCCCTTCTCCAAGGTATCTTTCTGACCCAGAGATTGAACCCAGGTCTAGTACGCTGCAGGCAGATTCTTTACTTCCTGAGCCACTAGGCAAGCCCTATCAGTTCACATGGCAGTTTTATTTTTAATTTTTTGATGAAACTTCTTGATTTTTTTTATAGTGGCTGACCGATCTACAATCCTAACAGTGTACAGAGGTTGCCTTTCTCCCTCCACATTCTCTCTGACACTTGTGGTCTCTTGTCTTTTTGATGATAGCCATTCTGACAGGTGTGAGGTGGTATCTCATGCTTTTGATTTGCATGATCTTAAGGAATAGTGAGTCTGAGTGAACTCCGGGAGTTGGTGATGGACAGGGAGGCCTGGCGTCCTGCGATTCATGGGGTCGCAAAGAGTCGGACACGACTGAGCGACTGAACTGAACTGAACTGAAGGAATAGTGATGTTAAACATATTTACATGTGCTTGTGGGCCATAATTGTGCCTTCTTTGGAAAAAAATGTCTATTCAATTCTCATTTTTTAATCAGGTTTTTTGATGTGATATATGAGTTCTTTTTATATTTTGAGTATTAACTACTTATCAGATAGCTCATTTGCAAATATCATCTTCCTTTTTGTTTTGTTGATAGTTTCCTTTGTTGTGCAAAAGATTTTTAGTTTGATGCAGTCCCATTTGTTTACATCTGCTTCTGTTCCCCTTGTTTGAGGAGAGTTTTATAGTTTCAGGTCCTATTTTTGGGTTTTAAGTTTTAGGTCCTACTTTTACTTTAATCCATGTTGAGTTTATTTTGTGTATGTTTTGAAAAAGTAGTGCAGTCTGATTATTTTGCATGTAGCTATCCAGTTTTTCCAAAAGCATCTATTGCAGAGGCTGTCTTTTCCTCATTGTGTATTTTTGCAAACTTTGTCATAGATGACCATATATGTGTGGGTTTATTTCTGGGCTCTTTATGTATGTGTTAGTCACTCAGTCATGTCTGACTCTTTGCAACCCCATAGACTGGGGCCCATTAGGCTCCTCTGTCCATGGAATTCTCCAGGCAAGAATACTGGAATGAATAGCCATTCCCTTCTCCACGGATCTTTTTGGCCCAGAGATTGAACCCAGGTCTCTCTCATTGCAAATAGACTCCTGCTTCCCAGGTAGCACTAGTGCAAAAGAACCTGCCTGCCAGTGCAGGAGATGTAAAAGATGCTGGTTTAATCCCTGGGTCAGGAATATCCCCTGGAGGAGGACATGGCAACCCACTCCAGTATTCTTGCTTGGGGAATACCATAGACAGAGGAGCCTGGTGGGCTACTGTCCATAGGGTCGCAAAGAGTCAGACACAGCTGAAACAACTTAGCACACACACACTTCTGGGCTCTATTCTGATCTATTAATTTATGTGTCTACTTTGTGCCAGGATCATACTCTTCTGATGATGATAGCTATTATTATAGTTTGAAAACAGTGAGTGTGATACCTGTACATTTTTTCTTATCAAAAATGTTTTGATTATTAGAGTCTTCTGTGTTTCCACACAAATTTTATTTAGTTTTAAATTAATTAATTTATTTTAATTGGAGGCTAATTACAATATTGTAGTGGTTTTTGCCATACATTGATATGAATCAGCCATAAGTGAACATGCCACACAAATTGTAGAATAATTTCTTCTGTTTCTGTATGTCATTGGTACTTGAGTAAAGATTGCAGTTTTAAATCTGTAGGTTATGCTGGGTAGTATGATCATTTTAAAAGTGTTAATATCTTTCATTCATTGAGCACATTATATCTTTCATTTCACTGTGTCATCTTCAGTTTCTTTCATCAGTTATATCATTTTCTGAGAATAAGAATTTTACCTCAAAGCTTAGATTTATTTCTAGATGTTATATTCTTCTTGATACAATTGTAAGTGGGATTATTTTCTTAATTTCTGTTTATGATAGTTCATTGTTTTTATACAACAGATTTCTATATATTAATTTTGAATTCTGCAACTTTACTGAATTCATTTATTAGTTCTAATAGTTTTTTTGATTTATTAGGATTTTCTATATATGATGTCATATCATCTGCAATGACAGTTTTACTATTTCCCTTCCAATAGGATTCCTTTTATTTCCTTTTCTTCTCTGATTACCTTGGCTAGAACATCCAGTACTGTGTTGAAATAAAGTTTAAGAGTGGTCATTGTAGTCTTGTTGTTGATTTCAGAGGAAATGCTTTTAGTTTCTTACCATTGAGTATTATTTTGGCTATAAGTTTGTCACATAATGGCTTCTATTATATGTACATGTCTTGTTGAGAGTGTTGGTTTTCTTTTCATAAAGAGATGTTGAATATCATTAAAATCTTTGTGCCAATTTGTTTATGTGATGTATCACCCTGATTTATAGATTCAAGCATACTTGAATCCCTGGGATAAATCCTACCTAATCAAGGTGTATGACCCTTTTAAATGACTGTTGAATTCAATTAGCTAATTTTTAAAACATATTAGTTTTATTTATTTATTTTTGGCTCCACTGAGTCTTCATTGCTGTGCATAGGTTTTCTCTGCTTGCTGAGACTACAGGCTGTTTTCTAGTTGTGATGTGTGGACTTTGCATTGTGGTGGCTTCTCTTATGGAGCACAGGTCTAGGCCTTGTGGGCTTCAGTAGTTTCTGCACATGGGATCAGTAGTTGAGGCTCGGAGGCTCCAGAGCCAGGTTCAGTAGTTCTGGTGTATGGGCTTAGTTGCCCTGCAGTATGTGGGAAAGGTGATATTAGGGTGCAGTCTCAAAAATGAAAGAATGATCTCGGTTCATTTCCAGTGCAAACAGTTCAAAATCAGAGTAATTAAGTTCTGTGCCTCAATCACTAATGCCGAATAAGTCGAAGTTGAATGGTTCTATGACGAACTACAAGACCTTCTAGAACTAAGAAAAAACTAACAAAAAACCCCCGTCATTTTCATCATAGGGGACTTGAATGCAAAATTAGGGAGTCAAGAGATACATGGTGTAACAGGCAAGTTTGGCCTTGGAGTGTAAAATGAAGCAGGGAGAAAGCTAACAGAGTTTTGCCAAGAGAGTGCACTGGTCATAGCAAATACCCTCTTCCAACAACACAAGAGACAGCTCTACACAAGGACATCACCAGATGGTCATTACTGAAATCAGATTGATTATATTCTTTGCAGCTGAAGATGGAGATGCTCTTTACAGTCAGCAAAAACAAGACCTGGAATTGACTGGAGCTCAGATCATGAATTCCTTATTACCAAATTCAGACTTGGATTGAAGAAAGTAGGGAAAACCACTAAGCCATTCAGGTATGACCTAAATAAAATCCCTTATGATTATACAGTGGAAATGGCAAATAGATTCAAGGGACTAGATTTGCTAGAGTGCTTGAAGAGCTATGGATGGAGGTTTGTAACACTGTACAGGAGGCAGTGACTAAAACCGTCCCCACGAAAAAGAAATGCAAGAAGGGAAAATGGTTGTCTGAGGAGGCCTTATAAATATTTTGGAAAAGAGAAGTGAAAGGCAAAGGAGAAAGGAAAAGATATACCCATCTGAATGCAGAGTTCCAAAGAATAGCAAGGAGAGATAAGAAAGCCTTCCAAAGTGCACAATGCAAAGAAATAGAGGGAAACAATAAAATGGGAAAGGCTAGAGATCTCTTCAAGAGAATTAGAGATACCAAGGAATATTTCATGCAAAGATGGGCACAATAAAGGACAGAAAAGGGAAGAACATAGAAGCAGAAGAGATTAAGACATGGCAAGAATACACAGAAAAACTGTACAAAAAAATACTGACCTGGATAACCACAGTGGTGTGGTTCTCACTCACTTAGAGCCAGACATCTGGGAGTGTGAAATCAAACGGGCCTTAGGAAGCATTACTACGAATAAAGCTAGTGGAGGTATTGGAATTCCAGCTGAGCTATTTAAAATTCTAAAAGCTGATGCTGTTAAAGTGCTGCACTCAATATGTCAGCAAATTTGAAAAACACAGCAGTGACCATAGAGTGGAAAAGTTCAGTTTTCTTTCCAATCCCAGAGAAAGTCAATGCCAAAGAATGTTTAAACTACTGTGCCACTGTGCTCATTGCACATGCCAGCAAAGTAATGCTCAAAATCCTTCAAGCTAGGCATCAACAGTGTGTGAACCCAGTACTTCCAGTTGCAGAAGTTGGATTTAGAAAAGGCAGAGGAACTAGCAGTCAAATTGTCAGCATTTATTGGATCTAAAAAAAGAGAATTCCAGAAAAACATCTATTTCTGCTTCATTGATTACACTAAAGCCTTTGTGTGGATGTCAACAAAGTGTGGAAAATTTTAAACAGATGGGAATACCAGACCACCTTACCTACCTCCTGAGAAACCTGTATGCAAGTCAAGAAGCAACCATTAGAACTGGACATGGAACAACAGACTGGTTCAATATTGTCAAGACTGTATATTGTCACCCTACTTATTTAACTTCTGTGCAGAGTACATCATGCGAAATGCTGGGCTGGATGAATCACAAGCTGGAATCATGATTGCTGGGAGAAACATCAACAGCCTCAGATATGCAGATGACACCACCCTAATGGCAGAATATGAGAAGGAATTAAAGATCCTCTTGATGAAGGTGAAAGTGGAGAGTGAAAAAGCTGGCTTTTAACTCAACATTCAAAAAACTAAGATCATGGCATCAGGTCCCATCACTTCATGACAAATAGATTGGGGAAAATGGAAACTTTATTTTTTGGGTCTCTAAAATCACTGTGGATGGTGACTGCACCCGTGAGATTAAAAGACATTTGCTCCTTGGAAGAAAAGTTATGACAAACCTAGACAGCATATTAAAACATAGATTCATCACTTTGCTGATTAAAGTCTGTATAGTCAAAGTTATGGTTTTTCCAGTAGTCATGTATGAATGTGAGAGTTGGACCATAAAGAAGGGTGAGCAGCAAAGAATTGATGCATTTGAACTGTGGTGCTGGAGGACTCTTGAGAGTCCCTTGGACTGCAAGGAGATCAAGCCAGTCAAACCTAAGGAAATCAACCCTGAATATTCTTTGGAAAGACTAATGCTGAAGCTGAAGCTGCAGTACTTTGGCCATCTAATATGATGAGCCAATTCACTGGAAAAAACCCTGATTCTGGGAAAGACTGAGGGCAGGAGGAGAAGTAGGGGACAGAGGATGAGATGGTTGAATGGCTAAATGGTCATGAGTTTGAGCAAAATCTTGGAGATGTGAAGGACAGAGAAGCTTGGTGTGCTGCAGTCCATGGGATTGCAAAGAGTTGGATATGACTGAACAACTGAATAACAACACGGGGAAATTTCCCAGAGCAGGGATCTACCCTATGTCCTTTGCATTGCAACATCAATTCTTAGCCTCTGGGCCAGCACAGAAGCCCTAATTTGCTAATATTCTTTGAGAATTTTTGCATATATATTCATTAGTGATATTTATTTGTAATTTTCTTTTACTGTGGCGTTTTTGTCTGATTTTTGCACCAGAGTTGATAAGTACAGAAGCATTTCTTCCTCTGCTATTTTAAAAAATAGTTTGTGAAGGATAGTTGTTTAATCTTCTTTAAACATTTAGTAGAATTAACCTATGAAATCATCAGGTCCTCAACCTTTGTTTTGGCTTGTTATTATTATTTTTTTAAATTACTGACTGAATTTCATTACAAGCAGTTGATCTATTCATATTTTGTGTTTCTTCCTTATTCAGTCTTTGAGAGTGTACATTTCTAGGAATTTGTCTCATCTATGTTTACTTTTCCATTTGAGGCATATAATTGCTTATCATAATCTCTTATGATTCATTGTATTCCTATAGTGTCATCTGTAACTTCTCTAATTTTATTTATTTGAGTCCTCTTTTTTTCTTGATGAGATCGGCAAAACTTTTATCAGTTGTATTTATATTTTCAAAGTACAAGCTATTAGTTCCAATCGATCTTTTCCACTTTTTTTTTGTCTTGACTTATTTGTGTTCTGATCTTTATAATTATTATTATTTTTTTGTTTTACTGATATGCAGCTTTGGTTATTTCCCTGTTTAGGTGTAAGTTTAAATTGTTTATCTGAGATTTTTCTGTTTTCCCACAATATGTTTTGTCACTATAAATTTCCCTTTTCTAACTGTTTCTGCTATGTCTCATTGATTTTGAATTGATATGCTTACATTTCCATTTATCTTAGGTATTTTTTGGTTTTCTGTTTGATTTCTTCAGTGACCTATTGGCACTAGCACCATATTGTTTATCATCCATGTTTTTGCAGTTTTTTTTTTCTGAAGTAGCTTTCAAATCTCTTAGTATTGTTATTATAAAAGTTGCCTCATATGATTTCAATATTCTTAAATTCATTGAAACATTTTTGGTGGCACAGCATCTGATATAAACTGGTGAATGTCAATGGGTACTTGAATAAAACTTGTATTCTTCTGTTTTTGGATGACATATTTCTTTATATACACACATATATGCCATATATACATATGCAACACACACATATGTCATATATATGTGTATATATATGTGTGTATGTGTCTCTATATATATACACACACATATTCTGGTATGTTTTAATGTGTGTTTAAAGGTCAGTGTTTTCTTGTTGATATTCTTTCTGGATAATTTGCTCATGGAGATAATTGGTGTGTTAAAATTCCTTATTATTACTGTGTTACTGTCAACTTCTCCATTTATATCTTTTAGTACTTTCTCTCTGTATTTAGGTGTTTGTAGGTTTGGCCCAAATATATTTGCAACAGTTATAGCTTCTTCTTGGGTTGATTCCTTTTTATTATGTAATGTATTTCTTTGTCACTTCTTGCAGTTATCTTTTAAAGTCTATGCTGTTTTATACAAGTATTGCTACCCCAGGTTTCTTTTCATTTCAATTTGCATGAATACTTTACTTTATTCCCTCACTTTCAGTATTTGTGTATCTTTAGATTTGAAGTGAATATTTAGTAAGCAGCAAATATATAGGTTTCTTTTTAAAAAAATTATTCAGCTACTTTATTTTTCATAATTAGAGCACTTAGTTCAATGACATTTAAAGTAATTATTGATAAGTATATACTATTGCCTTTTGTTTATTGTTTTGGGGTTTCTTTTGCAGTTCTCTTTTGCCCCTTTCTTCTTATGCTGTCTTCCCCTTTCCTTTGGTAACTGTCTCTAGTGTTATAGTTCCCCCCCCCTTTTTTTGTGTATATCTGTTATAGTTTTATTTTCGCTTGTGGTTTCCATGAGGTTCACATACAAGCATGTATATGTGATTATTTTTTAACTGATAATTTCTTAAGATCAAAATAATTCTAACAGTTCTGAATTTTAACTCTCACCACCCATTTTTAAAGTTTTTGACATTTTATCTTACATCATTTTTTTGTGAATCCCTTAACTACTTATTATGGGTGTAGATGATTTTAATTCTTTGTCTTTAAGCATTTGTAAAAGCTTTTTGCCTACCAATGGTACTTTCCCTTTTGTAATTTTTATATTCTACCTGTGGCCTTTTCTGCATAGAGATGTACTTTAACACTTCTTGTAAGGCCAATAGAGTGGTGCTGAACTCTTTTAGCTTTTTGTTATCTATAATACTGCTTCAGTTCAGTTCAGTTCAGTCACTCAGTAGTGTCTGACTCTTTGTGACCCCATGAATCACAGCACGCCAGGCCTCCCTGTCCATCACCAATGCCCAGAGTTCACTCAGACTCATGTCCATCGAGTCAGGGATGCCATCCACCATCTCATCCTCTGTAGTCCCCTTCTCCTCCTGCCCCCAATTCCTCTGAGCATCAGAGTCTTTTCCAGTGAGTCAACTCTTCTCATAAGGTGGCCAAAGTAGTGGAGCTTCAGCTTTAGCATCATTCCTTCCAAAGAAATCCCAGGGTTGATCTCCTTCAGAATGGACTGGTTGGATCTCCTTGCAGTCCAAGGGACACTCAAGAGTCTTCTACAACACCACGGTTCAAAAGCATCAACTCTTCGGTGCTCAGCCTTCTTCACAGTCCAACTCTCACATCCATACATGACCACAGGCAAAACCATAGCCTTGACTAGACGGACCTTAGTCGGCAAAGCAATACCGCTTATTTCTACTTAAAATCTGAATGGTAGATTATTCTTGATTGATGAGTAGAATATTCTTCATTTTTAAGTAGAATATTCTTGGTTGTAGGTGTTTTCCTTTCATCACTTGGAATATATCATGACACTCCCTTCTGATTTGTAAAGTTTCTTTTTTTTATTTAAATTTTTATATTTACTTTATTTTACTTTACAATACTGTACTGGTTTTGCCATACATTGACATGACTCCACCATGGGTGTATGTGAGTTCCCAATCCTGAACCCCCCTCCCACCTCCCACTCCATATCATCTCTCTGGATCATCCCTGTGCACCAGCCCCAAGCATCCAGTATCATGCATCGAACATAGACTGGTGATTTGTTTCTTACATGATAGTATACATGTTTCAATGCCATTCTCCCAAATCATCCCACCCTCTCCCTCTCCCTCAGAGTCCAAAAGTCTGCTCTACACATCTGTGTCTCTTTTGCTGTCTTGCATACAGGGTCATCATTACCATCTTTCTAAATTCCATATATATGTGTTAGTATACTGTATTGGTGTTTTTCTTTCTGGCTTACTTCACTCTGTATAATCAGCTCCAGTTTCATCCATCTCATTAGAACTGATTCAAATGTATTCTTTTTAATGGCTGAGTAATACTCCATTGTGTATATGTACCACAGCTTTCTTATCCATTCATCTGCTGATGGACATCTAGGTTGTTTCCATGTCCTGGCTATTATAAACAGTGCTGTGATGAACACTGGGGTACATGTGTTTCTTTCAATTCTGGTTTCCTCGGTGTGTATGCCCAGCAGTGGGATTGCTGGGTCATAGGCAGTTCTATTTTCAGTTTTTTAAAGAATCTCCACACTATTCTCCATAGTGGCTGTACTAGTTTGCATTACCACCAACAGTGTAAGAGGGTTCCCTTTTCTCCACACTCTCTCCAGCATTTATTTCTTGCAGATTTTTGGATCACAGCCATTCTGACTGGTGTGAAGTGGTACCTCATTGTGGTCTTGATTTGCATTTCTCAGATAATGAGTGATGTTGAGCATCTTTTCATGTGTGTGTTAGCCATCCGTATGTTAAAGTTTCTTATTTTAAAACATTTATTTATTTATTGACTGCTCTGGGTCTTCGTTGCTACTCATGGACTTTCTCTAGTTGCAGTGCATAGGCTTCTCATTGCAGTGACTTCTCTAGTTCAGAGCATGGGTTCTAGGGAGCATGGACTTCAGTAGCTGCAACATGTGGGCTCAGGAGTTGTGGCTTATGAGCTTTAGAGCATGGGCTCAGTAGTCGTGATGCATGTGTTTGCCCTGTGGAAGTTGGAATCTTCCTGGGTCAGGGATTGAACCTGTGTCCCCTGCATTGGCAGGCAGATTTTTTTACCACTGGATCACTAGGGAAATCCTGGGTTTGCAGAGTTTCTGGTGAAAAATTAGTTCATTGTTTTATGGGAGTCCCTTGTATGTAATTGCTTGCTTTTATCTAGCTTCTTTAAAAATTTCTCTTTATCTTTAGCCTTTACAATTAAACTTTGTCTATCATATACTATGTTGCCTAATTTACAGAACTAGAACAGAAAATTTGAATTTGTTTGGAAACACAAAAGACCCTGAATGGCCAAAGTAATCTTGAGAAAGAAAAATGGAGCTAGTGGAATCAGAGTCCCTGACTTCAGACTACACTACAAAGCTACAGTCATCAAGTCATGATACTGGCACAAAAACAGAAATTTAAACCACAGACTAGGATCAAAAGCCCAGAGATATATCCACATACATATGGTCACCTATGCTATGGCAAAGGAAGCAAGACTATACAATGGAGGGCAGACAGCCACTTCAATAAGTGGTTCTGGAAAAGTTGGATAGCTACATGTAAAAGAATGAAATCAAAACACTCCCTAACGCCATACACAAAGATAAAATGGATTAAAGATCTAAATGTTAGGCCAGACACTATAAAACTCTTAAAGGAAAATGTTGGCAGAGAAATATTTGACATAAATCGCAGCAGGATCTTTTTTTGACCCACCTCTTGAAGTAATGAGAATAAAAACAAAATAAACAAATGGGACATAATTAAAAGTGTTTGCAGAGCAAAGGAAACCATAAACAAGATGAAAAGACTACGGTCAGAATGGGAGAAAATTTTTGCCAAGGAAGCAATCAACAAGAGATCAATCTCCGAAATATAGAAACAACTCATGCAGTTCAATATCAAAAATATAAATAATCCAATCAAAAATAGGAAGAAGACCTAAACAGACATTTCTCCAAAGAATTTCTTTTATTTTTTCATTGAAAGATAATTGCTTTACAGGATTTCGTTGTTTTCTGTCAAACCTCAACATGAATCAGTCATAGATATACATATTTCCCCTCCCTTTTGAATCTCCCTCCCATCTCCTTCCCCATCCCACCCCTATAGGTTGATACAGAGCCCCTGTTTGAGTTTCCTGAGCCTTACAGAGGAATTTCTGATTTCTCCAAAGAAGACATAGAGATGGCCAACAAACACATCAAAAGATGCTCAACTTCATCAATTATTAGAGAAATGCAAATCAAAATTACATTGAGGTATTACCTCACCCCCAACGGAATGGCCATAATTAAAAAAAATTAACAATCAATGCTGGAGACGGTGTTGAGAAAAAGGAATTCTCTTGTACTGCTGGTGTGAATGTAAGTTGATACAGACACTATGGAGTACAGTATGGAGGTTCCTTAAAAAATGAAAATTAGAACTACCATATAACCCAACAATCCAACTCCTGTGCACGTGCCCAGAGAAAAGCATAATTCAAAAAGACATATGTACTCCTATATTCATTGCAGTACTCTTTACAGTAGCCAGGACATGAAAGCAATCTAAATGTCCAACAGCAGAGGAATGGATAAAGAAGATACTGTACATATATATTAATACTATGGAATATTACTCAGCCATAAAAACAGATCTGTGTCATTTGTAGACATGTGGATGAGCCTAGAGACTGTCATACTGAGTGAACTAAATCAGAAAGAGAAAACAAATATTGTATATAAACTTATATATGGGCTAAAATGGGTGAATTTAACTCAGATGACCATTATATCTACTACTGTGGGCAGGAATCACATAGAAGAAATGGAGTAGCCATCATAGTCAACAAAAGAGTCCAAAATGAAGTACTTGGATGCAGTCTCAAAAATGACAGAATGATTTCTGTTGTTTCCAAGGCAAACCATTCAATATCACAGTAATCCAAGTCTATGCCCCGACTAGTAACGCTGAAGAAGCTGAAGTTGAATGGTTCTATGAAGACCAACAAGACCTTCTAGAACTAACACCCCAAAAAGATGTCCTTTTTATTATAGGGGACTGGAATGCAGAAGTAGGAGGTCAAGAAACACCTGGAGTAACAGGCAAATTTGGTCTTTGAGTACAGAATGAAGCAGGGCAAAGGCTAACAGAGTTCTGCCAAGAGAACGCACTGGTCATAGCAAATACCCTCTTCCAACAACACAAGAGAAGACTCTACACATGGACATCACCAGATGGTCAACACCAAAATCAGATTGATTATATCCTTTGCAGCCAAAGATGGAGAAGTTCTATACAGTCAGCAAAAACAAGACCAGGAGCTGACTGTGGCTCAGATCATGAACTCCTTATTGCCAAATTCAGCCTTAAATTGAAGAAAGTAGGGAAAACCACTTGACCATTCAGGTATGACCTAAATCAAATCCCTATGATTATACAGTGGAAGTGAGAAATAGACTTAAGGGACTTGATCTGATAGACAGAGTCCCTCATGAACTATGGACTGAGGTTTGTGACATTGTACAGGAGACAGGGATCAAGACCATTCCCAGGAAAAAGAAATGCAAAAAAGCAAAATGGCTGTCCGAGGAGGCTTTACAAATAGCTGTGAAGAGAAGAGAGGTGAAAAGTAAAGGAGAAAAGGAAAGATATAAGCATCTGAATGCAGAGTTCCAAGGAATAGCGAGGAGAAATAAGAAAGCCTTCCTCAGTGATCAATGCAAAGAAATAGAGGAAAACAGCAGAATGGGAAAGACTAGAGATCTCGTTAAGAAAATTAGAGATACCAAGGGAACATTTCACGCAAAGATGGGCTCAATAAAGGACAGAAATGGTATGGACCTAACAGAAGCAGAAGATATTAAGAAGAGGTGTCAAGAATACACAGAACTATAGAAAAAAGTTCTTCAAGACCCAGATAATCATGATGGTATAATCACTAACCTAGAGCCAGACATCCTGGAATGTGAAGTCAGGTGGGCCTTACGAAGCATCATTATGAACAAAGCTAGTGGAAGTGATGGAATTCCAGTTGAGCTATTTCAAACCCTAAAAGCTGATGCTGTGAAAGTGCTGCACTCAATATGCCAGCAAATTTGGAAAACTCAGCAGTGGCCACAGGACTGGAAAAGGTCAGTTTTCACTCCAATCCCAAAGAAAGGCAATGCCAAAGAATGCTCAGACTAACGCACAATTGCACTTAATCTCACATGCTAGTAAAGTAATGCTTAGAATTCTCCAAGCCAGGCTTCAGCAATATGTGAACCATGAACTTCCAGATGTTCAAGCTGGATTTAGAAAAGGCAGAAGAACCAGAGATCAAATTGCCAACATCTGCTGGATCATCGAAAAAGCAGGAGAGTTCCAGAAAAACATCTATTCCTGCTTTATTGACTGTGGCAAAGCCTTTGACTGTGTGGATCACAATAAACTGTGGAAAATTCTGAAAGAGATGGGAGTACCAGACCACTTGGCCTGCCTCTTGAGAAACCTATGGCAGGTCAGGAAGCAACAGTTAGAACTGGACATGGAACAACAGACTGGTTCCAAATAGGAAAAGGAGTACATCAAGGCTGTATATTGTCACCCTGTTTATTTAACTTATATGCACAGTACATCATGAGAAACGCTGGGCTGGAGGAAGCACAAGCTGGAATCAAGATTGCTGGGAGAAATATCAATAACCTCAGATATGCAGATGACACCACCCTTCTGGCAGAAAGTGAAGAGGAACTAAAAAGCCTCTTGGTGAAAGTGAAAGAAGAGAGTGAAAAAGTTGGCTTAAAGCTCAACATTCAGAAAACGAAGATCATGGCATCCGGTCCCATCACTTCATGGGAAATAGATGGGGAAACAGTGGAAACAGTGGCCAACTTTACTTTTCTGGTCTCCAAGATCACTGCAGATGGTGACTGCAGCCATGAAATTAAAAGACGCTTGCTGCTTGGAAGGAAAGTTATGACCAACCTAGACGGCATATGACAAAGTGGATACATTACTTTGCCAACAAAGGTCTGTCTAGTCAAGGCTATGGTTTTTCCAGTAGCCATATATGGCTGTGAGAGTTGGACTATAAAGAAAGCTGAGCACTGAAGAATTGATGCTTTTAAACTTGGTGTTGGAGAAGACTCTTGAGAGTCCCTTGGACTGCAAGGAGATCCAACCTGTCCATCCTAAAGGAGATCAGTCCTGGGTGTTCATTGGAGGGACTCATGTTGAAGCTGAAACTCCAATACTTTGGCCACCTGATGCAGAAAGCTGACTTATTGGAAAAGTCCCTGATGCTGGGACAGATTGAGGGCTGGAGGAGAAGGGGATGACAGAGGATTAAATGGTTGGATGGCATCACCAACACAATGGACATGGGTTTGGGTGGATTCCGGGAGTTGGTGATGGACAGGGAGTCCTGGCATGCTGCAGTTCATGGGGTCGCAAAGAGTCAGACACGACTGAGTGACTGAACTGAAGTGACACACTGGTTAGGTAATTCACAAGTGACAGGATGATGACAACTGTAAAGAAAGAAGCAGAGAGCATATTTGATGCAATAATAGCTGAAAACTTCCCTAATCAGGACAAGGAAGCAGTCAAGTTAAAGAAGCATTGAGATATCTCAAAGAAAATGAAATTAAAAAGTTCCATAAGAAGACAAGTATATTATTTTGTTTTCAGTGTTTTTTATTTAAAAAATTTTTAATTTTGATTAATTTTTATTAGAGTGTAGTTACCTTACATTTTGTTTCTACTGTAGAGCAAACTGAATCAACTATTTGTATGCATGTATCCCCTCTTTTTAGATTTCCTTCACTCTTATGTCACCACAGAACACTGAGTTCCCTGAGCTATACAGTAAGTTCTCATTAGTTATCTATTTTATACATACTATCAATAGTGTATATATGCTGATCCCGACCTCCCAATTTATCCCAGCTTCCCTTACCCTCTTGCTGTCCATACATTTGTTCTCTACATCTGTGTCTCTATTTCTGTTTTGCAAATAAAACCATCTATACCACTTTTCTAGATCCCACGTATATATTAGTTCAGTCTCTCAGTTGTGTCCGACTCTTTGCGACCCCATGAACTACAGCATGCCAGGACTCCCTGTCCATCATCAACTCCCGGAGTCCACCCAAACCCATGTCCATTGTGTCGGTGATGCCATCCAACCATCACATCCTCTGTCATCCCCTTCTCCTCCTGCCTTCAATCATGCCCAGCATCAGGTGCTTTTCCACTGAGTTGACTCTTCGTATCAGATGGCCAAAGTATTGGAGCTTCCGCCTCAGCATCAGTACTTCCAATGAATATTCAGGGTCGATTTCCTTTAGGATTGACTGGTTTGATCTCCTTGCAGTCCAAGAAACTGTCAAGAGTCTTCTCCAGCACGGCAATTTGAAAGCATCAATTGTGATCCCTACTCAATCCTAAATTTTCTGCACTTAAAACAGACTGCATAGTCTCAATAAATATAGTAACTTTGCATTTTTTCCTTTTTGAGGTTGAGGTCATCCTTACCTTGGTAAGCAATAAACTCAGCTTTCTCTTAACAATGAATTGCTTTGGTAATTTTTAAAAAGTGAGTGCTTGATGGATTATATGAGATCCTATTCTGGATAACTATATTATTAAAAAATTCTGGAACCCATTACTTTGTCTTTTTTAGAGTGACCTAGATTCTTGGAAACTTACCCTTTCATTTGCATTAAATAGTCTGGGATTTTCTGCTCAATCCATTTTGGTAAATGAGTGTCTGACTCTCTTGCTTATGTTTCAAGTCTAATAATTATATAACCATGTGTTAGATTTTTATCCCCTCAAGCTATTGAGATTGATTACAGATGGACACAAATACCAGCTTCTCACATGTCATAATGGTTTTGTTTGTGAAAATAGAAACAAATGAATCCTGAGCCAGCTTTCTAGTCAAGTGTGTGTAAAGAGATCAGAGACTACAAGAAGCTCTCTATTTCCTGTTTAAATGTTTAAACATCATCCACCCCTCCCCTTGGCTGTAGGAGTAAACTATGCCTGTCACAAATAGATTTTAATTCCCTAATGTTAAGGATTGTTTTCCTATAAAAGGCACATAGCAATATCAACTTCTGTCACATACAAATTGATGTGAATCAGTTTGTTAGTGATTTGCCATGTGGCAGGAACAGTAGACTAGACATTGAAAAAGAGAGCTAGAATAAATAGAAGGAAGAAGAATCTGAAGCCTCAGAGCTGAGGATAGTGGGAGTATCCTCACTATCAGAGATGGGGAAGACTCATGTAGTTTTGTGTATACTAGCACCATCACAATTTTGTCAAGATTACTGTGTAAACTTTTTGATATCCTCCATGTTTTGTCCATTTATGGTAAATTTGATTTTGGGAAATAATAAAACATTACTATGTCAGAGTTAAATGAAAGACTCCAATAGGTGATGTAATTTTGCATCTAAAAGTGAGGATGGAGAGTATTAATCAGATTATTTTAAATTGTTGTTGTTCTTACTATTTATTGCCTCTTAACTGCTTTGAAGGAAACTACCACAGTCATAAGTGTGAGCCTCCAAAGATGACTAGTATAAAAGATACACTTTGGGCTATAAAGTGCTTTTCACTTGTTTCAAATTAGTTTGAATTCTGCAATTCAATTCCATACAAATAGGAAATTTATTCAGGTGGAGCTTTTCTTTAAATAAAATTTATTCTTATCTAATAGAAGGATCTCATGATAGATGGATTCATATTTTTATTTAGGAAATCATATCTTCTCAATGATATTGTTATTAATGCTTATATCAGATTTCTAGGGATTTCCCTTGTGGTCCAGTGGTTAAGACTTTGGCTTCCAATGAAGGGCATGTGGGTTTGATCCCTGGTCAGGGGTATAAGACACCATATAGCTCAAGGCCAAAAAATGTAAACAGAAGCAGTATTTTAACTAATTCAATGAAGACTTTCAAAACGGTCTATATGAAAAAATTATTTATTTATTTATTTTTATATATGGTTTGGGGACATTATCTGGGATTAGTTGTCTTCTTGTTAGACTATGTGTGTGCCGAGTTGCTTCAGTTGTGTTTGACTCTTTGCTACCCTGTGGATTGTAGGCCACAAGACTTCTCTGTTCATGGAATTCTTCAGGCAAGAATACTGGAGTGGGTTGCCATGGCCATCTCCAGGGGATCTTCCTGACCCAGAGTTTGAACCCGTGTCTCTTATGTCTCCTGCGTTGGCAAGCGGGTTCTTTACCATTGCTGCTGCTGCTGCTAAGTCACTTAAGTCGTGTCCGACTCTGTGTGACCTCATAGGCGGCAGCCCACCAGGCTACCCCGTTCCTGGGATTCTCCAGGCAAAAACACTGGAGTGGGCTGCCATTTCCTTCTCCAATGCATGAAAGTGAAAAGTGAAAGTGAAGTCGCTCAGTCGTGTCCGAGTCTTCGAGATCCCATTGACTGCAGCCCACCAGCCTCCTCCATCCATGGGATTTTCCAGGCAAGAACACTGGAGTGGGGTGCCATTGCCTTCTCCACTAGTGCCACCAATACTCCACAAGAGTTTTCACAGAAAAGTCAATTTATTTGAAGCCTATAAAGCCTGAGATTTTTCACAAATGAGGTCTTGTATAAGGCTTTGAAGAACTTAAAATACTTTTACTAAACCTTCAAATTTAAATAAAAGTTTAGCTGGATAGATATAATCTTCTACATATAAGTTACTGTTTTTCTCTTAACATTTTGAAAGTGTTACTCTTATTTTTGTTTTTTTGTGTTGTTAAAAGATTATCATCAAAATGACACTTGTTCCTTATAGATTATTTACTCATTTATTCCAGAAACTTAAAATTCTCTGTTTATATTTGATACTATTAAATTTCAGTCAAATATTTCTAAGTTGATGTTTTTCCTTATAGCTCCTGTTTGATAATGTTGAACAATTTTAGTCCAGACTTAATCTTTAATTCTTAAAAATTATTGATAATATTTTCTCAAATAATTTTCCCTGCATCAAATGAATTTTTCTCTTTTTGTGAAATATGTTTTGCAATCACTGATATTCCCATTTTTGTCACCTATATCTTTTTTTCTTTATTTTAAACTTTTATGCCTTCTTTATATCTTAAAGTTTGTTTTGATCTGGTGTTTGTTTATTATTTTATTCTCTAGCTTTATGCATTCTTCTACTCAAATTGAGTTATTTTCACACAATCTTTTTATGCCAAATGGTGCCTTGAATTCGTTAAGAACATTTGTCATGCTAGCTCAAAATGGTTAGTTATTCTTCATTTGGAAGAATGGTCAGTTTTCATTTCAATCCCAAAGAAGGGCAATGCCAAAGAATGTTCAAACTATCACACAATTTCACATGCTAGCAAAGTAATGGCCAAAATTCTCCAAGCCAGGCTTCAACAGTACAAGAATCGTGAACTTATAGATGTACAAGCTGGATTTAGAAAGTGCAGAGGAACCAGAGATCAGATTGCCAACATCCGTTGGATCATCGAAAAGTGAGAGAGTTCCAGAAAAACATTTAGTTCTGCTTTATTGACTATGCCATAGCCTTTGACTGTGTGGATCACAATAAACTGTGGAAAATTCTTAAAGAGATGGGAATACCAGACCACCTGACCTGCCTCCTGAGAAATCTGTATGCAGGTCAAGAAGCAACAGTTAGAACTGGACATGGAACAACAGACTGGTTCCAAGTCGGGAAAGAAGTATTTCAAGGCTATATATTGTCACCCTGCTTATTTAACTTCTATGCAGAGTACATCATGTGAAATGCCAGGCTGGATGAAGCACAAGCTGGAATCAAGATTGCCGGGAGAAATATCAATAACCTCAGATAAGCAAATGGCACCACCCTTATGGCAGAGAGCGAAGAAGAACTAAAGAACCTCTTGATGAAAGTGAAAGAGGAGAATGAAAAAGCTGGCTTAAAATTCAACATTCAGAAAATGAAGATCGTGGCATCCGGTCCCATCACTTCATGGCAAATAGATGGGGAAACAGTGGACACAGTGTCAGACTTTATCTTTTTGGGCTCCAACATCATGTCAGATATTGACTGCAGTCATGAAATTACAAGACACTTGCTTCTTGAAGAAAAGCTATGACCAACCTAGATAGCATATTCAAAAGCAGAGACATTACTTTGCCAACAAAGGTCTGTCTAGTCAAGGCTATGGTTTTTCCAGTAGTCATGTATGGATGTGAGTGTTGGACCATAAAGAAAGCTCAATGCTGAAGAACTGATACTTTTTCACTGAAAGCTGAATGCTGAAGAATTGATACTTTTGAACTGTGGTGTTGGAGAAGACTCTTGAGAATCCTTGGACTGCAAGGAGATCAAGCCAGTCAATCCTAAAGGAAATCAGTCCTGAATATTCATTGGAAGGACTGATACTGAAGCTGAAGCTCCAATACTTTGGCCACCTGATATGAAGAACTGACTTACTGGAAAAGACCCTGTTGCTGGGAAAGATTGCAGGTGGGAGGAGAAGGGGATGGCAGAGGATGAGATGGTTGGATGGCATCACTGACTCTGTGGACATGAGTTTGAGCAAGCTCCAGGAGTTAGTGATGGGCAGGGAAGCCTGGTGTGCTGTAGTCCATGGGGTTGCAGAGTGGGGTCGCAAAGAGTTGGACAGGACTGAGCGACTGAACTGAACTGATTCATTTGATATAAATTGTTTCACTTCATGACATTTTATATTTTATAACAGTGGTTCTACTTATGTATCTCTTTGGTTTGTTGTTTGCTTTTCTGTTAACTTATATTCCTCTGCAATATCTGGGGCTTTGTTAATATGCATGAGGAAAGATACATCCAGGGTACATCTTAGAACTTCTTAGTTGGCTTCTATGTATGTATGTATACATACTTGGTTGTGTCTGACTCTTTGCAACCCCATGGACTGTATCCTGCCATGCTTCTCCATCTGTGGTATTTTTCAGGCAAGAATACTGGAGTGGGTTGCCATTTCCTCCTGCAGGGAATCTTCCTGACCCAGGGATCAAACCCATATCTCCTGTGTCTCCTGCATTGGTGGGCAGATTCTTTACTACTGTACCATCTGGAAAGCCCTTTAATTGGCCCAGGGAAGATAAGAATGAAGCATATTGTGCCTCACAGTGAAGACTGGGTATCAGAGCTCAACTAAATCTCATTTATATATGTTTTCCCACAGGTGATTGCCTTTCAGAGAACTTGTTATCTTCTGCTGCAGCAGCTAAGATTTTTCACATGTGACTTCTTTAGTTCTATTGCTACGGAGTAAGTGGGTAGGGGTAGATATATGCAGAGGTTTGTGGATTTTCTTGTACATATTGTATGCTTGTAGTCCCAGATGGAGGCTATTTCTCTACCAACATCGCACCCATCATCCCTGTCTGGCACTGAGAAGTGCTGTCTCTCTCTGCATCAGAGAGACTCAAGAGCAGGTATTAGAACTCCCAGGCAATGTAGAAGAAAGAAAAACACAAGATTAAGTTTTCCTCGAGCATGCCCCCACTGTGACATGTCTTCATTCATTTGAAGCTACTGTGCCCCTGAAACCAGAATGCAGCAATCTTCATTTTTCAGGGGATCCTATGATTTCATTTTCATAAAATAAGTTATGACTACAACAATAAGGAATGCAAAAGTAGAAAGTCAAGAAACACCTGGAGTAACAGGCAAATTTGGCCTTGGAGCACAGAATGAAGCAGGGCAAAGACTAATAGAGTTTTGCCAAGAGAACGCATTGGTCATAACAAACACTCTCTTCCAACAACACAAGAGAAGACTCTACACATGGACATCACCAGATGGTCAACACCAAAATCAGATTGATTATATTTTTTGCAGCCAAAGATGGAGAAGCTCTATACAGTCAACAAAAACAAGACCAGGAGCTGACTGTGGCCCAGATCATGAACTCCTTATTACCATCAAATTCAGACTCAAATTGAAGAAAGTAGGGAAAACTGCTAGACCATTCAGGTATGACCTAAATCAAATCCCTTATGATTATACAGTGGAAGTGAGAAATAGATTTAAGGGCTTAGATCTGATAGATAGAGTGCCTGATGAACTATGGATTGAGGTTTGTGACATTGTATAGAGACAGGGATCAAGACCATCTCCATGGAAAAGAAATGCAAAAAAGCAAAATGGCTGTCTGGGGAGGCCTTACAAATAGCTATGAGAAGAAGAGAAGCAAAAAGCAAAGGAGAAAAGGAAAGATATAAGCATCTGAATGCAGAGTTCCAAAGAATAGCAAGAAGAGATAAGAAAGCCTTCTTCAGTGATCAATGCAAAGAAATAGAGGAAAACAACAGAATGGGAAAGACTAGAGATCTCTTCCAGAAAATTAGAGATACCAAGGGAACATTTCATGTAAAGATGGGCTTGATAAAGGACAGAAATGGTATGGACCGAACAGAAGCAGAAGATATTAAGAAGAGGTGGCAAGAATACACAGAAGAACTATACAAAAAAGATCTTCATGAGCCGGATAATCATGATGGTGTGATCACTCATCTAGAGCCAGACATCTTGGAATGTGAAGTCAAGTGGGCCTTAGAAAGCATCACTACGAACAAAGCTAGTGGAGGTGATGGAATTCCAATTGAGCTATTTCAAATCCTGAAAGATGATGCTGTGAAAGTGCTGCACTCAATATGCCAACAATTTGGGAAACTCAGCAGTGGCCACAGGACTGGAAAAGGTCAGTTTTCATTCCAATCCCAAAGAAAGGCAATGCCAAAGAATGCTCAAACTACCACACAATTGCACTCATCTCACATGCTAGTAAAGTAATGCTCAAAATTCTCCAAGCCAGGCTTCAGCAATACGTGAACCGTGAACTTCCTGATGTTCAAGCTGGTTTTAGAAAAGGCAGAGGAACCAGAGGTCAAATTGCCAACATCTGCTTGATCATGGAAAAAGCAAGAGAGTTCCAGAAAAACATCGACTTCTGCTTTATTGACTATGCCAAAGCCTTTGACTATGTGGATCACAATAAACTGTGGAAAATTCTGAAAGAGATGGGAGTACCAGACCACTTGGCCTGCCTCTTGAGAAACCTATGGCAGGTCAGGAAGCAACAGTTAGAACTGGACATGGAACAACAGACTGGTTCCAAATAGGAAAAAGAGTACATCACGGCTGTATATTGTCACCCTGCTTATTTAACTTCTATGCACAGTACATCATGAGAAACGCTGGACTGGAAGAAACACAGGCTGGAATCAATATTGTCGGGAGAAATATCAATCACCTCAGATATGCAGATGACACCACCCTTCTGGCAGAAAATGAAGAGGAACTAAAAAGCCTCTTGATGAAAGTGAAAGAAGAGAGTGAAAAAGTTGGCTTAAAGCTCAACATTCGGAAAATGGAGATCATGGCATCTGGTCTCATCACTTCATGGGAAATAGATGGGGAAACAGCAGAAACAGTGTCAGACTTTATTTTTTGGGCTCCAAAATCACTGCAGATGGTTACTGCAGCCATGAAATTAAGAGACGCTTACTCCTTGGAAGAAAAGTTATGACCCACCTGGATAGCATATTCAAAAGCAAAGACATTACTTTGCCAACTAAGGTCTGTCTAGTCAAGGCTATGGTTTTTCCAGTAGTCACGTATGGATGTGAGAGTGGGACTGTGAAGAAGGCTGAGTGCCGAATAATTGATGCTTTTGAACTGTGGTGTTGGAGAAGACTCTTGAGACTCCCTTGGACTGCAAGGAGATCAGCCCTGGGATTTCTTTGGAAGGAATGATGCTAAAGGTGAAGCTCCAGTACTTTGGCCACCTCATGCAAAGTGTTGACTCATTGGAAAAGACTCTGATGCTGGGAGGGATTAGGGGCAGGAGGAGAAGGGGATGACAGAGGATGAGATGGTTGGATGGCATCACGGACTCGATGGATGTGAGTTTGAGTGAATTCAGGGAGGCCTGGCGTGCTGGGATTCATGGGGTTGCAAAGAGTTGGACACAACTGAGCGACTGAACTGAACTGACAACAACAAGGTAGGCTATTGACCCAATAACTTGGTAAGCTGGGTGGGAAAAGGAAATGTGGTACAAATTCCAGTATTATTTTCTATTATTTTTTTAAGAATTTATTTATTTATTTTTGGCTGTGTTGGCTGTTTGTTGCTGCATGGGCTTTTCTCTAGTTGTGGTAAGCGAGGGCTACTTTTCATTGCAGTCCATGAGTTTCTCATTCTTATCGTGGTGGCTTCTCTTCTTGCAGATGGCTCTAGATGTATGGGCTTCAGTAGTTGCAGCACGTGGGCTCAGTTGTTGCAGCTCCCAGGCTCTAGAGCACAGGCTTAGTAGTTGTGGCACATGAGCTTAGTTGCTCCGTGGCAACTCCTGCATTGGCAGGCAGATTCTTTACCACTGATCCACCAGGGAAGCCTTGTTTTTTGAGTCTTCTGATATCATTCCAGCTTACACTGACCTTTCTGACAAACCAGAGATCAATCATGAGTGCTTATCAGGTTAGAGCCATGTTGTCTTTGTCTAATATTAATGACTTTCAATGTACTTGGGTATCCAAGAAACACATTGCTAATGGATAGATGGCATATAAATAAGCACAAGACTGAGCTCAGCAGAATCTTACAGAAAGAGAGAGTGGTAATTTCTGTAAACTGGGTAATAAAGAAAAGCATAATAATTTAAGAATAATATTTACAACAAATATACATAGCAAGATATTATAATCTTTATGAGAGTCCATTGACATGGGTACTAATATTCCTTAGTTATAGATGATAAACTGAGTTCTAGAAAGCATAACAATTTGTTGAGATCACATAGGTAGCAAGTGCCAGAAACGGGGTTCAGACAACTTTCTGTGTGTGTGCCTATGCTCAGTCACTAAGTAGTATACAGATCAGTAAAACTGACACCTGCAAACATACACACAGTCACTTTGTGGTATGTCAAATCAAATAGACATATATATTGAAAGGAGAGGACCCCTACTACCACAGTGATAACCACTAACTGTTTTATGTGCTGGTTGATAGCTCCTCTGCATTATGGACTATCCCATGTAGCAATATTAACAATAGAACAAAGCAGTAGTGGTCCTTCCAAAGAACTGACCTTACTCTAATTGCAAATATATAGAGCATTTCAAAACTTAATTTACAAAGATCAAAGAGTTTTAGATAAAATAATAGACTCAGGAAGAGAAATGTAGCTCTGAGTTTTATTTTCGGTACTATCAGGGAATTCTAGTATTACAAAGTTTCATGAGCAATGTTAACAGGAATGTAGGAAGTCTAGTCTGCTTGTCTGATTGTAGCAAGCACCCTGCTGTGGATGCGGAATGAGGAAGTCTGAATTTCTAGCAGAGGAGCTCATAATGATGCATACAGTTAAGGCTTCACATGGAAAGTAATGTATGGTGCAAAAGATAACAAAGAAGAGAACAATACAATCTGCACTCATTCCAGGGTTTATAGCCAATCAAGTGGAGTGTTAAAATCTGAGCACACTTAATTAAATGTCTCATTTTGAGTAGTGTGATGAATAAGGGTCATGAAACTGTTAGTGCTGAGAACTGAAAGTCAAATGCCCTCAATTCTATTTCAAACACCATCTTTAATTAACAGTTGGTATTGAAAACGCAGGAATTCAAGCTTTGACTTAGTCAGAATCCTGCCTTGTGTTCTGCAACATAAACTCTAGGTTACTACTGTATCTTGTCAAACTCTACAGGCAACTGGGAACTGCTATTCAATTATGAAGAGAAACCAAATCACTCAATTCATCAAGAAACGTGAAATACCCTGTTTTTAAATTTTCATCTACTTTTAATAGGAGTTTCTAAATACATATGTTATTGTTCAGTCACTAAGTCATGTCCAACTATTTACAACCCCATAGGCTGCAGCACGCCAGGCTTCTCTGTCCTTCACTTTCCCTAGGAGTTTGCTCAAATTCATGTCCATTGAGTCAATGATGCCATCTAACCATCTCATCCTCTGCCTCCCTCTTCTCCTTTTGCTTCAGTCTTTCTCAGCATCAAGGTCTTTCCCAAAGAGTTGGCTCTTTCCATCAAGTGGCCAAAGTATTGGAGGTTCAGCTTCAGCATCACTTCTTCCAAAGAATATTCAGGGTTGATTTTCTTTAGGATTGACTGGTTTGATCTTCTTGCAGTCCAGTGGATTCTCAAGAGTCTCCTCCAGCACCACAGTTCAAAAGTACCGGTTCTTTGGTGCACAGCCTTCTTTTTGGTTCAGGTTCAACTCTTACAACCATACATAACTATTGGAAAAACCATAGCTTTACCTATATGGACCTTTGTCAGCAAAGTGATATCTCTGCTTTTTAATACATGGTCTAGGTTTGTCATAGCTTTCTTTCCAAGGAGTAAGCATCTTTTAATTTCATGGCTACAGTCACCATTGATAGTGATTTTGGAGCCCAAGAAAATAAAATCTGTCACTGTTTTATTTTTTTCCCTTCTATTTGCTATGAAGTGATGGAATTGGATGCCATGATCTTAGTTTTTTGAATGTTGAGTTTTAAGCCAGCTTTTTCACTTTCCTTTTTCATCAAGAGGCTCTTTAGTTCACCTTCAATTTCTGCCATTAGAGTGGTATCATCTTCACTTCTGAGATTGTTGATATTTTTCCTGGCAGTCATGATTCCAGCTTGTGATTCAATCAGCCTAGCATTTCACCTGATGTATTCTGCACATAAGTTAAACAGGGTGACAATATTCAACCTTGTCATACTCCTTTCCTAATTTTGAACCAGTCAGTTGTTCCATGTAAGGTTCTAACTGTTGCTTCTTGACCTACATGCAGGTTTCTCAGGAGACAGGTAAGGTGGTCTGTTATTCCCATCTCTTTAAGAATTCTCACAGTCTTTTTTGTGATCCACACAGTCAAAGTCTTTAGTGTAGTAAGTGAAGCAGAAGATATTTTTCTGGAAATCCCTTGCTTTCTCTATGATCTAAGAGATGCTGACAATTTGATCTTTGATTTCTCTGACTTTTTGAAATCCTCCTTGTATATCTGGAAGTTTTCAGGTCTTGTACTGTTGAAGCCTGGATTGAAGGATTTTGGGCATAGCCTACTAGCATGAAAAATGAGCACAACTGTATGGTAGTTTGTACATTCTTTGGCACTGCCCTTCTTTGGGGTTGGAATCAAAACTGACCTTTTCCAGTCCTGTGGCCATTGCCTAGTTTTTACATATGCTGACATATTGAGCACAGCACTGTAACAACATCATCTTTTAGGATTTTAAATAACTGAGCTGGGATTCCATTACATCCTGTTTTGTTTGTAGTAATTCTTCCTAAGGTCCACATGACTTCATACTCCAGGATATCTGGTTTGAGGTGAGTGACAATACCATCGTGGTCATTTGGGTCATTAAGACCTTTTTTCTATAGTTCTTTTCTGTATTCTTGCCACCTCTTTTTAATCTCTTCTACTTCTTTTAGACCTTAACATTTGTGTCCTTTATCATGTCCATCCTTGCATGAAATGTTTCCTTGGTATCTCTAATTTTCTTGAAGAGATCTCTAGTCTTTTCCATTCTATTGTTTTCCTCTGTTTCTTTTCACTGTTCATTTAAGAAGGCCTTCTTACCTCTCCTTGTTATTCTATGGAGCTCTACATTCACTTGGATATATCCTTCCCTTTCCCCCTGTTTTTGCTTCTGTTCTTTCCTCAGCTATATATAAAAGTTCCTCAAACAAACACTTTTCTTTCTTGCATTTCTTTTTCTTGGGGATGGTTTTGGTCACTACCTCTTGTACAGTGTTATAAACCACCGTCCATAGTTCTTCAGGTACTCTGTCTACAAGATCTAATCCTTTGAATCTATTCATCAGCTCCACTGTATAATCTTAAGGAATTTCATTAGGTCAGACCTGAATAGCCTAGTGGTTTTCCCTGTTTTCTTCAATTTAAACCTGAATTTTGCATTAAGGTGATCTGAGCCACAGTCAGCTCCAGGTCTTGTTTTTAATGGCTATATAGAGCTTCTCTGTCTTTGGCTGCAAAAAATATATTCAATCTGATTTCAATATTGACCATCTAGTGATGTTCATGTGTAGAGTCATCTCTTGGGTTGTTGGAAGAGGGTGTTTGCTATGACCAATGTGTTCTCTTGAGAAAACTCTGTTAGACTTTTCCCTGCTTCACTTTTTACCCCAAGGCCAAACTTACCTGTTACTCCAGGTATCTTCTGACTTCCTACTTTTGGTTTCTAGTCCCATAGGATGAAAAGGACATCTTTTTTTTTTTTTTTTTGAGGTTAGTTCTAAATATATGCCACCCTCAAGAGGCAAATTATACTTTGAAAGATTGTTTGTTATGGGAATACAAAATCACTCTTGGTAACTTTATTTTTTGGAGAAGGCGATGGCACCCCACTCCAGTACTCTTGCCTGGAAAATCCCATAGACGGAGGAGCCTGGTAGGCTGCAGTCCATGGGGTCGCTAAGAGTTGGACATGACTGAGCGACTTCACTTTCACTTTTCACTTTCATGCATTGGAGAAGGAAATGGCAACCCACTCCAGTGTTCTTGCCTGGAGAATACCAGGGACAGGGGAGCCTGGTGGGCTGCCATGTATGGGGTCACACAGAGTCGGACACGACTGAAGCGACTTAGCAGCAACTTCAGTTTTGTCTCTAAAGAATTGTGGGGAATGTAGGAATTCACCTTTCAGAGGGTCATTGATAAGGTTCTTTTTAAGGATTCTGCAAATGCAGCTAGTGTATTTTTGAGTATTTATTTTAATTCAATTGTAAGGTTTTTCAGAAAGTTCAGCAAACACACAGTCCTCCTTCAGTCTCATCTAGGTGTTAGAAAACTCATGTATTAAACCTGCAAGTTTTATATAAAGTCTGCTATTTAATAAATTTGTGCTGGAGTCTGGGTCAGGAAGATCCTCTGGAGAAGGAAATGGCGACCCACTCCAGTATTCTTGCCAGGAAAATTCCATGGACAGAGGAACCTGGGGCTATATAGTCCATGGGGTTGCAAATAGACATGACTAAAGATACACACTAACTCAGTATTTTTGCTTTATATATAACTGGATTCCTATATTCTTCAAGAGTTCCTGAGGCAGGAGGCAGATTTGGTCATTCTCTATTGACCACAACTCCAAGATAAGAAGAGCTACTAAGGCAGGATGCTGGACTCTGCACAGACCACTTATTTCTCATTCCGGAAGTCAGGATACCTTCCTCAAACATGCACAGGAAAGGATCCTTGGAGTACAAAGAGGAATCATGTCAAGGGATATTCTACCCAGATGTCTTTTGGTAGGATCCATCTTGGCTAAAGGATGCATCTGGACACATGGAAGGATCCTGAGAAAACCAAATATGGAATTGAACCAGGCCAATCATAATGATTAGGCAAAGGAAAACTGGAAGAAATGCCCCATATAAGTGGTTTAAACTGCCACATGGGCACAACGCAGGGATTTTCTCTCTGAGTCTGCCCATGTGTCTGTCCACATGTACTGTACTCTTTTTCCTCTTAATAAACACTTTACTTGCTTCACTACCTTCCCTCTTTGTGGAAATTCTTTTCTGCAAAGCTGAAGGCCAGGGCCCTTGTCACTGACCACTGGGTCTAGTGGCTAGGATCTGGTGCTTTCATTGCCATGACCTAGCCTCAGTCTCCAGCTGAGAACCCAAGCCCCACTCCAAGCCACTGAAGGTCGAGGCCACTGGAGATCAGTTCCACAAAATTTAGAAGTTAACATATTCACATAAAGAGATTCCTAAAACTATAAGAATCTAGGAAAAAGTATCTCATAAGTAAGGCATTCAGCAATCAAACATGGAATCAAAATTATGTAATGAAAAATTACTCAGTACTCACTTCAGGCAGGACAATGAAGGAGCTGTGAATGATGTAAATGAACTTGGAAGTGGAAATCTAGGTTTTCCCTGTTTTTCACTGACATAAGTGTACTGTCTTAGCTATTATGTAAGCATTCAAGTTGTTCTAAGTGCTATTAAAAATAAAACATTTGTTTCTATAAAGGCAAAGAACAAACCCTTCCTCTTGTAAAACACTTGGCAATTTTCAGAGCACTTTATATTCATGATCTCACTTCATATTCACAGTAGACCTACAAAATAAGTGGGGCAGGGCTATATACATATACATCATATATTTTATACCTTAGAAGCTGAGGTTGCTGCTTTCCCATAGACACAGTTAATAAGTAATGGAAAAAAGATTAAAACAAAAATATTCAAAATTTTAACATGGTGTTCTTTTTTTATAACAATATATAAAAGAGGCAATTTTATTTGACAGGAAGTGGGAGAAAAACTATGAGAGAAGAAAAGAGAAGAGAAAGTTTGGAGGCACTTATCAGACAAGACAGGGTTCAGCTAGACTTCAATAGTATATGAACCAAGAAATTCCACATGTACAAGCTGTATTTAGAAAAGGCAGATGAACTGGAGATCAAATTGACAACATCCACTGGATCATATAAAAAGCAAGAGAAGTCCAGAAATATATCTACTTCTGCTTCATTGACTATGCAAAAGCATTTGGCTGTGTGGATCACAACAACCTTAGAAAATTCTTAAAGAGTTGGGAATACCAGATCACCTTATCTGCCACCAGAGAAACCTGTATGCAGGTCATGAAGCAACAGAACTGGATATGGAACAACAGAGGGCTTCCCTGGCGGCTCAGTCAGTGAAAAATCTGTCTGTGATGTGGGAGACCCAGGTTTGAACCCTGGGTTGGGAAGATCCCCTGGAGAAGGGAACCCACTTCAGTATTCTTGCCTGGAGACTTCCATGGACAGAGAAACCTGGCAGGCCACAGTCCATGGTATTCCAACATGTGTTGCCAACATGACTGAGCAGCCAACACACACACACACACACACACACACACACACACACACACACACACGGAACAACAGACTGGTTCAAAATTGGTCAAGGCTGTATATTGTCACCCTGCTTATTTAACTTATATCCAGTGTACATTATGTGAAACGCCAGGCTGGATGAAGCACAAGCTGAAATCAAGATTGCTGGGAGAAATATCAGTAACCTCAGATATGCAGATGACACCATCCTTATGGCAGAAAGCAAAGAGGAACTAAAGAGGCTCTTGATGAAGGTGAAAGAGGAGAGTGAAAAAGCTGGTTTAAAACTCAACATTCAAAAGCTAACATGATGGTATCTGGTCCCATCACTTCATGGCAAATAGATGGGGAAACAATGACAGACTAGTTTCTTTGGTTCCAAAATCACTGTGGGTGGTGGCTGTAGCCATGCAATTAAAAGATGCTTGCTCCTTGGAAGAAAAGCTATGACAAACGTAGAAGCATATTAAAAACAGAGACATCACTGTGCCAACCAATATCTGTCTAGTCAAAGCTATGGTTTTTCCAGTAGTCATGTACAGAGGGGAGAGTTGGACCATAAAGAAGGCTGAGAGATGAAGAATTGATGCTTTTGAACTGTGGTGTTGGAGAAGACTCTAGAGAGTCCTTTGGACTGTACAGAGATCAAACTAATCAATCCTAAAGGAAATCAGTCCTAAATATTCATTGGAAGGACTGATGCTGAAGGTGAAGCTCCAGTACTTTGGCTACCTGATATGAAGAGCTGACTCACTGGAAAAAACCCTGATGCTGGGAAATATTGAAGGCAAGAAGAGAAGGGGACAACAGAGGATGAGATGGTTGAATGGAATCACCAACTCAATGGGCATAAGTTTGAGCAAACTCTGGGAGATGGTGAAGGACAGGGAAACCTGGCATGTTGCAATCCATGGGGTTGCAGAATTGGACACGCTAAGCTACACTGTCAAATATATTAGCCGCTAACAGTTTGTGGATATTTAAACAAAATTTTAAAACATTTATTGAGGCATAATTGATACAGCTTGTGCATAATTAAGATGTACAATTTAATAACTTTTGCCATATGTGTATGGGCTTCCTAGGTGTTGCTAGTGGTAGAGAAAATGCCTGCTAATGCAGGAGACATAAGAGATGCAGGTTTGATCTCTGGGTTGGGAAGATCCCCTGGAGGAGGGAATGACAACCCACTCCAGTATTCTTGCCTGGAGACTTCCATGGACAGAGGAGCCTGGAGGGCTACAGTACAAAGGGTTGCAGAGAGTCGAACACGATTGAAGTGACTTAGCACACACATGCACACCACATGTGTATACCTGTAAACTCTTCACCCTTTTGCCCTATGTAACCCATCTCCCTCCCCTTCAACCTTTCAAGTATCTGGTGCAGTGTATCCACTCTGTCAACATCCCTAAGAAGGAAGGTGGCTGATTCTGGCCTATGGGGTCCTCAAACTTCCATTCTGCCAGCTGCTCTTCAGGAGTACCCTGACAACTCTAAGACCAGGGTACGGCCTATGTGTGTGAGAATCAAGTTTGCTCAAATGGCTATCAGTGGGCCTTGTAACCTAAAAACAAAGCAAATTTGCTACACCAGTGACTTCCTCATTGCCTTTGGGCTGGGTCAGAAGATGGACATTTTCAACTTGCCAGAGAATCAGGCCCTGCTGTGCCTGAACTTATGGCCATCCCTAGGCATGCTATCACCAGGTAACCTCTAACATTCTCATTGCCACTCCATGGGCACACTTTCTCCCTAGAATAACCTAATAGTGTTGATGGTAAAGAATAAAAGAAAGAATAATTTCTCTATCTAATCACCTCTAGGTAGATTATTGGGGGGTGTACTGTTTTTGAGTTCATTATAAATGAAGCTGCTGTGAACATTCTTGCACGTCTTTGTATGGCTCTTTGCTTTTTTCTTTCCTTTTTAAAAATTTTATTGGAGTATAATTGATATACTTTTATTGGAATATTCTTTGCAGCCAATGAAACTCTATAGAGTCAGCAAAAACAAGACTGGGAGCTGACTGTAGCTCATATCATGAAGTCCTTATTGCCAAATTCAGACTTAAATTGAAGAAAGTGGGGAAAACCACTAGACTGCCGGGGTCCAGCCCTGGTGGATCCAGGGTAATTTGAAGGGGAGACAGAGTAGGCGAGGAAAAACTTATTTATTTAGAAATATAAAGAGAGATTAGGAAAAAATAGTGTAGTAGGAAAATTTAGTGGAGAAAAGAGGCTGAATAACTTGGTTTATATGGTGAGCTAATAAAACCTCAAGACAAGAGGTTTGCACCATCTACGTAGGCCACCGGCACCCGCTTGAATAACAGAGGGTGCCCCGCCTTGGGCTCCCTCTCGCGTGGGTCTTAGAAGCCAGGGCAAGTAAGTATACATGGTGAGCCTCCATGCCCCAGATGGGAAGAGAGAAAAGACCACACGGGGGAAACCAGTCTTTCCAGTGACTGAAAGGTCCATCCTTTATTGTTCGGGAAAGGCTTTTATACTTTTGGTTGTACATAGAGATCAATTGGATAATACAAAATTATGCAGCGTTAGCAGCCCTGACTCTTATCGAGACCAGGCTTTCTCTCTGCATACCTAGCTGTATACACAAGTCTTAGGTGATTTACATCATCTTCTGGCTAGAAGGCCTATTAACATTTTACGGCCCTTTTCTGATAAGGGTCTGTCAACCAGGAAACTTTTTTGCCTTAATAGTGTTGTTCTTTTCCAAAATCTGGTGCCACTCTCAGAAAGCACTAAATAAAGTTACATTCTTACATAGCAAGGACACAACAATTTATAACAAAGAAAGAGGAGTACAGTGATTTATAACAAACAAAAAATTAATTAACTCAAAAGTCTAGTGTTGCTAACATCAAAACTACTATATTCCTTTATCTATATCCCAATTACATTGATTAATATCCTCCAGGTGCCTAAAAGATGAAGAATATGGAGGTCTGGCAGCAGTCACTGACTCAACAATGAAACTCATCACCAATATAATTTTTAGCTCTTTAGAAAAGACGCCATATCTTTAAGATGTTTTAAGCTTTGTGCCTCTTGCAGTTGGGGGGCTGTAAACAATCACAAGTTGTAAAAGTCCGGGGGAACCTGACAGGCAAGTTAGAGAGCCATCAGAGGGATTTGAGCTGAGACACTCCTTTCATATGCAGGAGACCAGTTGGAGCTCTAAGTTAACTCTTTCCAGAGAAAGGTGGTCGGGGATAGCCCCCTGTAATGTCAGAAGAGTATAGTGTAGCAGAAAGTAAACAGACAGATTTTGGTTTGGGGGTAGATGCTCAGGCAGAGGACCCCCTGAAACCTGACTCGCCTTGCCCGTCAGGTCTCTCCGCATGACCTTGTCATGGGTGGGATCTCTCGTGCTGGCTCCCGGCATTAGACCATTCAGGTATGACCTAAATCAAATCCCTTTTGATTATACAGTGGAAGTGAGAAATTGATTCAAGGGATTAGATCTGATAGACAGAGTGCCTGAAGAACTATGGATAGAAGTTTGTGACATTGTACAGGAGACAGGGATCAAGGCCATCCCCAAGAAAAAGTAATGCAAAAAGGCAAAATGGTTGTCTGAGGAGGCCTTAAAATAGCTGTGAAAAGAAGAGAAGTGAAAGGCAAAGGAGAAAAGGAAAGATATACTCATTTGAATGCAGAGTTTCAAAGAATAGCAAGGAGAGATCAGAAAGCCTTCCTTGGTGATCAGTGCAAAGAAATAGAGGAAAAGAACAGAATGGGAAAGACTAGAGATCTCTTCAAGAAAATAAGAGATACCAAGGGAACATTTCATGCAAAGAGGGGCTCAATAAAGGACAGAAATGGTATGGACCTAACAGAAGCAGAAGATATTAAGGAGAGGTGGCAAGAATACATAGAACTATACAAAAAAGATCTTCACGACCCAGATAATCATGATGGTGTGATCACTCACCTAGAGCCAGACATCCTGGAATGTGAAGTCAAGTGGGCTTGACTACACAAGCTAGTGGAATTCCATGCCTACTATATAGCACAGGGAACTCGACTCAATATACACTACAAACAAAGCTAGTGGAATTCCAGTTGAGCTATTTCAAATTCTGAAAGATGATGCTGTGAAAGTGCTGCACTCAATATGCCAGCAAATTTGGGAAACTCAGCAGTGGCCACAGGACTGGAAAAGGTCAGTTTTCATTCCAATCCCAAAGAAAGGCAATGCCAAAGAATGCTCAAACTACCGCACAATTGCACTCATCTCACACACTAGCACAGAGAAGGCAATGGCAACCCACTCCAGTACTCTTGCCTGGAAACTCCCATGGATGGAGGAACCTGGTAGGCTGCAGTCCATGGGATGGCAAAGAGTCAGACACAACTGAGCGATTTCACTTTCACTTTTCACTTTCATGCATTGGAGAAGGAAATGGCAACCCACTCCAGCGTTCTTGCCTGGAGAATCCCAAGGATGGAGAAGCCTTGGTAGGCTGCTTTCTATGGGGTCTCACAGAGTTGGACACAACTGAAGCGACTTAGCAGCAGCAGCATATGCTAGCAAAGTAATGCTCAAAATTCTCCAAGCCAGGCATCAACAGTATGTGAACCGTGAACTTCCAGATGTTCAAGCTGGATTTAGAAAAGGCAGAGGAACCAGAGAGCAAATTGCCCACATCCATTGTATCATTGAAAAAGCAAGAGAGTTCCAGAAAAAACATCTATTTCTGCTTTATTGACTATGCCAAAGCCTTTAACTTTGTGGATCACAACAAACTGGAAAATTCTTCAAGAGATGGGAATACCAGACCACCTTACTTGCCTCCTGAGAAATCTGTATGCAGGTCAAGAAGCAACAGTTAGAACTGGACATGGAACAACAGACTGATTCTAAATCAGGAAAGGAGTATGTCAAGGCTGTATATTGTCATCCTGCTTACTTAACTTACATGCAGAGTACATCATGAGAAATGGTGGGCTGGATGAAGCACTAGTTGAAATCAAGATTTACAGGAGAAAAATCAATAACCTCAGTTATGCAGATGACATCACACTTATGGCAGAAAGTAAAGAAGAACTAAAGAGCCTATTTATGAACATGAAAGAGGAGAGTGAAAAAGTTGACTTAAAACTCAACATTCAGAAAACTAAGATCATGGCATCTGGTTCCATCACTTCCTAGCAAATAGACGGGGAAACAATGGAAACAGTGACAGACTTTATTTTTGGGGGCTCCAAAATTACTGCAGATTTTGACTGCACATGAAATTAAAAGATGCTTACTCCTTGGAAGAAAAGCTGTTACAGCCTAGATAGCTTATTAAAAAGCAGAGACATTACTTTGCCATCAATGGTCCATCTACTCAAAGTTATAGTTTTTCCAGTAGTCACGTATGGATGTGAGAGTTGGAGTATAAAGAAAGCTGAGCACCAAAGAATTGATGCTTTTGAATTGTGATGTTGAAGAAGACTCTTGAAATTCCCCTGGACAGCAAGGAGATTCAACCAGTCCATCCTAAAGGAAATCAGTCCTGAATATTCATCGGAAGGATTGATGCTGAAGCTGAAACTCCAATACTTTGGCCACCTGATGCGAAGAACTGACTGTTTTGAAAAAACCCTGATGCTGGGAAAAATGGAAGGCAAGAGGAGAAGGGGACGACAGGGGATGAGAGGGTTGGATGGCATCACCAACACAATGGACATGGGTTTGGGTGGATTCCAGGAGTTGGTGATGGACAGGGAGTCCTGGCATGCTGCAGTCCATGGAGTTGCAAAGAGTCGGACATGACCGAGTAACTGAACTAAACTGATAATTGATAATGTGTTGGTTTCAAGTGTACAAGTATAGTGATTCAGTTATAAATATACGTATATTCATTCTTTTTTTGAATATTTCCCATATGGTTATTACAGAATATTGAGTCGAGTTCCCTGTGCTATATAGTAGGCATATATTGGCTAACTATTTTATATACAGTAGTGTATATGTTAATCCCATGTTCCTAATTTACTGCTTCCCTCCACATTTCCCCTTTGATAGTCCTAAGTTTGTTTTGGAAATCTGTGATTCCATCTCTATTTTGTAAATAAGATCATTTATATAATTTTCAAAAATTAGATTCCACATATGAATGATGTTACATGATCTTTCTCATTCTCCTTCTGACTTCATACTGTCTAGACCTATCCATGTTGCTGAAAACAGCATTATTTCATTCTTTTTTAAGGCTGAGTAATATTCTATTGTATATATGAATCATATCTTCTTTATACATCTTTCTCTTGATGGACTTTTAGGTCACTTCCATGTCTTGTCTATTTCAAATTATACTGCAGTGAAAATTGAGGTGTATGTGTCTTTTTGAATTATGCTTGCTCCACATACATGTCCAGGAGTGGGATTGCAAGATCATATGGTAGTTCTATTTTTAGTATTTTAAGAAACTTCCATACTATTCTTCATAATAGTTGTACCAATTTACAATCTCACCAACAGTGTAGGAGGGTTCCCTTTTTTCTACCTCCTCTCCAGCATTTATTGTTTGTAGACATTTTGATGATGCCTGTTCTGACCAGTATAAGGTGACACCTCATTGTAGATTTCATTTGCATTTCTCTGATCATAGTTATGTTAGGCAACTTTTCATGTGTCTATCAGTCATCTATATGCTTTGTTTGGAAAAATGTGGATTTGGGCCATCTTTCCATTTTTTGATTAGCTTGTGGTTTTTGATCTTGACATAGAGCTGCATTAGCTGTTTGAACATTTGAAAGATTATTTCCTTTTCAACTGCTTCATTGGCAATCATTTTATCCCATTCTGTGGGCAGTCTTTTTATTTTGTTGATGGCTTCCATTGCCATGCAAAAGCTTTTAAGTTTAATTATATCCCATTTGTTTATTTTTGGTTTTGTTTTCATTACTTTAGGAGGTGGAGCCAGTAAGATCTTGCTGTGATTTATGTCAAAGAATTCTATGTTTTTCTCTAAGAGTTTTATAGTATCTGGTCTTACATTTAGGTCTTTCATTTTTTATATGTAGTTAGCTAGTTTTCTTAACACTGCTTAGGTGGGTGGGTTTATTTCTGGGCTTTCTGTCCCATTCCATTGATACATATTTCTGTTTTTGTGCCAGTACCATACTGTTTTGATTACTGTAGCTTTGTAATATAGTTGGAAGCCAGGGAACTGGATTTATTCAGTCGTTTTTCTTTCTGAGAAATGCTTTGGCTATTTAGGGTCCTGTGTATTTTCATACAAATTTTATATTATTTTTTGTTCTAGCTCTGCGAAAAATGTTACTGGTAATTTGATAACAGTTGCACTGAATCCTTAGATTCCTTGCATAGTGATAGTCATTTGGACAAGGGCTTCCTTGCTGGCTCAGGTGATAAAGAATCCTCCTGCAGTGTAAGAAACCTAGGTTCAATCCCTGGGTCGGGAAGATCTCCTGAAGAAAGAAATAGCAGCCCACTCCAGTATTCTTGCCTGGGAAATCCCATATTCAGCTACGATTCTTCCAATCAAGGAACATGGTATATCTTTCATTCTGTTTGTATCATCTTTTATTTCTTTCACAAATATCTTAGTTTTCAGAGTATTGGTCTTTTGCCACCTTGCTGCTGCTGCTGCTAAGTCACTTCAGTCGTGTCCTACTCTGTGCGACCCCAGAGACGGCAGCCCACCAGGCTCTCCCATTCCTGGGATTCTCCAGGCAAGAACACTGGAGTGGGTTGCCATTTCCTTCTCCAATGCATGAAAGTGATAATGAAAGTGAAGTTGCTCAGTTGTGTCCTTCTCCTAGCAACCCCATGGACTGCAGCCTACCAGGCTCCTCCATCCATGGGGTTTTCCAGGCAAGAGTACTGGAGTGGGTTGACATTGCCTTCTCCTTTGCCACCTTAGGTAGGTTTATTTCTAGGTTTTTAAAAATTATTTTTGATGCAATCAAAACAGGATTATTTCCTTAATTTATCTTTCTGATATTTTGTTGTTAAGGTAAGAAATGCAGATGATTTTTGTGTATTAATTTTTAATCATGCAAATTTACAAAATTCACTGATGAGCTCTAGTAGTTTTCTGGTACATCTTTAGTATTTTCTATATGTATTATCATGTTGTCTGCAAACAGTGACAGTTTTACTTCTTATTTTCCAATTTGGATTTCCCTTACTTCTTTTCTTCTTTTTCTTCTCTGATTGCTGTAGCAGCTGGCACCACTCCTGGGGTGGGCCTGTATCCTTGCAGAGCAACCTTGGGGAGCCACATCCACCAGACTGTGGGCCCAGACCCCTGTAGCTGTGGCCCCAAGCACCTGCTGAGGAGCCCAAGGGTCTCCAGAGCTTTCTCCAGAGCTGGCACAGGCTTCTTGCCTCTTGGAGCCTCTGTTTTCTCTGTAAAATTGGGCTAGAATAGTCCTGAGACTTGGGAGGCAGTGTGACACTGCCAGCCCTTCCAGTAGCCTGCCAGTCTGGCCCTAGGTTTGCAGCAGACCAGGAGGGTGTTCTGGCAGGGGGTCTGACCCCAGCCCTGGGGGATGAAGGGCAACAGGCAAGTTCCCTCTGGCCCACCCCAGCCTGGGTCCCACTGTGGACCCTTTGGAATGGCATTCAGGGCCAAGGGAAGTAGCTGTCAACTGTCAACACTTTACAGTTGCCCCTGACTACATTACAGGTCAAAAACCAGAGCCCTAGATTTCTGTCCATTCTTTTGAAATGAGAGGGGAAAAGCCCTCTTTAAAAGCAACATGTTATTTTTTAAACACAAACAGCAGTAAAGAACCCACCTGCAATGCAGGAAACTTGGCAAGAATGTGGGTTTGATTCCTGGGTCAGGAAACTATCCTGGAGAAGGAAATGGCAACCCACTCCAGTATTCTTGTCTGGAAAATCCCATGGACACCCCATGGGTGGGGTTGAAAAAGAGTCAGGCATGACTTAAACAACAAACAAGGACTTCCAAAACTATGTTGGATAAAAGTGACCAGAGTTGACATCTTTGTCTTATTCCTGACCTTAAAGGAAATGCTTTCAGTTTTGCACACTTGGGAATCATATGGCCTTTATTATGTTGAGGCAAGTTCTCTCTATGCCCACTCTCTGGAGAGTTTATTTATTTATCATAAATGGTATTGAATTTTGTTGAATTTCTGCATCTATGGAGATGATCATATGGCTTTTACTCTTCAGTTTTTCAATGGGGTGTATTATACTGATTGATTTGCAGATATTGAAGAATCCTTGCATTCCTGGATAAATACCATTTGATCATGGTCTATGAGGTTTTCATGAATCATTGCATTTGGTTTGCTAGTATTCTATTGTGTATTGTTGCATCTGTGTTCATCAGTGGTATTGGCATGTAATTTACTTTTTGTGGTATCTTTTCCTGGTTTTGGTACCAGGATGAAGATAGTCTTATAGAATGAGCTTGGAAGTATTCCTTCCTCTACAACTTTTTGGCAGAGTTTTAGAAGGATTGGTGTTAACTCTTCTCTAAATATTTGATAGAATTCACTTGTGAAGTCATCTGGTCCTGGACTTTTGTTGGAATTTTTTCAATCTCTGTTTCAGTTTTAGTACTTGTGATTGGTCTACTCATATTTTCTATTTCTTCTGGTTCTGTCTTTGAAATTTTCTAGGAATTTGTCTAGTTCTTCCAAATTTTATGTTTTCTTATATTTCATATAAAATTTTATTTCATTTTCTTTTCATACAGTTTTTTGTAGCACTCTCTTATGATCTTTTGTCTTTCTTTGGTGTCTATTGTAAATTCTCCATTTTTAAATTTCTAATTTTCTTGATTTGAGCCTCCACCTTTTTTGGTGAGTCTAAAAGTTTATCAATTTTATTTATCTTTTCAAAGAATCAGGTTTCAGTTTCATTTATCTTTGTAACTGTTTTGTCTCTATTTCATCTATTTCTGCTCTGATCTTTATGATTTTGTTTGTTCTATTAACTTCCACTTTTGTTTTTTTCTTTCTCTAGTTGCTTTAGGTGTGAGGGTAGATTGTTTATGTGAGATTTTTCTTGTTTCCTGAGGTAAGATTGTATTGCTCCAAGCTTCCCTTTTAAAATTGCTTTTTCTGTGTTCCATAGGTTTTGAATTATCATGTTTTCATGGTCATTTGTCTCTAAGTATATATTTTTTATTTCTTCAGTGAGCTATTGATTGTTTAGAAACATATTGCTTGTTAAAATTAAAAAAAATTTTTTTTGATATGTTTGTTCCTGTTGCCATCTTGTTAACTTTTTCTGATCTGTTTTGGTAGTCCATCCTATTTAGTTCACTTAATGTTGTGTTTGATTGCTTTTTGTGTCTGTGTGTGTGTGTTGTATCTACTGTAGCTTTTAATTTTGTGGTTTGCATGGAGGTTTTGATGTAACAGACTGTATACATATACAAGATTATTTTAAGTTGCTAATTACTTAATTTCCAATGCATTTCCAATACTTGCATTTGTATTCTCCTCTTTTCATGATTGGTCATTTTGATATATTTGTGTTTGGATGATTTTCAACTTTTATTTTATGTTTATCTTTACCAGTGAGTTTTCCATTTATAATTTTCTTCCTTCTAATTGTGGCCTTTTGTTTTCCACCTAGAGAATTTCCGTTAGTACTTTTTGTAAAGTTGGTTTGTGGTATTGATTTCTCTTAGCTTTTGCTTGTCTGTAAAGCTTTTGACTTCTCTTTCAAATCTGAATAAGAGCCTTATTGGGTAGAATGTACTGATTGTAAGTTTTTCTCTTTCATCACTTTAAATATAATGTCTTTCTGGCTTGCAGACTTTCTGCTGAAAGATCAGCTGATGACCTTATTCCTTGAGGCCTCTACCTCCAGCTTCTTTGACAGCCCCACAGTGAGCCATTGCCTACCCCTGCCTCCCCAGGAGACCTTCCAGTGTGTGTAGGTGAGTCCTGTCCAGGCTCCTATGGAGTTTCTGCTTTGTCTTGGGTCCTAGTGTATGTGAAACTTTGTGTGTGCCCTTCGAGAGTAGAGTCGCTGTTTCCTCCAGTCCTATGGAGTTCCTGCACTCAAGTCCTGCTGGTTTTCAAAGCCAACTGCTTTTGGAGGGTGGTGGTTTCTCCTTCCAATGCTACACCCTCAGGCTGGGGCCCAGAACTGTCACTCTTGAGGGAGAACTTCGGCAATATGATTATTTTCCAGTTTGCGGATCACACACCCACTGGATATGGGGTTTCATTATATCATAAAAGTGCCCCTCCTACCATTTTATTGTGATTTCACCTTGTCTTTAAATGTAAACTATATGTTTTTTTGGTAGATCCTAATCTTTTATGTCAATGGTTGTTCAGCAGTTAGTAGTGATTTTGTTGTTTTGTGTGAGAAGGTGAGTTCAAATCCTTCTACTCCAGTGTCTTGTCCAGAATTGAGGGGTTTTTATAAATATGGATGCCTATTGCCTATTTCTTCAGTGTGTGCTGGCTGTTATCCTTTCAGTATAGGGTGTGTATTTGTGATGGTCCTTCCGCATTCCCAGGACAGTGGGTGCCACACTTTGGCCATTTGCTTTCATATCTCTTGGGAGAATATAAAAAGTATAATGGCTGGCCTATATGGCAGTTATATGTTTCAGATTTTAATAAACTCCAATATTTTCTCATTAGCATGATGCTGACTTTGAGGATGAGATAGATGTATTAAGATAGTATTCATCTTTTGCTATGTTATTAAAATTTTTTTAGAATAAATTTTGGTATCAAATGCTTTTCAGCATCTGTGCATATGCTCATATAACTTTTCTCCTTAGACTATCAGTAAGATATATTAATTGGCATATTGATATTGAATCATTATATTCTTAGAATAAATACTCCATCATTTTTAATATTTTGCTGGATTCTGTTTTTCTATATTGTACTTAATATTTTTGCACAAATACATGAGTAAGGTTGGTGTGTGGAACTTTTATGATTTTAGGGTTCTAATATTAATACTATGCTTTTTTCATGAAAAGAAATTGAGTGCTTTTTCCTCTATTTTCTGGAGCATTTTACATAACATTAGTTTACCTATTTCTTAAATGTGAAACCAATAGAAGATATTGCTTTTTTCTCATGGGTTCTTTTTCAGAGTTGGAAGGGAGTCTAGTAAGAATTCCTCTCTCTTCTGGAATAGTTTTGGTTAAGAATTGAATCCACTTGTTTCCACACAGTTAATTTCCATCACTGAGAACCAAGACTACCTATGTCAGTCTGACTTTACTGTAGATATAAAAAGTTTCTTTTTCCAGGAATATAAAAAGAAGTCAATAGAAAACTTGACTATCAGCTTACAGAAATGCCTGGAAATGATTTTATCCAATTTACCCACATTGTAAAATAGCTATTTTGATAAACAATAAATTGTTTCTCTAGGTGAGCTTTTTGCTTAATAAACAAGATCTTGATTTTACTGATCAAAACATTTCTATAGTCTCATTGTATTAGTCTCAACAATCCTAATATGTTATCATCAATTTTCCTTATCTCAACCAGTCACCTGCCTTGATTGTTGTTCTATTGCTCAGTCATGTCTGACTCTTTGCGACCCTACGGACTGCAGCACGCCAGGCTTCCCTGTCTTTCACCTACTCCTGGAGTTTGCTCAAACTGATGTCCATTGAGTCGGTGAGGTCATCCAACCATCTCATCCTCTGTCGTCCCTTTCTCCTCCAGTCTTCAATCTTTCCCAGCATCAGGGTCTTTTCTAATGAATCGGGTCTTTGCATGAGGTGGCCAAAGTTTTGGAACTTCAGCTTTAGCATCAGTCTTTCCAATGAATATTTGGGACTGATTTCCTTTAGGACTGACTGGTTTGATTTCCTTGCTGTCCAAAGGACTCTCGAGTCTTCTTCAATACCACAATTCAACAGAATCGATTCTTTGACACTCAGCCTTCTGTATTGTCCAACTTTCACATCCATACATGACTACTGAAAAAACCATAGCTTTGACTAGATGGACCTTTGTTGGCAAAGTAATGTCTCCGCTTTGTAATATGCTGTTTAGGTTGGTCATAGGTTTCCTTCCAAGGAGCAGGTGTCTTTTAGTTTCATGGCTGCAGTCACCTTTTGCAATCATTCTGGAGCCCAAGAAAAATCTGTCACTGTTTTAATTGTTTCCCCATCTGTTTCCCATGATGTGATAGGGCCAGATGCCCTCATCTTAGTTTTTTGAGTGTTGAGTTTTAAACCAGTTTTTTCACTCTCACTTTCTTCAAGAGTCTCTTTAGTTCCTCTTTACTATCTGCCATTAGGCTAGTGTCAACTGCATATCTGAGGTTATTGATATTTCTCCCTCCAATCATGATTCCAGGTTGTGATTCATCTACCCCAGCATTTCACCTGATGTACTCTGCAGAGAAGTTAAATAAGCAGGGTGACAATATACAGTCTTGATGTACTCCTTTTCTGATTTTGAACCAGTCCATTTTTCCGTATCCTGTTCTAACTGTTGCTTCTTGACATGCATGCAGATTTCTCAGGAGGCAAGTATGGTGGTCTGGTATTCCCATCTCTTTAAGAATTTTCCACAGTTTGTTGTGATCCGTACAGTCAAAGGCTTTAGTGTAGTCAAGCAGAAGTAGATGTTTTTCTGGAATTCTCTTGCTTTTTCTACGATCCACTGGCTGTTGGCAGTTTGTTCTCTGGTTCCTCTGCCTTTTCGAAATCCAACATATACATCAGGAAGTTCTTGGTTCACATGCTGTTAATTAAAACTTAGCTTGAAATATTTTGAGCATTACCTTGCTAGCATGTGAAATGAGTGCAATTGTAAGTAGTTTGAACATTCTTTGCCATTACCCTTCTTTGGGACTGGAATGAAAACTCGTCTTTTCCAGAAAAGGTATCTACCTATCTTGATAGACCCATCTTAAAACAGTGAGATTAACATGAAGACATTAATATTTAATACATATAAAATTTTCTAGAAATTTCACAAAGTTAATTTCTTTTTCCACTTTAACCCAAGATTTGAATAGCTATTTTTGTGTATATAATTTATTGATTTCTATTTGAGGGTCTTATTGACTTTTTCATTCTGTTAATTTCAATTTTTACTTTCTTTTGAATACAAAAGATGCTATTTAATATTTCTAATTTTTAAAATTTACAATAATTTTCTTTGTAGAATAATATATATTTATGTTCAATTATTATGATATTCATGAATTTGAAAGAACAAAACCATAGTCTCTACTTTGATGGTACAGAATTTGTTATATATAATAATATAAATGTATATTTATACATTTAATTTTATTTATATAATATAAATGTATATATCATATTATTTATTATACTAAATATAATTTAAAATTCATAATATATATTATTCTATTATATAAATTAGCTTATTAATTACATTATTAGTACTTACCTATCATTTTCTTTTTACTGTATATACTCTGTCATGGAGTGAAAGCTGTGAAATAATGTTTAGGACCAGTAGTGCAATTCTCCCTTTACTTTTATTTCTCCCTATATTTCATGTAGTTTAACTTTGTGTGTGTCACTGTTGTTATTTGATGCAGTGGTAGTCATAATTTTAGTTTTTATAAGGTATCTGTTTTTTCCTTGGTTAGTCCTTTTGTGTTTGAATTCTGGGGCTTCCCAGGTGGTGCTAGTGGTAAAGAATATGCCTGCCGATGCAGGAGACTTAAGAGGTATGGATTCAATTCCTGAATCAGGAAAATCCCCTGGAGGAGGGCATGGCAACTCACTCCAATATTCTTGCCTGGAGAACCCTGATGGACAGAGGAGCCTGGTGGGCTACAGTCTACAGGGTCACAAAGAGACAAAACTGAAGCAACTTAGCACACACTATTGCATGTGAATTCTAATTGTTAGCTCTGTTTTTAAAAAAATTCTATTTGCTTGTGATAGTATGCATTTTCCCATCATTTTAATTTTTATATTTCTATACTCTATTTTAGATAGGTCTTTTGATTTATCAGAGAATTGTTTTCTTTTATAATTATTGGATAAATTTTGTTAGCAACTATTAGTATAATCATACCTTTTATTTTTATTCATTAATTATATTGGTAACCTTCTGGACACAAGCTGACTGCTATAATCCTGGAATACATCCTTTTTGTGAAATGTATTTTTCTGGGATATCAGTCTGGATTCTACTTGTTCATTTTTAGTTGGAATTTTACATATATATCCCTAAATAAGATTGATCTATACAATTCTTTTTTATATATTATGTTTATTAAGGTTCAGGATCCCACTCATAGTGTGGGATAATTTATAGAGTATTAGAATTTCCTGTTCTTCAATTGTTAGATAGAATTCAGCTGTGAAACTCTGGTTCTAGAATAAATTTCAGGTAGTTTTAACCTTTTTTTTTTTTAGTTTATGTCTCATTAGGTTTCATCTTTTTAATTTTATTTTTATCTTTATGCTGTCTTTTGATTTATATATTGTACTCTTTCAAAAATTTTAACATGAATTTATTGAACTCTAAAATTATAAATTTACATTTTTTCATGTTTTCTACCAGTTATGACAAATTTTACAGGTATTTTGAGGTGTCTGAAATATACATTCTCCCATTAGGCTCACTTAACCCAATCAAGTCATCCCAATTAATGTCAGTTAATTGTGAATCAAATTCCCTTTTACCTGTGATTAGTTTATACTTGGGCATATGATCAAATTCTTGGTAATGATATGTGAATATATATCCACTAGGGGATTTTAGGCAGGGTTTATTTGTTCTTATAAAGAGACATTCTACAAGAAATAGTCTCTTCATTCAAATGGATATTAGCACATTTTAATATCATACCTGGAAATGAAGCAGCCCTCTTGCAAATGTGAGGAAAAAAGAGTGAGAATAAATCCACCAAACCAAGAATGGCATGGCAGATCAATTGGAAGAAATACAGTGTCCTGGAGATGTACTTGAGCCGTTGAAGAATCCCTTGAAACATCCCACTTCAGGATTCCTTGTTAAAACTGTTGCAGTTCCCAACTCATTCCTTGTCATAGGAGATTATTATAAAAGCAATTTGACTCTGTGGTCTCTGGTACTTTTATCAAAATAATCCTAACCACTCTAGAAGTGCTGATTTGCCTTTTCTCCATTTCTTAGACTGTAATTTTACTTTTGACTTTTCTTTAGTCCTAAGAATTATGCAGGCAGACAAAGCTTAGTTAAGAAATTAATATATGAAAGATTTTTATATTAAAATTACATTATGATTAGATATTTTAGGCTATATTTTTAAAAAATATTTTAAGATTATGCACAGGAGATGAATGATTACTATAAATATGCCCTGAAAAGTATCTTTTCTCTTCTTAAAGGATGCCATGATATACATATTATATATCTGTATACCTACACACCATCCTTATGGCAGAAAGTGAAGAAGAACTAAAGAGCCTCTTGATGAAAGTGAAAGAGGAGAGTGATAAAGTTGGCTTAAAGCTCAACATTCAGGAAACTAAGATTATGGCATCCAGTCCCATCACTTCATGGCAGATAGATGGGGAAACAGTGGAAACAGTGGCTGACTTAATTTTTCTGGGCTCCAAAATCACTACAGATGGCGAAGGCAGCAATGAAATTAAAAGAGGCTTACTCCTTGGAAGAAAAGTTATGACCAACCTAGACAGCATATGAAAAAGCAGAGACATTACTTTGCCAACAAAGGTCCGTCTAGTCAAGGCTATGGTTTTTCCAGTGGTCATGTATGGATTTGAGAGTTGGACTATAAAGAAAGCCGAGCGCCGAAGAATTGATCCTTTTGAACTGTGGTGATGGAGAAGACTCTTGAGACTGCAAGGAAAACCCAACCAGTCCATCCTAAAGGAGATCAGTCCTGGGTGTTCATTGGAAGGACTGATGTTGAGGCTGAAACTCTAATACTTTGGCCACCTCATGCGAAGAGCTGACTCATTTGAAAAGACCCTGATGCTGGGAAAGATTGAAGGCAGGAGGAGAAGAGGACAGCGGAGGATGAGATGGTTGGATGGCATCATTGACTCAATGGACTTAGGTTTGGATGGACTCCAGGAGTTGGTGATGGACAGGGAGGCCTGGCGTATTGTGGTTCATGGTGTCGTAAAGATCTGGACACGACTGAGCGACCGAACTGAACTGATACCCACATATTTGTTTATGTATTCATTGATTGCATTATTCTATGCCTCTATGCCCTCACTTATTTCTTGTCTATTATATCTGTGCAATTCTTGAGTGTGGTGTAACAAAATCTCCCATAATTGTATCTTTATCCAAGTCAATGTGCATTTATAATATTTTGCATTATATATTTAGCTGCTATCTTACTGGTGCATGCGACTTTATGTCTTTTATATCTTCTTCATAAATTGTTCCTTTTATAATTCTGTAATGTCCTTCAGTATCTTCTTCAGTGCTTTTAACCTTCAATCTCACTTTCTCTGGTATAAGTCAAATACTCCTGCTTTGTTTTGTTTGGACTTGTCTAATATCTTTTTTCCCATCCTTTGTTTTAAACTTTTTTATTGCTCCACTTAAAGTGTCATTGCAAGCAATATATAATCAAATGTTTACATTCTATTCAATCTAGAAGTTCTGTCTACTTGCAGGTAATATGAAAACTGATACCACACTATTTAATGTCTACCATTTAATTTACTTTGCTATGTCCTCATTTATTTTTCTTCATTTTAGCTTATTTATTTACTATTCAGCCTACTCTTCCTTGTTAAGTAAGAAATTTGATTAATTTTTTTTTTGACACTCCTTTCCTGTGGTTGCTTTCCTCGCTTTCCTTACACTACTAATCATTTACATTTATCTATTATCATATACAACAAAAGACTTTTATTTTTATCTATCATAACTCTCATCTCCTACACAGAAGTTTCAGTTCAGTTCAGTCAGTCAGTTGTCCAACTCTTCGTGACCCCATGGACCACAGCACACCAGGCCTCTCTTTCCATCACCAACTCCTGGAGTTTACTCAAACTCATCTCCATTGAGTGGGTGATGCCATCCAACCATCTCATCCTCTGTCATCCTCTTCTCCTCCTGCCCTCAGTCTTTCCAGCATCAGGGTCTTTTCCAATGAGTCAGCTCTTCACATAAGGTGGCCAAAGTATTGGAGTTTCAGCTTCAACATTAGTCCTCCAATGAACACTTAGGACTGAGCTCCTTTAGGATGGACTGGTTGGATCTCCTTGCAGTCCAAGGGACTCTCATGAATCTTCTCCAACACCACAGTTCAAAAGCATCAATTCTTTGACACTCAGCTTTCTTTATAGTCCAACTGTCACATCCATACATGACTACTGAAAAAACAATAGCCTTGACAAGACAGACCTTTGTTGGCAAAGTAATGTCTCTGCTTTTTAAGATGCTGTCTAGGTAAGTCAAGGACTTTCCTGGTGGCTCAGATGGTAAAGGACGTGGCTCAGATGGAGAAGGAAATAGCAACCCACTCCAGTGTTCTTGCCTGGAGAATCCCAGGGATGAGGGAATCTGGTGGGCTTCCGTCTATGGGGTCGCACAGAGTCGGACACGACTAAAGTGAGTTAGCAGTAGCAGCAGATGGTAAAGCGTCTGCCTACAATGTGGGAGACCCAGGTTCAATCCCTGGGTCAGGAAGATCTCTTGCAGAAGGAAATGGCAACACACTACAGTATTCTTGCCTGGAAAATCCCATGGATGGAGGAGCCTGGTAGGCTACAGTCCATGGGTTCACAAGAGTTGGACACGACTGAGTGACTTCACTTTCACTAGGTTGGTCATAACTTTCCTTCCAAGGAATAAAGTCTTTTAATTTCATGACTGCAATCACCATCTGCAGTGATTTTGGAGCCCCTCCAAAATAAGGTCTGACACTGTTTCCATTGTTTCCCCTTCTATGTGCCATGAAGTGATGAGACCAGATGCCATGATCTTAGTTTTCTGAATGTTGAGCTTTAAGCCAGCTTTTTCACTCTCCTCTTTCACTTTCATCAAGAGGCTCTTTAGTTCTTCTTCACTTTCTGCCATAAGGGTGGTGTCATCTGCATATCTGAGGTTATTGATATTTCTCCTGGCAATCTTAATTCCAGCTTGTGCTTCATCCAGCCTAGCGTTTCTCATGATCTACTCTGCGTATAAGTTAAAGAAGCACAGTTACAATATATAGCCTTGATGTACTCCTTTTCCTATTTGGAACCAGTCTGTTGTTCCATGTCCAGTTCTAACTGTTGCTTCCTGACCTGTATAGAGATTTCTCAAGAGGAAGGTCAGGTGGTCTGGTATTCCCATCTCTTTCAGAATTTCCCACAGTTTATTGTGATCTACACAGTCAAAGGCTTTGGCATAGTCAATAAAACAGAAATAGTTCTTCTTCTGGAACTCTCTTGCTTTTTCAATGATCCAGTGGATGTTGGCAATTTGATCTCTGGTTCCTCTGCCTTTTCTAAAACCAGCTTGAACATCTGGAAGTTCACAGTTCATGTATTGCTGAAACCTGGCTTGGAGAATTTTGAGCATTACTTTACTAGTGTGTGAGATGAGTGCAATTGTGAGGTAGTTTGAGCATTCTTTGGCATTGCTCAAAACTCATAAGTTTAGAATTCTTTTATCTCCCACCCTTTTCTTGGTATTTTACAACTCCTGGGTTTTGCTGAAATATTTCATAGTTATAACTATATTTATATAGTTATTTTATTATTTTTCTCTTTGCAGTGTGTCATTTCTATTTCACAAATCCATATTTACTAATTATATATAGTTAATATCTCACCACCACTATAATCTACCTACTGTACTTGTTCTGTAGGTATTGGTATCTTGAAAAATATCCCATGACTAGACAGGATAAGACTTCGAATGTTAACTTATTTTGTTCAAGATTAACTGATGTGAAAACAAAGTCCTAAATTCATTATCTAATTTAAAATAAATACTGAGATTCTGCTTGTGGTAGTCATAATAATCTCTTTTCTCCTAGTATCCACATCCTAACTGCCAGAACCTGTGACCATGATATTTAACAGAGGGAACTTGAACTTGTAGATGAAATTAAGTTTACTAATCAGCTGACTTTAAAACTGGGAGATTATTTTGGATTATCCGTATTCACAAAATGTCATCATAAGAATCTTTAAGAGCAGAACAGTGAAGTAGAAGAGAAAGCCAGGGTGATGTTGTATGAGAAAATCCCACCATGTTGATTTCGAAGGTGGAGAAAAGGGGCAAAGATTCTCTAGAAGCTAGAAAAGGCAAAGAAATATATTCTCCTCAGCCCTGCTTATATCTTGATTTGAGTCTAATGAGATCTATGTTGTATATCTGACCTCCAGAAATGTAAGATAATAAATTTATGCTGTTTAAAGCCACTATGGTTTCAATTATTTGTTATAGCAGTAGCAAAAATCTAATGCACTGCTCATTTAGAAGTTATCATGCAACTTTATTTTCTATGTAAATCAAAGTCTAGCTCTATGCCTGTTCATTGTAGATAATCAATGACTATATTCTATCTTGAGCTACATAGGAGAAGAGAGAGATCAATATTTTCATCTTTAAAATCTAGACTGCCAACATTGCTTATGGATATTCTTTATTAAATTGTATCCAAATCTATACTTTTTTTTCTTTCTATTCTCTTCCCCTTGCAACTCTTTTGGAATAAGTCTGATTTCCTCTGTCTTTTCTGTTGGGAATATGCTTAGACGATTACAATATGGTGAAGTTAAGGAAATAATAACCAACTAATAATATCATCTAGCATTTTTAAACATTTGCTATGTCTGAGGATTTTTAGTTAATTAGTTCATGTAGCCTCTCTCCAAATGGTTTAGTGTTTAATCTCCTCAGATTTTCTGACTCGCTTGGCTCCTCCATTAGTTCACCCATTTGTTTCATGTACCTTAAATACTGATTTTGTGGTAGCACTGTCCCTAATTTGGAAAGCACAGCACCTAACAGTGTTTAGTACCCAGTTCCTGCCCCGTCCTATATTACCAAACTCATTTCTTATACTATGTTCCATGAAACTTCTTATCCAGGTACTCATTTTGTTTTTTTGAACACAGTTTAAGGCTGATTAGATTATTCTTTGCTCAGTAGGAGTCAGAATAATAATATAAAGTAAAAAAAAATATAAAAAAAAAATCTCCAGTCAAAAAAAAAAAAAAAAGAATAATGACTATATTCGGAAGAATATTCCTTAATTAGGTAACAGGCATGTTACCCTACCATGAAAAGAAGGAACTGTACATGTATACAATGATGATTTTTAATTTTTTAAAATTTTTTTGATTTTTTATTATAATCAGAATAGTCTGTTAATCACTAATGTATAGACTTCCTTGGTGGCTCAGACGATAAAGTGTCTGTCTACAATGCGGGAGACCTCGGTTTGATCCCTGGGTTGGGAAGATCCCCTGGAGAAGGAAATGGCAATCCACTCCAGGACTATTGCCTGGAAAATCCCATGGACAGAGGAGCCTGGTAGGCTATAGTCCATGGGGTTGCAAAGAGTTGGACATGACTGAGCAACTTCACTAATGTATACAGTCCTTAGAAATATAAAAAGCTAAAGGGATAAGCAGGGAATCTTTAAGAAACTGAGTGAGAAAAATAATCATTCAGTTCAGTCACTCAGTCGTATCCAACTCTTTGCAACCCCATGAATTGCAGCACGCCAGGCTTCTCTGTCCATCACCAACTCCCTGAGTTCACTCAGACTCATGTCCATCGAGTCAGTGATGCCATCCAGCCATCTCATCCTCTGTCATCCCTTTTCCTCCTGCCCCCAGTCCCTCCCACCATCTGAGTCTTTTCCAATGCCAAAGTACTGGAGTTTCAGCTTTAGCATCATTCCTTCCAAAGAAATCCCAGGGCTGATCTCCTTCAGAATGGACTGGTTGGATCTCCTTGCAGTCCAAGGGACTCTCAAGAGTCTTCTCCAACACCACAGTTCAAAAGCATCAATTCTTCGGCACTCAGCTTTCTTCACAGTCCAACTCTCACTTCCATAGATGACTACTGGAAAAACCATAGCCTTGACTAGACAGAACTTTGTTGGCAAAGTAGTGTTTCTGCTTTTTAATATGCTATCTATGTTGGTCATAACTTTCCTTCCAAGGAGTAAGAGTCTTTCAATTTCATGGCTGCAATCTGGGTGTTACTAAATAAATGACCATAGGAAGCTCACTTTTAATAAAAGGCAACATTACAAACATATACTGATTCACCTTTATATTAACTACATTAGATACAGGGTAGGGACAAGTCCAGAAACAGAGAAACAACAAATCTCAGGTATATGTTCATGCCTCAAAAGACACTTACTTGCCAAATGTTCACATCTGAATGGGCAAACTGCTCTTCAAGTGTCTGAAGAGGGAGCTATACTCTAATATACCCTGCCTTGTTTGATATACCCTGTCTTGTTTAATTGTTCATTGCAAAATAAGATTTTAATGTTTCTGTTGCTTACCTTAAGCTCTTCAGATTAACATTAGCTGTATTACAGATCCTTTTCCTTTGGATGCTTGGTCTCATTAGACAAGCTCACTGCAAAAGTCATTCTTCCTACATTATTTCTTAAAGCATGATAAAGTGAAGTAATTACATTATCAGATATTTCTGCCACACATGATCAATAAAGTACCATAATAATAGTATAAGACATCTTGGAAGGAGGGTATAATTACCACAAGGAGATCACACTCCTGGGGATTATAGGAACTTGGATGCATCTCTTCCCTTACAGTGCCCCCAAGGATGTGATTATCTCAAGAAGAGAGAGAGAAGAAGAAACTCAATGAATAATGCTGTATTCTGCTGCACAAAATTTATAGGAAAGGGCAAAAGTGTATTTCAGATGAGGATGTTATGTGGCAGTTTAGAAAATTTGAACTGCCATTTCAAATGAGCTGAGCTATCCATGGCAGTTAACTAGTATATTCAGAAAGCACATAAGCCACTCTAAGTAATTTTGTAAAACCAATGGGCTCAGAAATGCATTAGGATTTTAGCATGGTTTAAGTATTGAAAAAGGGATCTGATGGAACTACTCATTTCTAGCTGACTCGGTGCATCAAGCTTTCCATTCTCTGGCTAGCTGGTAAGCGAGAGTCATCAATCAGATTGCTATTGACATTTTACCTGGCGGCACCAAGAATGGAAAACAAAAAATGATTTTAAATTGTCCATCCAAATCTGAGGAAAATATGTTTAGTTGTGGTTAAATTTCCAGGCTGAAATAAAAATAAATTAGTAAATCAAATGTCAACCAGCCTGGGGTTGTAGTTACAATATTGAATGTTCCAGTAGAACTCAGCTGAGTCTTTTATAGCTAAACTAATTCAAGATTCCTGATCTGTGGAGAAATACAGATAAACATTTTTACAAACTCATGTTAAGATGAATACTCTTCAGAGATCCAAAACAGAATAACAGGCCTAAGAATAATAATTGGAATGAAGTTTTAAGTCTTAATAAAATTATTTCAGTCAGCAAAAGACAGAACCTTTCATAACAAAAATATTTGGATTACAAATGGAGATTTCTATTAACAAAGTAAGTGTTCCATCAAGGAATTCCATCAAGGAATTCAAAACATCTGTTCCAGAGATATGTTTTGTGACACCAAAACATCTAATAAGAAAGTAAATACTTAAACAAATTATTTTTGTTTGGGCTAATTTACAAAATGTTTATGTCTAAAATCACATAAAGCTAACTTTACTAAACTGAATTATTTTAGTGTCATCCAGATTCAGATATGGTGCAGATGTGGCCTTATGTAGTATCACGTTTATGTATTATATATAAAGTACTGGCTCGGTGAGCAGTGAGAAAAGTAAAAAAGAAGCTAGAGTTTGGGGAGTCATGAACAAGAAAGTGTCGTTAAACCTCTACCACTGAGGAGTTTCAGGTATGATGAGTTCTCGTTTCTGGGGAATTATGGTCTTAGATTAGATGGATGCTTAGAATACAGTAGGAAATCAGATACTGCCCTTGCCTTCAAGAGGATCAACATCCCTTTTATTTCTCTTATACTTTTGAGTTCTTACTCCATGCTAAGTTCTTTTTTTTTTTTCAGTTTTCTTTTTAAAAATTTTTTAAATTTATTTTTTTAAAATATAAATTTATTTATTTTAATTGGAGGCTAATTACTTTACAATATTGTATTGGTTTTGCCATACATCAACATGAATCCGCCACAGGTATATACATGTTTGAATAAATTTATTTAATTTTTCACAACAACTCTATGTCATAGGTATCATTACTTTCATTTCAAAGATAAAGAAATTGAGGTAGAGAAAGTTGAAGTAATGTGCCCAACATTGCACAGCTTATAAGTTAGGAATAGGACTTTGAGCTAGCCTTTATAATCTGGAATTCATATTTTAATCACATATCCCTACACTGCTTATAGCTAAAGAGATATGTGAAAATTAAGAAAGTAACTAAATTGTTTTAGATGTGTGATAAACATATGTAAAAGATGCACTGGGGACACATAACTCAATTTTAGAGGAAGAGAATAGAGACTCAGAGTTTATAAAAGTGATAATTTCCTTCTAGGACAACTTACAAAATTGATAAATAAAGAAGAGGAAAATATATAGTTCGACACCAGCATATTTCACTTCATAAAATTTGATCATATCATCACACAGGTAAATAAATTTGTATTTCATAGCCCTAAGTCTATTTCCTGATGAGTGGGTGATTTAAAGGTAGAAAGTTCAGTGTGCATTACCAGAATCATATCATATTGAAGCATGTGGAAAGGGAATCACAAACTAGATAACAATTTTGAGAATTTACAATGATAACTCTGATGAATGTGTTATAGGTTGCATTACTTGCACTACGTTTTGTAGCTAAAGGATTTCTACATAATGGAGTCAGATGGAAAGGTCAGTGAAAAGGTGCAAAACTAACTATAGACCCTCATATTAGGGATAATGTTGTTTAATTGAAAAGTTGTGTCTGACTTTTGAGACCCATGGACTATAGCCCACCAGGCTCCTTGGCCCATGGGATTTCCCAGGCAAGAATACTGAAGTGAGTTGCCATTTCCTTCTCCAAGATCTTCCCAACCTAGGGATCAAAGTGCCATTTCCTGTATTGGCAGGCAGATTTTTTTTACCACTGAGTTACCAGCGAAGTCCGATTACAGGTAATAGAAGGTACTTTTTCATTTATGCATTGAATGAAAAATATAGGCTACAATGATATCATGCTAAATACTATAAATAAAACTGGGATTAAGATCTACAAATGCTGTAAAATTTCAGTCCCTGCATTGTAGAGGCAAAAGAAGAAATAAGGAAAGAGTGAGGTAGAGAATATTTTGAAAGAGGTATTAGAATCAGGATTGCTCTGCTGCAATATGAAGCTTTCAAAAAATAATGGAATATCAACATTATCACTTACTGAAGAAAGAAAAATGAAACCCCCAAATATGCTGAGGTGACTGAGGAGGAACTGACAAAGAAGACCAAAACTTCCAAAATTTTTTAGCACAAAATTCAGATCATAATACTTGATAGATTCAGTGGGACTGATTCTCAGAAAACATTTGGCTGCCCTAGGACAATGGTTCTATGAAAAATGTTGAGAAACAAAATTCTCTTGGCTTTGGCTTTCTTGGATTGTTGAATGAATAAATGAGTACCATAAATCTCTATCATAATTTTTGCAAGATTGATTTCTAAAAAGAAAATTCTGGGGGACAAATTGGTTTTTCTTTACCTTCAGATTCCAACAAGAAATCTTTATCATAATTACATGCTTGAACATATTTTCAGGCACAATAGGATACTCAATGGCTATATTCAAAACAGAAAAATTCCTTCTGTAAAAATCTAATAAGAATGATTATGTGAAAAAAATGCTAAACATTCATAATGGGTAAGACAAAGTGCTAAGTTTTATGAGAAATATGAAGATGCTTATCTCTAAGATTTACTTCCTAGTCACTCTTACAATGAGGGTGTGGCCATTGGTAGTCTCAACTTAATACAAGGGACCTTCTATTACATCCCTACCTTGGGTTGTTGCTTAGTCCCTGCAGTGCTCCATGGAGCCAAGACCAAAGCTCAGTTTCACTAGGGTTCAGGTTAGGCAAGTATCTCACTGTTTTAGGTTTGAAATACTCATTTTTTCATGGGTTCTTAAAATTTTTCTTACTTTCTAGCTAGCTTATTGATAAAACTTTATCCAAAGTATTTAATTGTTGTTAGAGTAAAGATGACCCAAATTAACTAGTTAGTAACATGTTAAATGAAAATGTATGCTAATATTCTTAAATTTCATTGAAATGTTGGTTATTTGGAGTTCTCAGGGATAAATGCATATTCTTATTTCTTTGAAAACATCAATCTCTTTAACTATCTATGCATCTCATCTAGCTATTGGGTTGGCCAAAAAGCCTGTTCTGGTTTTTGGTACTGTCTTACAAAGAACCTGAATGAACATATTTATCCAGCCATCCAACGTTTGTTAACAAGGATAATGAGAAAGAAGGGCAGAAGGTAGGCCTAGATTGTTTCAAGATAAGAGTAAAGCAAAACTAAATTTTAGAACAAATCTTACTTTTGTAAATGGAATTGATTAAAAGAGCATGCAACATTTTGGTATATAATAAAGTCTTTAGTGAAAGAAGGAGAGAGAAAGACTAATTGAGAAAACAGTATTGACATATATACACTATCATATATAAAATAGATAGCTAGTGGGAAGCTGCTATATAACACAGGCAGCCCAGTCTGATGCTCTGTGATGACCTAGAGGAATGGAGGGGAGAGAGGAGGGAGGGTTAGGAGGGAAGGGGTATCCCACCAGGCTCCTCTGTCCATGGAATTCCAATATTGGAATGGACTACTATTTCCTTCTCCAGGGGATCTTCCCAACCCAGGGATCGAACTCAGGTCTCCTACATTGCTGACAAATTCTTTACCATCTAAGCCAAAAAGGTCTGGGGAATTCCCTGCCAAGCCAGTGGTTAGGACTTGGTGTGTGTGTGTGTGTGTGTGTGTGTGTGTGTGTGTGTGTATATATTTTTATGACTAATTCACATTGTTGTATGGCAGAAACTAGCACAATTGTAAAGCAATTATCCTCTAGGTAAAAAATAAAGTCTCTAAAGACATAAATTAATTATATAAGTATGTAAGTAGTATGAGGATAATAACCACAGAAAACAAATATCATATAAATTGCTTGATTAAAAAAAAATAGCCCAAAGCTTAACATATATATTAAAATAAGCTAATATTCACCCCTTTTAACCTGATCAATAATGAAAGTTAACACAGAAGTAAACCAGATATGTCTATATCAGGGATTTTTCCCCTGATGTAATCTTCAGCTTCTTCCCCAGAGGAAAGAGCACTAAAAGTTAGGAAATTTCACACTTATAGAATCCACTGTCCTCTGAAAATACAGACCAAAAACTCGTTGCCCCTATGATACTGCTTCTTAAGAATTAAGAACTAGAAAATAATTTTCAGCATTTCTGGGAAGAATAAACCATTCTTCACTACTCCCTGAGAAATGGTAACAGAGAGGAGGATCTCACTGTGACATAAAGAGCAAGAATGATCAGTTGTGCCCACCCATGGTGATGGTGGTTTAGTCACAAGTCATGTCTGATTCGTGTGATCCCGTGGACTGTAGCCTGCCAGGGTCCTCTTTCCATGGGATTCCCCAGGCAAGAATACTGGAGTGGGTTGCCATTTCCTTCTCCAGTGCCCACCCATAAGATTTCTAAATATTTGAATATTTTATCACATTTGTTAGCATCTGGCCTAGTTTATTGATGAATTTACTTTTAGTCTGAGGTTCTATTCTTTTGCTTTGTTAAATATATATGCAAATTTGGATGTTGGCAATGAAATGTTAAAATTTTCATTGTGATTGTGCAACCAACAATTAGACAATATCTTGTAAGCTCTATGTTTCAAGTTTAAACAGGCACCTAGATAAAAATACTGTTATGACATTTATAATCCAATGAATTGTTTATTTTAAATTGTGTACATTTGTACTAGAAAGTTAAAGATTTTGAATAATTATAATTTTGAGAAAAGAGAGACAAATCAAGTACATATTTTGTTAAACTATGTGTTCCTCGACCCTAAGAGAAAGCCTTATGAAATTACAAATGCTTTAGTGAGGGGCCAGTATTATTTCCTCAGCATGGGTTGTAATGAAGTGTGGACGAGAAGGAATCCTATAGTCAGTGAGATCATAGTGTGTCTGATGAAGGATTTGTCAAAAATTTTCAGGGCCCTGAGCTTTCATCTTATCCTACTTTTTCATGCCTAAAATTCTCATCAAAGTTTGATCTGTGTTGAGTTTTCTTTGAGAGTAAATGTAGTCTAGAATTTTATGAGTTTATTATACTTTGAAATTAATCAAATCTCTAAAAGCAGTTTTTAAAATAAAGAAGGATGAAGATTTGGCCCAAGGTCTTTAGGATTGAGAAAAGTAAACATGTGCAGACGCAGAAGGCTAAAACAAACCTGCATTTAGCCAGTGATTCTCCCTGGTTTTGCCTCATAATCACCTGGAGATTTGAAAACTGATGCTTAAACCCTTCCTCTGACCAAAGCATTTTCAATATGTCACATAGATGCTTCTGATATATGGCTAGTATGAGAATCACTGATTTATATACTGAATCCTGGGCATCTCCTGAGGTAAGCTGAAAGATTTGGCATTTGTTCCTACTCCACATGATGAGCTTAATTTACAGTCCTCTAACCATTTAGTAAATATTTCATGTAAAATAAATTTGATGCAGTTCTTTTGAGAGAAAATTACTATTTGGCCAAACAATGCCATTCAGTAAACATCAAGGTTAGTGAAAACATGAAGGATGTAAACATCACCGCATGTATGCATGAACTGTCACTGTCACTAAAGTGGAGGGGTCCAGCTGATACAATTCCACAATAGAAAATCCAGCATGGGATTTTTTTTTTCCCCACTGAACGCCCAAAGTTGAAGAAGAAGAAGCTGAAAATGCAAGTCTTTGTATCTTCCAATACAAGTTATGAAAACTCTTGGAGTTTTTCGATCTTTTGTAATAGAGGGAAAAAGGGAGAAAAACAAAGAAATCTGACAACACAGCTATAAAGATGAATATAACATGCACTGCAAGAGTATGAGAGCAAAGCTAATGCTTTAACAGGTAAAATGTTCTCATTAAACTCTAATAAAATTTTCCTTCTTAAAACAAGTAAAGCCATTTTTATCTTTCTATGTCTTCAGAGAAAGCTCTGTTATCAGAATCAAATCCTTCTAATTCAGCTACTCCAGAGAAATCTAAAATTCTAAAGCAGGATTTTATTCTTATGAATGAATTTTTTCTTAGAATTTATTTTTACATATTAAAGACAATATTATGGTGCAAATGCGATTGGAGGCCTTGAAGAATGGTCTGCTATTATTCAGCATTGTCTCTAATTAATATCACTTAGAATCTATTAAATTTAATAGACTTTGAATTATTGAGTTTAATTCAATTTCAATAAATTTCAATTAAGTACAATGTGTTTCCATTATTGTATTAATTCCTGTCACTATCAATTACCTACAATTAATTTAATTTAATGGCAATATATGTTCAGGTAATTCCCTATTACTTTCAATTAGTCTCCATTCATTTCAATGGGCTTCATTTGCTGCTAACTGATTTCATAAAAATGAATGTGCAGGTATGATATAATTTCTATATTACATAGTCATACAAACTAATTAGTTCTGCATTCAAACTTACCATAGCCCAATTAGACCAATTCAATCTACATACAATCAGTATTCACTTCTACTTATCTTTTCCATAAGCTGATATGTTTGAGAAGCCTAGCCTGCTTTGGAGAGTCTGGCAATTACAGAGATGTCAGAACTTTCAACTGCTTGATTCATTGATCAATTGTATCTGTTTTGTATCTAGAATTTGTGAAGTGCTGTAGGCAATAGACTGTACATTTAGGAAATTACAACGGAATTTCCCTTAGACTCACTGATGTTTGATGGCATGGTCTGAATATGTTTTAATGATTATGGTACTCACAGAATGAACACAATACTTCACAGATTAAGTATTCAAAAAATCTTATGAGTCTTTTCTGAAGCTGTTAGTAAAATCAGTGTTTAGGTGGAGAATTTGTAAACAGGACAAATTCTTAGTCTCACAGTGAGTTATGCTATGTTAGTTATGGACATGTTTTCTCTATGGAAGGAAAAACTCATAAAATTTTCAATTAGTGTTAGAGGAAAAAAATCAGACATTTTGTGATCTAATATTCTGCCATTGCAGTTTTTGAGGTCAAATAAATGATGTAACTAATGTATATATAGCATTACTAATTCTACAGGTAACAACCTTACCTGTTCAACCTAGGGGGCATCTGTATTAAAAACTATTAACACATAGCTTGCAGAGCACTTTAGTCTTTATTAATATATTTCATGCTTCTGAGAACCTTATGAAGGAGACAGTACAAATTTTGCTATCAGAATTGAGAAATTAAATTCTATGGTGAAATGGTTCATTCAATAATGGATAATGTAAGCAATGGTAGCATTTAGGGAAAAATAGTCATAATATCAGAAAAATCCAGACCTAAGGCAGTTTCGAGGGCTTCACTGGTGGCTCAGAGGGTAAAGAATCTGCATGCAATACAGGAGAACTGGGTTTCATCCCTGGATTAGGAAGATCTCCTGGACAAAGAAGCCTGACAGGCTACAGTCTGTGGGGTTGTAGAGAGTCAGACATGACTGAACGACTAACGCTTTCACTTTTCAAGGCAGCTTCAAGTGCTGCTATTTAGAAACAGAAGCATTTCATATCTGTAGATAACACAAAATCCTGCCCACTCTCTCTAAGATGATAAATAAGTTCTGTGGTCCAAGCTAGGCAAAAGCAGGCAGCTTATGTGCTTTGGAGAGACATGTAGGACAAATGACTCACTTATCAGGCCTCCTATTTTCCTGTACTCAAGGCTTCCTTAGGAAAATGTACCTGTCCAAATGAAAGTGATTTGTTGTGTGACAGTTAGATACAGCAGATTGCATGAATGGAGCATCACACCCTTCCAAACAAGGGCCAGTTGCCTGCAAGAAGAGATGACTTTGAGCAGAATTCTTTGGCAGCAGGGCAATGCTCAAGTACAAAAGGACTTGGCAGATTCCCAAAACATCTCTGACGGAAAACTCACTGTGAGAATAGAAAGAAGGCTGAATCCAAATCAACCTGCCAGAGCCCTTCAGCTAAGATGTGGGAGGTCCAGAGAAGGAAACTGGGGACTACTAAGGTCAAAAGGAAAATTGGCCAGAGGGAATGACAGAAGCATTTGAAATGAGCCTGAAGGAATATCATCTTGGGAGATTCCCATTGGCCAGGATAACCCTTCCCACAGTGCTTGCTGAAAGCAGAAATGGAGACAAGAGAAGGTGTAGTCTGTCAGAAAGCAAAACATTTAACAAATTGAGTCGTAAACTGTAGACGACGAATCTTGTAATCACTTTTCCATTTGATATTCTATTTTTCTAGACTGATCCTAAATTAGCATAATAAATATTTCAATAAATGTTTAATTAATCTCCCTATGGCTCCTAAGAAATATTCTCTTCCTGATGTAACTGCTCCACGTAATTCAAACACCATGCTTTGTTATTTCCCAGATTGCTTCCCCCTCAACTCTTCACCTGTCTGAATGCTACTCATTCTCTAAAGCCAGCAGGTATCCGATGTTGTCTTTCAAGAAGTCTTGTTCACTGATATCACTGAATTTCAATGGATCTAAATTTGTCTGCATGTATTGAGTTCCAAGTATATGCCAGGCAAATGAGGATTAAACTGTTTCTTTTCTACTGATAATGGAATGGTGGGATCTCAGGGAATCTTCTCACCCACTGACCTAAAATAATGAGTTTCTCATAATTTCCACCACTCTATTTGACATTTATAATTCTAACATTTGTACAATATTTTACATTTATAAAGTGCTTTAATAAGCCATATGCTACTTAATTATATACTAACTTGTGTGTTTTTCTGAATATATCCTGTGAATAGACTCCTCTAGATATTGAGAATAGAAGCTATAGCCCTTCTTTATTTTTCTTCTTCAGTGTGCTCAGCACCTAGAATATGCTTGATATGAATTTACTATCTGTACCAACTAGTTGTTGAGTGGGGTGGTATGGAAGAATGGATTGCAAATATTTTTTCAGTTTGCTTAGTGTTAAACATTAATTGTCTATAATGTAAAAAGCACTGTGCTAAGTGGTTCAATCATGAGAAAAATCTTATGGTTCTTAAACTGATATGACATAACTCCAGGGATAGATCCTTCTTCCATGAAGTGTCTTTCAAGAATGTTTTCTGCCCTCTCTGTCTCTGTCTCTCTGCAATTACTCTTTCCTCAGACTCCTACAAGTTCATCCATTAAGCCATATTCTGTTCTGTATTTGTTTGAAGACAAGATTTTCTTTGCTTTGCATCTTCCCCTTCCCACCTATCAGGCTTCCCTGGTGGCTCAGACAGTAATCTGCCTACAGTGCAGGGAGGGTTCAATCCCTGGGTCAGGAAGATGCCCTGCAGAAGGGACTAACAACCCACTCCAGTATTCTAGCCTGGATAAGTCCATGGAGAGAGGAACCTGGCAGGCTACAGTCCATAGCATTGCAAAGAGTCAGAGATGACTGGGCGATTAACCCGCATTTCCCACCTATCATGATACTGGGCCTAAGACATGCTAATTTATTTATATATAAATTACTTATTTATATATAATTACTATATATATAAATTGTCCCACTTCTAGAAGGGACATTCAAACTGTAATCACAATGCTTAATTTAGCATGCTTAAGTTGTCCACATCTATAACCATATTAAGAAACTCATGTAAAGAAACTATACTCCAATAAAAATTAATTAAAAAAAGAAAGCTCACAATATTATGCATCTAGGACAAGTTAATCAGCAGAGTCCTCAGTTCTGTTATGCTCTGGATTTCTCAATATAATAGAGGCTATAGTATAAAAAGCTTTATGTTACTTTCTAATTATTCACTTTATTTCTATGATGTTATCTGTTTGTTAGTTTTTTCATTCATTTGAGTCTAAATATAGATTAATTTGGTCTGCCATGATCATAGTTTCTCCCTTGTATGGGGTGAGGGGAGACTCCCATGAATTGTCAGAGTCAAAAAATATGAGAACATTTTTTATGTCAAATAAACACAGTTCTGGGAAATGATGATGAAAGAGTATAATATTGACCTTCAGATAACATATCAAAACTAACTGAAGTATATCAGGAGCCTGTAAGTTTTGAGCCTAGAGATGTTTTTTGTTTGTTAGAAAAGTATAAGATGGCACCCACAATATGAAGCCAGATATCAGAAGAAAGTAACCAGAGATGCGAAAGTATTCAATTCTCTAGGCTAAGTGTTCAGTTACCTCAGGATTAGAAACTTGAACTTTGCAAGCTTTACTGCATTTGAGTAATTGTCTCTATTCTTTCAGCCTTTGGTATTGAGTCAAGTTTATATTTATGTTTTCTCCTTGTTTCTAATTTTGGAGCTCATCTTAACTATAAATATAGGAAGACAGGGAAAGGTGCATGTTTCTGCTTGGCCTAGTTTTAAATCAGGAGTAGAAACAGTGCCTTCCTGAAAAAATGTTCTAGAAAGTAGCAGCAGAAATTACAATAGGAGAACCACAAAGAGAAGATGGAACCCAAAGAGGAGATTGAGAACTGTTTATTAAGACCCTCTTGCCTACATGGATTGTTCCTTGATTAAGTATTGGAGAAAAAAGTGAGTGTATAAGTTTAATATGAGGGACTTTCATTATGAAGTCTTCCGTTGCCTCTTAAACAAAATGAGATTATTATGCTATAAAGATGATAGAAACATGCAGGCTTTTAAGGATTTACAATTCATTTTTATGTGTATTTAAGCCACAAACAGTGGTTTATTATAACAGGCTCTCAGTTGGCCTCCCTCCATTCTGGCACTCTCCTCTAGTCTTTTCAGTAAAAAGTTGGTGGACTCAACTCCTTTAATAGAGCCTTTGCCACATCACTGCCAAAACCATAAACTTCCATCTGGCCTTATTTCCTATCACTTCACTTTCAAAATCTCCTACTAGACTTATTGAATCTTTTCATTCTTCTTATCTAACCATCACTTTTCATCTCTGAATTCACAGACCTACCTCTTCACTCTTACATCTTTCTGTTCTCTCTCAATGTTTTATTGGCTCCATTCTTGCTTCTTAAGCTGCAAGCATCTTCAGCCTTCCATTCTTGGGATCATCCCTACAAGCACAGATGCTAAAGCACGGGTATCAGGTCATTATGTCATGTTGACTTCTTTAACTACAAGGAAATTGATGACTGCCACAAAGAGGATCCTTGATTTATGTACCTTCTTTGGATCATACCAACAATGAGAGATGGCACAGGGCCTTTCAGTATCTTCTGAAACACCTGGTTTCTTCCATCTAAAGAAGGGGAAGGCAATGGGTTATAAAAGTGATCAGACTAAAATCTGGCATGGATCAAAAAGCATTTGTATTTGATAGGAAGGAAGCAGTTAGCTTGAATGTTCACATCCACTGGATGCACTTTTTTTTTTTTTTCCTGCTGAGACGTCTGAAATATATTCCAGACTAGTGAAGCCAATGATATTCTCAGGTTTCATAAATCTTAATGCTTTGTGCATTTGTGTAAAACAAAACTTTCCATGCTGATTCATGTTGATGTATGACAGAAATGAACACGATATTGTAAAGCAATTATCCTTCAGTTAAAAACAAATCAAAAACTTTTCAGATCTTTCAAATCATTGAGGGTTAGGTTAATCAGAGTTTATGGCATTTTACACTTTGTAACCCTGTGAATTTATGTAATTCTCTGTTGGCAAAGTGGTTTTGTCTCCAATGAACATATCTACAAAAGCCTGCATAGATTGCTCTTTACTTTTCACACTCTTAGTGAAGACATTATGCCCCAGAACTTGAGATCTCCTCACATAATTCAATAAGACACCATTTCATTGATTCCAAATACCTCAGAAACCTCAGAGTCTCTGATAGTCTCAGAGGAAGAGCTGACCAAGAGACAACTGAAGGTAGGTTTTAATTTCTTGAGGTAGGAAATCAGATCAAGCCTAAGAAGGGCTTAACTCAGTTGGTAAAGAATCTGCCTGCAATGCAGGAGACCCTGGTTCAACTCCTGGGTCAGGAAGATCCACTGGAGAAGGAATAGGCAACCCACTCCAGTATTCTCGGGTTTCCCTTGTGGCTCAGTTGGAAAGAATCTGCTTGTAATGTGGGAGACCTGGGTTCAATCCCTGGGTTGAGAAGATCCCCTGGAGAAGGGAAAGGCTATGCACTCCAGTATTCTGGCCTGGAGAATTCCAAGGACTGTAAAATCCATGGGGTCGCAAAGACTTGGACATGATTTAGTGCCTTTTGCTCACAAGAAGACAATGTACATATAGACATAATTTAGCATGTCTGATATCTACATTGCCTCTGCACAGGACCTAAGGCAAGACCTCTCTGACCTCTGGGTGTTAATTTATAAAACAAAGAAATTGGACCCAATTTTACTTTTTTTTTTTTTTTTGAATTCTACCAGTCTCTATTTCTATAGTATGCCAGTTATGCTGTTTTCTTCTGCTCACTAAGCCAGATGAATTTTTAGAACATTCTTCACTCTTTGAGACACAGAAAGAAAAACTTTACAAACTCCATCACCATGCCTTACCCTTCAGCTTTTAGCTGAAAAAGTAAAATTGTTAGTCGCTCTGTCATCTGACTCTTTGAGACACCAGGGACTGCTTCCCACCAGGTTCCTCTGTCTGTAGAATTCCCCAGGCAAGAATACTGGCATGGGTGGCCATTCTTTTCTCCAGAGGATTTTCCCAACTCAGGGATCAAACATTGGTCTCCCACATTGTGGGCAAATTCTTTACCTTCTGAGTCACCAACTTTTAGTTGGTTTTGACTGATAGACGGCCTTAGCAGGAACTCAAAGGGAGGGGAGAGAGCTATGTTATTATATGTCTTCTCTATACTCTGCCTCTTCAGAGCCATGTTTTCTAGTAGAAGCCATGTTTCTGGGCAATTACAGTGCATGTCAGTCAGCAGATATTCCCCAACTGTACCTCTCATAATGGGCTGGGTATCGTTAGCTTCCCCCTTGTTTCTTCAGGCCCAAGCCTGACAGTAGCTTCAATTTTTTCCTAATCTCTGCTGCTGCTGCAGCTGCATCTCTAGATGCCACTATATTTCTTGTCAATTCTCTTAACTCTATTCACATTTTGGTACTTAATTCCATGTTATACTCACCTAAGTCACCAGAGTTGAAACTGTGTTTCCTGCCAGGACCTTTACGGATATGTATAATTGATGATATTTTTAAAAGGTAAAGCAAAGAAAATACTATGACATAAATTATTTGAATGGAGTGAATAATAGAAAGTTTTATATTCTTTCATAATAGAGACAAAATCACTGAACTGTGAACAAATCAGTAGAAACAATCACTTTTTTCCTTTTCCTGGTATCCAGATTTATCTGTGATAGAAAGGAATTGGTAGGCAAGAGACAGGGATGAAGTAGTAAATACAATGCAATATATTTACACAAAATAAATGACATACAAAATATCATTTGTTGGTACTTCTATATAATATGGTACACTAATTTTCTATTGTTACTGTAACAAATTATAACAAATTGGCCGCTTAAAGCAACATTCATTTATTCTCTTGTAGTTCTGGAAGCAAAAAATCCAAATAAGTTTCACTGGGCTGAAATCAATGTATTGGCCAGCCTGTAGTCTGTCCAGTGGCTTCAAAAGGAAAAATCCCATTTCCATGCTTTTCCAGCTTCTAGAGCTACATTCCTTGTGTTTCTTGGCACATACCTCTTCTTCTATCTGAAAAACTAGCAGCATAGACTCTTGCTTCAGTGTTCATATGGGCTTCTACTCTGGTTCTCTACTAAGACCCATTTTATAAGAACACCTGTTAATGTAAGTGGCCCCATCCAGTCAACTTAAGGCCTGAAAAGAACAAAGATTGACTTTTCCATGAGTAAGGGGGAATTTTCTGTCCAAACATGTTGAGTGGGAACTTTTCTGAGTTTTGGACGCAAATTGAAACATCAGCTTTTCATGTCTCCAGCCTTCCAGCTGGACTGGAATTACGCCATCATCTCTTTTGAGTCCCAGACATGAACTTAGATGGGAACTCACACCATTAGCTGTACCCAGTTTCCTGACCACAAATCTTGGAACTTGTCAGTTTCCATAATCACACTTTCATGCATTCCTTATTATAAATCTTTATCCCTATCTTTTTTCTTTCTTTCTTTGTTTTTCTCCTTCAATATGCATATCCTATTTATTCTGTTTCTCTGGAGAAACTTAATCAATACACACAGATGGCCTTTTAATCTAAGTTCTCTTCATCTCTTGATTAGTGTGAAATTGGTTCAAAGATCTAAAAAAAAGGGATTGAAGTTTGAGAAAATCATAGAGGTATAAAAATAAGTGGAACAATATGAGAAAGTATATGTAAACAGCAGAAATATAAACTTCAAAGAAAACAAGATAAGCTGCTGTAAAACTTCAGGATAAGGATTGTGTCTAGTGAGTTTGCAGCAAATATAAACACTAGAATTATAGTGCTGTGATCAACTGGATAAAGTTAATGACCAGATAGACAGGATAATCTCCCATTGCATCAAAAGAATGAAATATCTAGCCATAAACCTATCTAAGGTGGTAAAATACCTGTACTCTAAAAATCATAAGATGCTGATGAAATAAATTAGATGACACAAACTGATGAAAAGATATATCATGTTCATGGATCAGAAGAATCAATATTGTTAAAATGACCATACAGCTTAAGGCAATCTACAGATTCAGTGCAATCCCTATGAAATTATCAATAGATTTTTTTTTACATAACAAAAGAAAAACATCTTTTCGCAAAAGACACCAAATAGATGATATGGTGTGGGAGGTGGGAGGGGGGTTCAGGATTGGGAACTTATGTACACCCGTGGTGGATTCATGTTAATGTATGGCAAAACCAATACAGTATTGTAAAGTAAAATAAAGTAAAAAAAAAAAAAAAAAAGACACCAAATAGCCAAAACAATCTTGAGAAAGGAGAAAGGAGTTAGAGGAATTTCACTCCCTGACTTCAGAGTTTAATATGAAGCTACAGTAATCAATCAGTGTGGTACTGGCACAAAAATACGTTTATAGATCAATGAAGCAGGATAAACTACCGCACGATTGCACTCATCTCACAGTCTAGTAGAGTAATGCTTAAAATTCGCCAAGCCAGGCTTCAGCAATACATGTACCGTGAACTGCCAGATGTTCAAGCTGGTTTTAGAAAAGGCAGAGGAACCAGAGATCAAATTGCCAACATCCGCTGGATCATCAAAAAAGCGAGAGTTTCAGAAAAACATCTATTTCTGCTTTATTGACTATGCCAAAGCCTTTGACTATGTAGATCAAAATAAACTGGAAAATTCTGAAAGAGATGGGAATACCAGACCACCTGACCTGCCTCTTGAGAAACCTATATGCAGGTCAGGAAGCAACAGTTAGAAATGGACATGGAACAACAAACTGGTTCCAAATAGGAAAAGGAGTACGTTGAGGCTGTATATTGTCATCCTGCTTATTTAACTTATATGCACAGTACATCATGAGAAACGCTGGGCTGGAGGAAGCAGAAGCTGGAATCAAGATTGCCAGGAGAAATATCAATAACCTCAGATATGCAGATGACACCACCCTTATGGTAGAAAGTGAAGAGGAACTAAAGAGCCTCTTGATGAAAGTGAAAGAGGGGAGTGAAAAAGTTGGCTTAAAGCTCAACATTCAGAAAACGAAGATCATGGCATCTGGTCCCATCACTTCATGGGAAATAGATGGGGAAACAGTGGAAACAATGGCTGACTTTGATGCTTTTGAACTGTGGTATTGGAGAAGACTCTTGAGAGTCCCTTGAATGGCAAGGAGATCCAACCAGTCCATCCTAAAGGAGATCAGTCCTGGGTGTTCATGGGAAGGACTGATGTTGAAGCTGAAACTCCAATACTTTGGCCATCTGATGCGAAGAGCTGACTCATTTGAAAAGACCCTGATGCTGGGAAAGATTGAAGGCAGGAGGAGAAGGGGGAAACAGAGGATGAGATGGTTGGATGGCATCACCGACTTGATGGACATGGGTTTGGGTGAACTCCAAGAGTTGGTGATGGACAGGAGGCCTGGCGTGCTGTGGTTCATGGGGTCACAAAGAGTCAGACATGACTGTGTGACTGAACTGAACTGAAGCAGGATAAAAAGTCTTGAAATAAATCCATGTACTTTATGGTCAATTAATCCATAACAAAGGAAACAAGAATATATATATATATTGCTTTTATTGTTTAGTCACCTAGTAGTGTCTGACTCTTTGTGACCACATGACTGCAGCATGCCAAGCCTCTCTGTCCCTCCCTATCTCCTGAAGTTTGCCCAAGTTCATGTCCATTGCATCAGTGATACCTTCCAGACGTCTTATCCTCTGACACCCTCTTCTCCTTCTGCCCTCAATCTTTTCCAGTATCAGGGACTTTTCCATTGAGTCGGCTGTTCTCATCAGATGACCAAAATACTAGAGCTTCAGCATCAGTCCTTCCAGTGAATATTCAAGGTTGATTTCCCTGAAGATTGACTGGTTTGATCTCATTGCTGTCCAAGGGATTTTCAGGAGTCTTCTCCAGCGCCACAGTTTGAAGGCATCAATTCTTTGGTGCTCTGCCTTCTTTATGGTCCAGAACTTACAACTGTGTGTGACCATTGGGAAGACCATAGCTTTGACTATATGGACCTTTGTCAGCAGAGTAGTCTCTGCTTTTCAATGCACACTCTAGGTTTGTCGTCTGCTTTCCTGCCAAAAAGCAATTGTCTTCTGATTTCATGGCTGCACTCACCATCCACAGTGATTTTAGAGCCCAAGAAGAGGAAATATCTTACTACTTCCACCTTTCTCCCTTCTATTTGCCATGATGCCATGATCTTATTTTTTTTTTTAACATTTAGTTTTAAGCTAGCTCTTTCATTCTCCTCCTTTACACTCATCAAGAGGCTCTTTAGTTCCTCTTTGCTTTCTTCCATTAGAGTGGTATCATCCAGTTCTTGTCATCCTGAGTTTGTTGATGTTTCTCCCGCTTATCTTGATTCCAGCTTGTAACTCATCCAGCCCAGCATTTCTCATGATGTGCTCAGCATATACATTAAACAAACAGGGTGACAGCAGAGAGCACTGTTGTACTCCTTTCTCAATCTTGAAGCAGCCAATTGTTCCATACAGTGTTCTAACTGTTGCTTCTTGATCCACATACAGGTTTCTCAGAAGACAGGTAGATGGTCTGGTATTCCCATCTCTTTAACAGCTTTCCACAGTTTGTTATGATCCACACAGTCAAAGGCTTTAGTGTAGTCAATGAAACAGAGGTAGATGCTTTTCTGGAATTCCCTTACTTTCTCTATAATCCAGCAAATGTTGGCAATTTGATGTCTGGTTCCTTTGCCTTTTCTAAACACAGCTTGGACATCTAGAAGTTCCTGGTTTGCATAATGCTAAAGCCTAACATGCAAGATTTTAAGCCTTACCTTACTAGCATAGAAGATGAGTGCAATTGTCCAGTGGTTAGAACATTCATTAGTACTATCCTTCTTGGAAACTGGGATGAGGATTGACCTTTTCCAGTCCTGTGGCCACTGCTGTGTCTTCCAAATTTGCTGACATTGAATGGAACACCTTGTTGGCATCATCCTTTAAGGTTTTGAATAGCTCTACTGGAATTTCATCACATCCACTAGCTTTATTAACAGCAGTGCTTCCTAAGACCCACTTGACTTCATACTCCAGAATGTCTGGCTCTGGGTGGCTGACCACACCATCATAATAATTCAGTTCATTGAGATCTTTTTTTGTGCAATTCTTCCATGTATTCTTTCCATCTCTTCTTGATCTCTTCAGTGTCCATTCAGTTCAGTTCAGTTCAGTTCAGTTCAGTTTAGTTCATTTCAGTCACTCAGTCGTGTCCGACTGTTTGCAACCCCATGAATTGCAGCACCCCAGGTCTCCCTGTCCATCACCAACTCCCGGAGTTCACTCAGACTCACGTCCATCGAGTCAGTGGTGCCATCCAGCCATCTCATCCTCTGTCGTCCCCTTCTCCTCCTGCTTCCAATCCCTCCCAGCATCAGAGTCTTTTCCAATGAGTCAACTCTTCGCATGAGGTGGCCAAAGTACTGGAGTTTCAGCTTCAGCATCATTCCCTCCAAAGAAATCCTAGGGCTGATCTTCAGAATGGACTGGTTGGGTCTCCACGCAGTCCAAGGGACTCTAGGTCTCAAGAATTTCTGTCCTTTATCGTGCTTATCTTTGGGTGAAATGTTCCCTTGATATTTCCAATTTTCCTGAAGAGATCTCTAGCCTTTCCCCTTCTGTTGTTTTCTTCTAGTTTTATGTACTATTCGGTGAAGAATGCCTTCTTGTCTCTCCTTGCTATCCTTTGAAACTCCGCATTTAGTTGGGTGTACCTTTCCCTTCCTTCCTTTTCACTTCTCTTCTTTCTTTAGCTATTTGTAAAGCCTGCTCAGATAACCACTTTGCCTCCTTGCTTTTCTTTTCCTTTGGGATGGCTCTGTTCACTGTCTCCTGTATGATATTATGGACCTCCATCTACAGTTTTTAAGACACCCTGTTTACTAGAGCTAACCCCTGTAAACTATTCATCACCTCTACTGCATATTCATAGGGGATTTGATTTAAGTTGTACCTGGCTAGCCTAGTGGGTTTCCCTGCTTTCTTAATTTAAGCCTGAATTTTGTGTGACAAGCTGATGATCTGAGCTACAGTCAGCTCCAATTCTTGTTTTTGCTGACTGTATATAGCTTCTCCATCCTTGGTTACAAAGAATATTGATTTCAATATTGACCATTTGGAGATGTCCATGTGTAAAGTCACCTCTTGTGTTGTTGAAAAGAATGTTTGCTATGACCAGTGTATTCTCATGGCAGAGTTCAGTTAGCCTTTGCCCTGCTTCATTCTGTTCTCCAAGGCCAAACTTGCCCGTTACCCCAGGTATCTTTTGACTTCCTACTTTTGCATTCCAATACTGATAAATAGAATATCTTGTGTGTGTGTGTGTGTGTGTGTGTGTGTGTGTGTGTGAGTTCTAGGAGGTCTTCTAGGTCTTCACAGAACTGATCAATTTCAGCTTCTTTGGCATCAGTGGTAGGAGCATAGACTTGAATTACTGTGATGTTGAATGGCTTGCCTTGGAAACAAGATGAGATCATTCTATCATATTTTAGGTTGCACCCAATTTTCAGACTCTTTTACAGATTATGAGGGCTACTCGATTTCTTGTATGGGATTCTTGCCCACAGTAGTAGATATAATGGTCATCTGAATTAAATTCACCCATTTCTGTCCATTTTAGTTCACTGACCCTTAAGATGTCGATGTTTATTCTTACCATCTCCTGCTTAACCATGTCCAATTTACCCTAATACATGGACCTAACATTCCAGGTACCTACAGAATACTGTTCTTTGCAACATCAGATTTTACTTTCATCACCAGAAACATCCACAGCGCTGTTTCCACTTTGGCCCAGCCGCTTCATTCTTTCTGAGGCTATTAGTAGTTCTCTGCTCTTCTCCAGTAGCATATTGGATGCCTTCCAAACTGGGGAACTCTCTTTTGATGTCACATATTTTTGTCCTTTTATAGAGTTCATGAGGTTCTCAGGGCAAGTATACTGGAGTAGTTTGGCATTCCCTCCTCCAGTTGATCACATTTTATCAGAACTCTCTGCTGTGACCTGTCCATCTTGGGTAGCCCTACACAGAATGGCTCATAGCTTCATTGAGTTATGCAACCCCATTTGCACAACAAGGCAGTGATCTGTGAAGTGATCCCCTTCACATATGTGTGTGTGTGTGTGTATAAATATACGTATAAATGTGTTATTGTTCAGTTGCTCAATCGTGTCCAGCTCTTTGTGAACCCATGGACTGGCTTCCTTCACTATCTCCTGGAACTTGCTCAGACTCATGTCTACTAAGTCAGTGATGCCTTCCAACCATCTCATCCTTTGTTGTCCCCTTCTCCTCCTGCCTTCAATCTTTCCCAGCATCAGGGTCTTTTATAAAGAGTCAGCTCTTTGCATCAGGTGGCCAAAGTATTGGAGCTTTGGCTTCAGCATCAGTACTTCTAATGAATATTCAGGACTGATTTCCTTTAGGGTTGACTGGTTTGATCTTCTTGGAGTCATGGGACTCTCAAGAGTCTTCTCCAACACCACAGTTCAAAACCATCAATTCTTTGGCATTCAGCTTTTTTTATGGTCCCCATACATGACTACTGGAAAAACCATAGCTTTGACAATAAGGACCTTTGTTGCAAAGTAATGTCTCTGCTTTTTAATATGTTGTCTACGTTTTCCATAGCTTTTCTTCCAAGGAGGAAGTGTCTTAATTTCATGGCTGCAGTCACCACTCACTTATTTTGGAGTCCAAGAAAATGAAGTCTGTCACTATTTCCATTGTTGCTCCATCTCTTTGCCATGAAGTGATGGGACCAGACGCTATGACCTTAGTTTTTTAAATATTGAGTTTTAAGCAAGCCCTCTGTGGGCACTGAAGGGATAGTTCAGACTCTGATCTGGCCCTATGTTCATGTGTACTTGCCCCTCAAGACTGGTCTCATTTTTGGGAACACTCGTCTATTCAGATATTCTATAGACATAGTGTTTACCAAGTCAAGTGTGGGGATTTAATCTGTGGCTTGTGCAGCTACAAGAAATGATTTTCATTCCTCTTTCTTAGTCATTCCACCCATGAGGCTTAGCTGTGGTTTTAGCCCCACCTCTGATTGTGGACCACCTATAAGGGTGTGCTACTGAGACTGCCCTGGAGCACTTGAGTCTGCCTTAGTGAGGACAGGGCATGGAGGTGGCATGGCTGCTGAGAGGTTCATGGGAGCCTTATTGGTGATAGGTTCATTGAATGGTCAGTAGTCTTGGATGATCTGGTCCTGTCAGTGAATAGGTCCATGGGGATTCTGGCAGCCATGGACATGAGAGATCTGGCCCTAGCAGTAGCCTTTCCTAATGCTCAGTGGCCATCGTGAAAGGATCAGCACTAGTAGCAGCCTTTCCTACATGGTGGCCAGTAGGCAAGGGTGAGCCTTGGCAGGGAACTTTCCCAGTGCTCAGCTGCAGGCATGAGAAGATCAGCCCTGGTACGGAGCCCTCCCATTGTCTGGGGGAAAGGAACTGACACATGGGGTGAGAGCGTCTGCAATGGCAGCTCCACCCCCTGTGTGTCACTCAACAACAGCACTTTGCTTCTGTGGCCGTCTGGGTTTTTTCTAGAAGCTTTCCCAGTTGCAGTTTACCTCCTTCCCATCCCCTCAGGCTGTCTCCTCATAGTCGAAGGCAGTCTTCTTCCTGGCTTTGCTCACCAGTTTCCATACTCCAGCTTCCAGCCCTCATGCACACCAGTGGACACATGTCCTGGTCTGGGGCATGCTGGGCTGTGGCGTTGGCTATATGTTTAGGTTTACTCTGTTCTGTCTGCCACAGACTAGCTGTTTCATCCTATTCTAACAGCCTCAGATGCTGCCCTTCTGTCCTAAATGATTTCCCTATTGGTGAGTAGGTTTCCCAAATGTGGGAAACTCTCCTTTTCCTCATCACCCCCAGGGGCTTGTCTCATCACTCTTTCTCTCCTCTTCTTTTCGCCCATCTTCTTTGTTTCATCCTACCTGGTTACACAGGAATCTTTCCTATCCTTTCTGGTGTCCAAGCCCTTCTGATTGTGATCAGCTGGTCTCTATATGCATTATTGATGCATTTGTGAAGAGAGACAAACTCTATATCCTCCTACTCTTCTGTCATCTTGAAATGAGAAACTTAAGCTAGGTTAACTCCTAAAGGAGAGGTGGGATCCACATAGCTAATGGAAAGGAAAATGGAGGACATCTTGTTTTAGGGGGAAAAACATGCATGCTATAAAACAGAGCCAAAGGCAGCTTTCAGGGCACTATCCCATCTTCAATGAAAGTAAAAGTCTCTTTTGATTTATATCCTTGAAGAAATTTCTCCATGATTATTTTCTCCAAATAAATCTTTGGCACATTGAGGTCTGAGGTCTAAACTGGAAACATTATTTCTAGTCATTTCAACTTGTGGCTGTTCAGGAAAGTCATGTGTATGTGTGTTCATATAAGATTATATGTTTAAAAAAAATTATGGTGTTTTACTGGGGAAGTGGATTGAAATGGTAATGGACATGTTGCTTCAAGCTGACCATTATTGATAATAAAACCTGGTGTGGAAAGCCTTTTCTTGTTCTTTAAACTAGATCAAAAAGAAACTAAATTGGCACACAAAGAGGAATTAATTTTTTAAAGCTAAATCTTATATAAACCTACGATTTTAAATCCTGGAATGATGGTAGGGATGTTAAATACTTTTCATCTAATCTCATTTTACTATGAACAGGAGTTGTTTTAAAGCTTAAGAGTTGTGTTTTTAAGGCTCTCAGGGACAGAATATATCATTTTGAAAAGACATTTATCCTTTTGAATATTGAATTGCTTTGTGCCATCTTTGCTCTTTTAAAAATCTCATGTGGGTCATATAACACTGAGAGATTAATCATGTCAATGGAGATTATTAGATCTTGTTTTTAGACACATGGGAATGAGAAAGGAGACAAACCAATACAGATGATCACGATTTTATACAACAGAGTGTGGTTAGAAAGATGATAGAGAAATATTTAAAACTGTAGATGGGTAGAGAAAGGACTTGAAAATTTTCTTAGGACTCTAATACTTCAAAATGTTGTTTCAGTTGCATATATAACGTACATTTTTAGTTCATCCAATTCCCTCTAACTTTAGGGTCACCACTCAAATCTAAGCCACTATCATCACTTCATTATTTGCTCAACCTGACACAATATTGTTCCCTGAATCCACTCTTGTCCTCCTCTAAACCATTTTCTTAATATCAGCCAGGAATGATATTTTAAAAACCTATTCCTACCTCTTTTAAAAGTCTGTCTATTGCTTCATTTTGTTCTTAGGGTAAAATTGGAGTCCTGTGCTAACATTTTCTCCTCACTTTCTACTTGCTACTGCCCTAGGCTTCTTATCTCAGTTGCACTACAGCAACTGTTCCTTTGCATATTCCCTTCTCTCTCTCTTACTGCTGCCTGTTTATCATATTCTTTCTCATTCTCTAGATTATGTTCTCAGATTCGTTTCTCAAAGAAGTCTTCCTTGACTTCACTTCTCAGCTATATTTTCCCCCTTAGTGTATTCTTTCATAGTCCCTTGTGCCTCTCCTTCCTCAGCCTTATCAAAGGTTTTATTCCTATATTAATATTTATTTGGATATTTAACATTTATCAAAAATTCCCATATGCTAAACCCTGTAATGCAGTTACTATGTCTGTCAGCTACTAACTTCCTTCACCAACTCCAATATCTGGCATATTAAAGGCATTTAATATGCATGTGCTAAGCTGCTTCAGTCTCATCTGAGTCTTTGCAACCCTATGGACTATACGCTGCTAGGTTCTTCTGTCAATGGGATTCTCTAGGCAAGAATACTGGAGTGGGTTCCCATACCCTCCTCCAGGGGATCTTTCCAGCCTAGAGATTGAACCTGTGTTTCTTATGTCTCCTGCATTGGCAGGTGGTTTTTTTTTTTTTTTTAACCACTAGCACCAACTGGGAAGCCCGGCATTTAATATGTGCTGTGCTGTTCTTAGTTGCTCAGTTGTGTCTGACTCTTGGAACAAAGAAAGGAAAAGAGTTTGGAAAGAAAGTAATTTGCTTACTTTCATTTCCATTTCAATTAATGAAAGCATAATCAAATCCAATGCTATTGCAGTGGACACTGCCCCATTATAGTGTTCTAATGAGAATTAAGAATGAAGAAAAACTTATTAGAAAATTTGGATGGTAAAACATCAGATGAGAAACTTAAAGCAAAACTAGGCTGTTATTGTTGATCAGTTCACTCTCAAGCTTGCCTCTTATCTGCCAATCATCAAATTCACTTTTGGAGAAGTATGTAAGCCAATGCAAGAAATACAACTGAACTGTATTCCTAGTCCTCAAAAAAAAAAAATTCTACATGGGGCAAAAGCAGGCATAATAAATTTCTGTCCCCTAATCTCTAATCTAGAGGAAACATAGGTATCTTGTCTACCTAACAGTGGTTGTAAAGTGTGATTGTGAGCTTTGACTTTTGTAAAGAGGAGAAACCTAAGAGCAATTCTGATTCAAAGACACAGATGGGACCCATTTCCAGCCCAATCAATTATTTTCAAGCTTCCTTTCATGGGACTGAAATTAAAATTCTCCACCAGGGGAAATATCCTAGAGCCCTGGTCTGGAAAGTATGATTTAATTTACATAGATAAATCTTTATTAACAAGTTATAAGTAAAAAACTTCAGGTTGGGACATTATGTTAAAAAATGAATTTGAAAATAATGAAGCATCTACATTTAGGAAGTGGAGAAACTGATATAGTTATTAAGTGAAATGTGCCAAAATAACAATTTTGAGAGCTGCCACTCTATACCCATAAATCTATCGTGATCTCAAAGCAGAAAAACATTGCTGCTCTTCAATACCCTTGGAATAACTTTAGGTAAAGTTGACACTTTACATTTTATAACTCTTTATAGGTTACATAATCACTTTTTACACATAATCTCATTTAATCCTCCAACAACCTGATACAGTAAGAGGTTGTTTTCATTTATTTTAATTATTTCTTCCAGTTTTATGGAGATATAATTGACATAACTGCATATGTTTAAGGTATACAGAATAATTATCTGACTTTACATACATCATTAAATGATTGCCGCAGTAAGTTTAGTGATATCCGTCATCTGATATAGATACAAAGTTAAAGAAATAGAAGGACATATCCTTGTGATGAGAACTCAGGATTAAATCTGTTAGCAACTTTCAAATGTAACATACAGGAATTTTAATTATATTTGTCATGTGTACATTAAATTCCTGGGACTTTCCTGGTGGCTCAGAGGTAAAGAATCATCCTTCAATGCATGAAACCTGAGTTCAATCTCTGGGTTGAGAAGATCCCCTGGAGGAGTGCATGGCAACTCACTCCAGTATTCTTTGCTGGAGAATTCCATGGACAGAAGACCCTGGCAGATTACAGTCCACAGGGTCGCAAAGAGTTGGACGTGACTGAAGCGACTGAGCATGCACACATGCACATTAAATTCCTAGTAATTATTTTGTAACTAGAAGTTTGTATTTTTTGACTATCTTCATCCAAACTCTGCTCCACAAAACCCAGTTCTGGTAACCACAATACTAATCTTTTTTTCTATGAATTTGTTTATTTGTTTTTAGCAAAATTGACCTACAACACTGTTTGTTTCTGTTACACAACACAGTGGTTCAGGTTTTATGTATTTCAAAATAATCAACATGATAACTCGTTACAGTCTGCACCATACAAAGGAGAAATATCAATAACCTCAGATATGCACATGACACCACCTTATGGCAGAAAGTGAAGAGGAACTAAAAAGCCTCTTGATGGAAGTGAAAGAGGAGAGTTAAAAAGTTGGCTTAAAGCTCAACATTCAGAAAACGAAGATCATGGCATCCGGTCCCATCACTTCATGGGAAATAGATGGGGAAACAGTGGAAACAGTGGCTGACTTTATTTTTTGAGGCTCCAAAATCACTGCAGATGGTGATTGCAGCCATGAAATTAAAAGATGCTTACTCCTTGGAAGAAAAGCTATGACCAACCTAGATAGTATATTCAAAAGCAGAGACATTACTTTGTCAACAAAGGTCCATCTAGTCAAGGCTATGGTTTTTCCAATGGTCATGTATGGATGTGAGAGTTGGACTGTGAAGAAGGCTCAGCGCCAAAGAATTGATGCTTTTGAACTGTGTTGGAAAAGACTCTTGAGATTCCCTTGGACTGCAAGGAGATCCAACCAGTCCATTCTGAAGGAGATCAGCCCTGGGTGTTCATTGGAAGGAATGATGCTAAAGTTGAAACTCCAGTGCTTTGGCCATCTCATGCGAACAGTTGACTCACTGGAAAATACTTTGATGCTGGGAGGGATTGGGGGCAGGAGGAGAAGGGGACGACAAAGGATGAGATGGCTGGATGGCATTACTGACTCGATAGACATGAGTCTGAGTGAACTCCGGGAGTTGGTGATGGACAGGGAGGCCTGGCGTGCTGCGATTCATGGGGTCGCAAAGAGTCGGACATGACTGAGCGACTGAACTGAACTGAACTGATTGACTATTTTCCCTGCATTCTATATTTTGTACCACTAATATGTTTATTTTGAAACTGTAAGTTTGTTCTTCATAGTCTCTGTCACCTATTTCTCCCATTCTCACCACCTGTTTCTCCCATTCTCACCACCTCCCTTGTGGCAAGCACCTGTTTTTTCTCTATATCCATGATTCCTTTTTTTTTTTTTTTGATCTCTAGGAAGATAGAACTTTCTAATGTCTTCTTTTTTTAAAAAAATTTTTTATTTTTACTTTATTTTACTTTACAATACTGTATTGGTTTTGCCATACATTGACATGAATTCACCACGGGTGTTGTGTTTGTTCATTTATTTTGCTTTTTAGATTCTACTAATGAGTGTAATCATGCAATATTTATCATTCTCTGTTTGAATTATTTCATTTTACCCTCTAGGTCCATCCATGTTGCTAATGGCAAGAATTCACCCTTTTTGTAGTTGAGTAATATTCCATTGTATATAGTTATATGCCAAATCTTCTTAATCCATTTATGTAATTGATGGGCACTTACTTTGCTTCTATTTCTTGGCTATTATAAATAATGCTGCAAGAACATTGGGATGTATATATACTTTTCAAATTAGTGTTTTCATTTTCCTTGAATAAATACCCAGGAGTGGAATTGCTGGATCATCTATTTTCAGTTTGTTGAGGAAACTTCACAGTATTTTCCATAGTGGCTGCACCAGTTTACATTCCCACCAACAGTGCATGAAAGTTCTCTTTTGTCCACATCCTCACCAGTTGATATTTCTTGTCTTTTTAATGATAGCCATTCTGACAGGTGTGAAGTGATATCTCTTTGTGATTTAGGTTTGCATTTCTCTGATGAATAGTGAGGTTGAGCTTCTTTTTATGTGCTAGCTGACAATCTGTATGCCTTTTTTGGAAAAATGTCTTTTCAGGTCCTTTGCCAATTTTTAAAATTAGGTGTCTTTTTAAAATTGCTGTTAAGTAGTATGAGTTCATTGTATATCTGGAATATTAACCTCTTATCAGATAGACTGTTTGCAAAGATATTCCTCCGTTTAATAGGATGCTTTTTTGTTTTGTTGATAGTTTTCAATGCTGGGAAAGAGGTTTTTAGTGTGATTTGCTCCCATTTTCTTATTGTTTGTCTTTCTTTCCTTTGACTAAGGATACATAGCTAAAAAATAGATTGCTAAAGTTTTGAATCCTTTTTAAAATTTACTTTTGTACATAGTGGAAGAGAGTACTCCAGCTTGACCCCTTTTGATATGACTACTCATTTTTCCTGGGCTTCTCTGGTGGCTCAGGAATCTGCCTGTCAGTGTAAAAGATGCGGGTTTGATCCCTGGGTTGGGAAGAGTCCCTAGAGAAATAAATGGCAACCTGCTCCAGTATTCTTGCCTTGGAAATCTCATGGATAGAGGAATCTGGTGGGCTACAGTCCATGGGGCCACAAAAGAGGCAGGCACGATTCATGATAAGGCAGCAACAAATCAGTTTTTCCAGTATTATCTTTTGAAGAGGCTGTCTCCATTGTATATTCTTTCCTTTTTGTCATCAGTTCAGTTCAGTTCAGTTCAGTCTCTCAGTCGCGTCCAACTCTTTGCGACCCCATGGACTGCAGAATGCCAGGCCTCCCTGTCCATCACCAACTCCTGGAGTTCACCCAAACTCATGTCCATTGAGGCGGTGATGCCATCCTACCATCTCATCCTCTGTCATCCCCTTCTCCTCCTGCCCTCAATCTCCCAGCATCAGGATCTTTTCCAATGAGTCAGCTCTTCACATCAGGTAGCCAAAGTATTGGAGTTTCAGCTTCAACATCAGTCCTTCCAATGAATACCCAGGACTGATCTCCTTTAGGATGGACTGCTTGGATCTCCTTGCAGTCCAAGGGACTCTCAAGAGTCTTTTCCAACACCACAGTTCAAAAGTATCAATTATTTGGCACTCAGCTTTCTTTGTAATCCAACTCTTACATCCATACATGACTACTGGAAAAACCGTAGCCTTGACTAGATGGACCTTTGTTGGCAAAGTAATGTCTCTGCTTTTTAATATGCTGTCTTGATTGGTCATAGCTTTCCTTCCAAGGAGTAAGCATCTTTTAATTTCATGGCTGCAGCCACCATCTGAAGTGATTCTGGAGCCCAAAAAATAAAGTCAGCCACTGTTTCCACTGTTTCCCCATCAATTTCCCATGAAGTGATGGGACCAGATGCCATGATCTTAGTTTTCTGAATGTTGATTTTTAAGCCAACTTTTTCACTCTCCTTTTTCACTTTCATCTAGAGGCTCTTTAGTTCTTCTTCACTTTCTGCCATAAGGGTGGTGTCATCTGCATATCTGAGGTTATTGATATTTCTCCCAGCAATCTTGTCATCAGTTAGTTGTCTATATAAATGTAGGTTTATTTTAGGACTCTGTGCTGTTCCATTGATTTATGTGTATGTTTTTAGTCCAATATCATATTGGTTTGATTATTCTAGCTTTGTTTAATGGTTTGAAATCAGGTAGTGTGACACTTCCACCTTTGTTCTTTCTCAAGATTGTTTTTGGTATTTGAAGTCTACTTTATATTGAAATACAATTTTAGAAACTTTTGTTCCAGTTTTATGAAAAATGCCACTGGAATTTAGATAGGGATGACATTAAAGCTCTGGGTTGCAATAGGTTGGTAGGTCATTTAATCCATGAGTTCAGTTTATTATTCCACTTGTTTGTATTGTTTTGAATATTTTCGTTAGTAACTTATAGGTTTTTGAGTATAGGCATTTTATATTTTTAGTTTGATTTATTCCTAAGTATTTTGTTTTATTTTTGATATGATTGTATGTGGGATTGTTTTCTTAATTTCTCTTTCAAATAGTTCATATCTTGAAACTTTACAGAATTCATTGAGTTCTGGTAGTGTTTTGCTAGTGTCTTTAGGAACTTCTCTTTATAATATCATGTCATCTGCAAACAACAACCGTTTTATTTCTTCATTTCCAGTTTGGGTTCCTTTTATTTATTTTCTGATTGCTATGGACAGGAAGTTTAAATAAAAGTGGAGAGAGGAGTTTCCTTTTCTTATTCCTGATTTTAGAGAAAATATTTTCATTTTTCAACATTATGATATTTGCTGTCGTCTTGTCATAAATGGCCTATATTTTGTTAAGGTATGTTTCCTATATGCCCACTTTGTTGAGAGTTTTTGTCATGAATGGGTGTTGAGTTGTGTATCTACTGAGGTGAACACAGAATTTTTATTCTTAAATTTGCTAATATGGTGCATCACATTGATTGATTTGTAGATTTTTAACCATTCTTGCATCCCTGGAATAAACCCCGCTTAATTCATGGTTCATGATCCTTTTAATGTATTGTTAACTTGGGCTTGTTAATAGTTCATTGAGGATTTTTGTGTCTATTTTGTTAAGTGGCCTTTGACTGTAGTTATCTTTTTGTGATATGTTTATTTGGTTTTGGTATCAGGGTGATGATGGCATCACGGAATGAGTTTAGGAACATTACTTTCCTCTGCAAATTTTTCCAATAGTTTGAGAAGGATGGTTAACTCTTTTTAAGTGTTAGGTAGAATTCACTTGTGAAACCATTGCTCCTGGATGTATATTTGCTTATAGAGTTTAAAAATTACTTATTCAGTTCCGTTACTCATAATTAGTCTGTCCATATTTTCTATTTTTCATGGTTCAATTTTATTAAATTTATTGAAATTTGTTGCCCAGAATGTCATCTATCCTAGAGAATGTTTCATGTGCATTCAAAAAGAATGTATATTCTACTGCTTTTAGATGGAATGTTCTATATAGTGTATCTACTAAATCAATATGCTCCAATGTGTTATTTAAGGCCAGTGTTTCCTTATTGATTTCCTGTCTGGATGATCTATTCACTGATGCAGGTGGGATCTTAAAGTTTCCTACTATTGTTGTGTTACTAGCAATTACCCCCTTTATGTCTGTTAATATTTGCTTAATGTATTTAGGTACTCTAAATTTGGGTTTTGTATGTATTTGCAATTGTTATATCTTCTTCATGTATTGACCCCTTGATGTTAATCTAACTCCTTCATGGTCTCTTGTTACAGTCTTTGTTTTAAAGTCTATTTTGTCTGACAGAAGTATTGTTACCCCATTTTTCTTTGGTTACATTTGCAAGGACTACCTTTTTCCAGCCTTTTGCTTTCAGTCTCTGTGTATCTTTAGATCTGAATTGAGTCTTGTAGAGAGCATAAATATTGATCTTTATATCCATTCAGCCATTCCATGTTTTTGATTTGTGTATTTAATCTATTTGCATTTAAGGTAATTATGATAGATATGCATTTATTGCCATTTTGTTCACTCTTTTATAGAGTATTTTTTGTCCTGTCTTCTTTTACCATTTTTCTTTTGTGATATGATGGTTATTTTAGTGCTATTTTTAGATTTCTTACATATTTTTTTTGTGTGTCTATTATAGACTTTTAATTTGTGGTTACCATGAGTTTATATATATATCAATTATTGCTATCAATCTATATATGTATCTGTGCATGATTATTTTAAGCTGCCTATTTCTTAACTTTGAATTTATTTTAACCCTTCATTTTTACTTCCCACTCACTTCACGTTAACTGTTTTTGGCATTACATTTTACATTTAAAAAATTTTGTGTATCCTTGAACTCCTTATTGTAGATATATTAATAAATTATTTTCCTACTTTTGTATTTTAAATTTACTAGCTTTATGAGTGGGCTTCCTAGGTGGCACTAGTGGTAAAGAACCTGTCTGCCGATGCAGGAGACATAAAAGACATGAGTTTGATCCCTGGGAGGGGAATATCCCCTGGAGTAGGAAATGGCAACCCACTCCAGTATTCTTGCCTGGAGGATGCTATGGACAGAGCAGCCTGGTGAGCTACTCTGAGTAAGACACGACTGAGCTTTATAAGTGGTGTATATGTTACATTTATTGTATGTTTGCCTTTACCAAAAAGATTTTTCATTTTGTAATGTTCTCATTTCTAGTTGTAGTCTTCTCTGCTTAGAAAATCTCTTTTAACACTCTTTGTAAAGCTGGTTTCATGGCGATGAACTCTTAGCTTTTGCTTGTCTGTAAAACTACTGACCTGGTCATCAAATCTAGATAATATCCTTGCCAGGTACAGTATTCTTGGATGTGAGTTTTTCCTTTCATTCCTTTAAATCTCCCATGTCACTCCTTTCTGGCCTGCAGAGTTTCTAATGAAAAGTTAGCACATTGTCTTATGGGAATTCCATTGTGTGAAGATAGTTCCTTTTCCCTTCTGTTTATAATATTATCTCTTTATCTTCAATTATTGCCATTTAAATTATAATGTATCTTCGTTCTTTTTTTGTCCTGATTTTTGGGAATATCTGTGCTTCCTTGTCCTAGATGTCTTTCCTTTCCCATGTTAGGAAAGTTTTTAGCTATCATGTCTTCAAATACGTTCCCTGCCTCTTTCTCTCTGTCTTCTTCTGGGACTCCTATAATGCAAATGTTCATATGCTTAATGTTGTGTCACAGCTCTATAAACAGTCCTCATTTTTTAAAATTCTTTTTTTTTTCTGTTCAATTTGAGTTATTTGTACCATTGTGTATTCCAATTCTCTGTATTCCTCAGTATAATCCAATCCACTATTGATTACTTCTACTCTATTTTAAAAAATGTTACTGCATTTTTCAGCTCTGTTTGGTTGTTTATATTTTCTTACACTTCGTTAGAAAATTTTGCCTTCTCACTGTGTTTACCCATTCTTCTCACAAGTTCTCTGACCATCTTTATGATCATTACCTTGAATCCTTTATGGCTAAATTACCTCCGAGCTTTCCAGGTGGCCCTAGTGGTAAAGAACCCACCTGCCTAAGCAAGTAGACATGAAAAGACATGAGTTTGAAGCCTTGGATGAGAAGATCCTATGGGGGAAGGCATGGCAACCCACTCCAGTATTCTTGCTGGGAGAATCCCATGGACAGAGGAGCCCAGTAGGTTATAGTCCATAGTGTCTCACAGAGTCAGACATGACTGAAGTGACTTAGCACATGAGATTACTTATCTCCACATCATTTAGTTCTTCTTCTTGTATTTTATCTTCTCCCTTCATTTGGAACATATTCCTCTCTTCTTTCATGTCACATTTCTATTTTTTATTTCTGTGTATTTGGTAGGTTGATTATGTTTCTTGACCTTGAAGAAGTGACCTTAGGTAGGATACATCATTTGGGGCTTAACAGCACATTCCCCACTGGTCATCAGAGTTATATACCATAAGGATACCCTTTATATAAGCTGTGTGGGGACTTCTTTTGTGGTTGGCTGACTAATGTGGATACACTGGTAGACATGGTTTGTCCCCAGTTTTGGTGTCTGTCTGTCTTTGCATAGTGTGGAGGCTACCAGCCACTGTTGGGCAGGGGAATGTCTTAGCACAGCTGGCTACACAACCTATGGAGTCCTAGTCCTGATCGGCTGGTGGATGGGTCCAGGCGCCAAGGTGTTTGGTTGTGGGATCAGAAGTCCCAGCATTAGAGTTGGCCTGCTGGTAGATGTGGCAATGTTCTTGGGATGCAGGTGGCCTGCTGGTGGGTAAAGCTGGTTTCTTATATGGCTGGCTGTGAGTTTCAGGGTGTCTCAGGACTGGTGTCACCACACTAGTGCATGGAGCTAGCCCTAAATTTGGCTTGTTGAAGGACTCAAGGTGTCATGGAGTTGATGTTAGCTCACTGGTGAGCTCAGGGGACCCTGGGGTGATGCTAGCTCTCTTATTGGTGGGGTCAAGTCCTGATAGGGCTGAATGCAGGCTTCTGGTATTCTGGAGCTAGTTTCTGGATTCTCTGGTAGATGAGGCATGATCCCAGGGCAGCTGAGGGCTCAGGAGTCTTATGACAGCTTTCTTTGGATGGAGCTGTATCCCTGTTCAGCAAGAACTGGTGTTGACAAGCTGTTGGTTGGGGCTGAGTCCTGGTCCTAATTCGCTAGAGACAGAATTCCAAAATGGTGCTCACCATTACCCTCATAGTAGAAAGAGCTCCCCAAAATGCTACCTATGGCTTCTCTGGAAGGCTTTCCAAGATCAGCAAGTAAGTTTGAACCAAGCTCATTTGAAATGACTACCTATTCCTTGTATCTCATAACATGTGATGTATTCTGTGTACATGTTATTTATTTATTTATTTTACTTGTAAGAGTACATTATTTTATTTTTTATCTAAATTTATTTATTTTAATTGAAGGCTAATTACTTTACAATATTGTATTGGTTCTGCCACACATCAACATGAATCCGCCATGGGCGTACATGTGTTCCCCATTCTGAACCCCCCTCCCACCTCCCTCCCCGTACCATCAGAATGGCTGCTATCCAAAAGTCTACAAGCAATAAATGCTGGAGAGGGTGTGGAGAAAAGGGAGCCCTCTTACACTGTTGGTGGGAATGCAAACTAGTACAGCCACTATGGAGAACAGTGTGGAAATTCCTTAAATCTGTGTGCACTTTAAGGTTGGAGTCTCTATTTTCAACAGTCGTCTGGTTATCCCCAAAGTAAACCTTGCTGGCCTTCAAAACCAAATGTTCTGGAGGCTTATCTTCCTAATGTAGAAGCCTGATGTGAGGCTTGAACCCTTTACTCTGTGAGTAGAACCTTTGTAAATGTAATTATGCCTTATTTGTGATTTCCCACTTATGGTAGTACTCTAGATTGTACCATGTCTCTGCTCCTCCCACCCACTTCGTTTGTTTCTTCTTCAAAACTTTAGTTTATAAGGTCTTTTCTGCTAGTTTACATGTCATTCTCATTAATAGTTTCTCTGTAAATAGTTGAATTTTTTTGTGCCTGTGGGAAGAGGTGAGCTCAGGGTGTTGTCTCTCAGTTATCTTGGTCACTCCAAATTTAATTTTAAAGATATAAAATCTTTAAACTAACATCCATGAAGTTACTTATGTAAATTATGTATTGTAAGTAGTCTATCAGTTAAACCAAAGTGTTTGTATTTTAGAGACTCCTTTAAATATCTCTAATTATTCAAAATATTAAAATAGTTCTAAAAGATGATGAATCTACCAGTTCTCAGTATATAATAATCCTATCAGGAATTTCATGACCCTAATATTCATAATATCCACATTTATTTTTATACTGTTTGTTGCACAATACTCTAATGTTGGTCCATCTTGTGACTCCTTCATGCATCATAGCCTTGTGGTGAAGAGGCTTGCATGACTCAGTGAAGCTATAAGCCATGCTATATAGGGCCATCCAAGATGGACAAGTCAAAGTGAAGAGTTCTGACAAAATGTGGTCCACTGGAGAAAGAAATGGAAACCAATTCCAGTATTCTTGCCTGGAGAACTCAATGAACGGTATGAAAAAGCAAAAAGATATGATACCGGAAGGTGAGCCCCCAGGGCAAAAGATGTCCCATATGCTACTGGGGAAGAGCAGAAGGCAATTTACTAATAGATCCAGAAAGAATGAAGTAGTTGGGCCAATCCTGGAATGATGCTGAACTGTGGATGTGTCTGGTGGTGATAGTCAAGTCCAATGCTAAAAAGAACAATATTGTATAAGAATCTGGAAATTTAGGTCAATGAATCAAGGCAAATTGGACATGGTGAAGCAGGAAATGGTAAGATTGAACATTGATGTCTTAGGAATCAGTGAACTAAAATGGATGAGAATGGGCAAATTTAACTCACATGAATTTGTATGTGCTACTGTGGGCAAGAATTCCTTAGAAGAAATGGAACAGCCCTTATAGTCAACAGAAGAGTCCAAAATGCAGTTCATTTCATTTTAATTTCATTTCAGTTGCTCAGTCGTGTCCAACTCTTTGTGACCTCATGAATCGCAGCACGCCAGGCCTTCCTGTCCATCACCAACTCCCGGAGTTTACCCAAACTCATGTCCATTGAGTCGGTGATGCCATCCAGCCATCTCATCCTCTGTCGTCCCCTTCTCCTCCTGCCTCCAATCCCTCCCAGCATCAGAGTCTTTTCCAATGAGTCAATTCTTCACATGAGGTGGCCAAAGTATTGGAGTTTCAGCTTCAGCATCAGTCCTTCCAATGAACACCCAGGACTGGTCTCCTTTAGGATGGACTGGTTGGATCTCCTTGCAGTCCAAGGGACTCTCAATAATCTTCTCCAACACCACAGTTCAAAAGCGTCAATTCTTCGGCGCTCAGCTTTCTTCACAGTCCAACTCTCACATCACAAATTGCACGACTAGGGTGCAATTTCAAAAGTGACAAAATGATCTCAGTGTGTTCAAGGTAAACCATTCAACATCACGTAATCTGAGTCTATGCCCCAACCAATGCTGCTGAAGAACCTGAGGTTGACTGGTTTTATGAAGACTTAACACCTTCTAGAACTAACCTTTTCATCATAAGAGCTTGGAATGCAGACAGAGAAGATTAAGACTTACCTAGAGTAACATGCAAGTGGAGTAAAAATGAAGCATAGCAAAGGCTAACAGAGTTTTGTTAAGAAAACAAGCTGTTCATAGAAAACACTCTTTTCCAGCAACACAAGACACAATGATACATATGAACATAACCAGATGGTCAATGCCAAAATCAAATTGATCATATTCTTTGCAGCCAAAAATCGCCAGCAAAGGTGGAGAAGCTCTGTAGAATCAGCAAAAACAAGAATGGAGCTAACTTGCTCAGATCATGAGCTCTTTATTACAAATTTCAGTCTTAAATTGAAAAAAATAGGGAAAACCACTAGACCATTTAAGTATGACCTAAATCATATCTTTTATGATTATACAGTGGAGATGATGAATAGATTCAAGGGATTAGATTTGGTAGGCAAAGTGCCTGAAGAACTATGGATGGAAGTTTGTAACATTGTATGGGAGGCAGTGGCCACAATCATTCAAAGAAAACTAAATGAAAGAAGGCAAAGAGGTTGTCTGAGGAGACTTTACAAATGTCTGAGGAAAGAAGAGAAGTGAAAGGCAAGGGAGAAAAGGAAAGACATACCCAGTTGAGTGCAGAGTTTCAAAGAATAGCAAGGAGAGATAAGAAGGCCTTCTTCAATGAACAGTGCAAAGAAATAGTGGAAAACAATAGAATGGGGAAGGTTAAAGATCTCTTCAAGAAAATTTGAGCTATTAAATGAGTATTTCATGGGAGGATGGGCTTGAAAAATAACAGAAATGGTAAAGACCTGATGGAGGCATCAGAGATTCAGAAGAGGTGGCAAGAATACACATAAGAACTTTACGAAAAAAAGGTCTTGATGAACTGGATAACAATAATGTTGTAGTCACTCAACTAGAGCCAGGCATCCTGGATTGTGAAGTAAAGTGAGCCTTAGGAAGCATTACTGTGAACAAAGCTAGTGGAGGTGACAGAATTCCAGGTGAGCTATTTAAAATCCTAAAAGATGATATTGTGAAAGTGCTGCACTCAATATGTCAGCAAATTTGGAAAAACTCAGTTGTGAGTTAGGCTTCAGCAGTATATGAACTGAGAACTTCTTGCTGTACAAACTGGATGTTGAAGAGGCAGAAGAACTAGAGATCAGATTGCCAACATTTGTTGGATCATGATGAAAGCAAGGAGTACCAGAAAAAAATCTACTTCTGCTTCATCAACTACACTAAAGCCTTTGACTGTGTGGATCACAAAAATCTGTGGAAAATACTTAAAGAGATGGGAATATTAGGACACCTACTTGTCTCCTGAGAAACATGTATGTGGATCAAAAGCAACAGAACTGACATGAAACAACTGACTGGGTCAAACTTGGGAAAAAAATGAGTCAAAGCTGTATATTTTCATCTTGCTTAACTTATATGCGGAATACACTATATAAAATGCTGGGCTGTATATTTTTGAGATTAGTTGTTTGTCAGTTGGTTCATTTGCTATTATTTTCTCCCATTTTGAAGGCTGTTTTTTTCACCTTGCTTATAGTTTCCTTTGTTGTGCAGAAGTTTTAAATTTTAATTAGGCCCAATTTGTTTATTTTTGCTTTCATTTCCAGTATTCTGGGAGGTGGGTCATAGAGGATCCTGCTGGGCCAAAGAACTAAACAGATATTTCTCCAAAGAGGACATACAGATGGCTAACAAACACATGAAAAGATGCTCAACATCACTCATTATCAGAGAAATGCAAATCAAAACCACAGTGAGGTACCATTTCACGCCAGTCAGAATGGCTGCTATCCAAAAGTCTACAAGCAATAAATGCTGGAGAGGGTGTGGAGAAAAGGGAACCCTCTTACATTGTCGGTGGGAATGCCAACTCGTACAGCCACTATGGAGAACAGTGTGGAGATTCCTTAAAAAACTGCAAATAGAACTGCCTTATGACCCAGCAATCCCAATGCTGGGCATACACACCGAGGAAACCAGAATTGAAAGAGACACGTGTACCCCAATGTTCATCACAGCACTGTTTATAATAGCCAGGACATGGAAGCAACCTAGATGTCCATCAGCAGACGAATGGATAAGAAAGCTGTGGTACATATACACAATGGAGTATTCCTCAGATATTAAAAAGTGTACATTTGAATCAGTTCTAATGAGGTGGATGAAACTGGAGCTGATTATACAGAGTGAAGTAAGCCAGAAAGAAAAACACCAATACAGTATACTAACACATATATATGGAATTTAGAAAGATGGTAACGATAACCTTGTATGCAAGACAGCAAAAGAGACACAGATGTATAGAACAGTCTTTTGGACTCGGTGGGAGAGGGCGAGGGTGGGATGATTTGGAAGAATGGCATTGAAACATGTATAATATCATATAAGAAACAAATCACCAGTCTAGGTTCGATACAGGATACAGGATGCTTTGGGCTGGTGCCCTGGGATGACCCAGAGGGATGGCATAGGGAGGGAGGTGGGAGGGGGCGTTCAGGATTGGCAACATGTGTACACCCGCAGCGGATTCATGTTGATGTTTGGCAAAACCAATACAATATTGTAAAGTAAAAATAATAATAATAATAAAATTAAAAAAAATAAAAATGCTGGGCTGGATGAATCACAAGCTGGAATCAAGACTGCTGGGAGAAATATGAATAATTTCAGATATTAAGATGATAACACTGTAGTGGCAGAAAGTGAAGGGGAAGTAAAGAGCCTCTTGGTGAGGGTGAAAGAGGAGAGTGGAAAAATCTGACTAGAAACTCAACGTTGAAAAAAATTAGATCATAGCATCTGCTCCCTTGACTTCATGCCAAATATTAATAGAAGTGGTGAAGGTGGAAGCTGTGACAGATTATTTTTTTCTTGGCCTCAGAATCACTCTGGACAGTGACAGCAACCATGAAATTAAAAGATGCTTGTTCCTATGACAAACATAGACTGTATTAAAAGCAGAGACATCATTTTTTGACATCTTTGTGTCAAAGCCACACAGTCAGATAGACATCATATAGTCAGAGCTATGGTTTTCTCATTAGTCATGTACAGATATGAGCATCGACCCATAAAGAAGGCTGAGTGCTGAAGAATTGATGCTTTCATATTGTGGTGTTGGAGAGGACTCTTGAGAGTCCTTGGGACTGCAAAGAGGTCAAACCAGTCAACTCTAAAGGAAACCAACCCTGAATATTCATTGGAAAGACTGATGCTAAAGCTGAAGCTCCAATACTTTGGCCACCTGATGTGAAAATCTTACTCATTGTAAAAGACACTGATGTTGGGAAAGATTGAAGGCTAAAGGAGAAGAAGGTAGCAGAGAATGAGATGGTTTGGTAGCATAATCAACTCAATGGACATGAATTTAAGCAAACTCTGGGAGATAGTGGAGGACAGAGGAGGCTGGTGTACTATAGTCCCTAGTCTTGCAAAGATTCAGACATGACTTAGTGACTGAACAACAGTAATAATAACCATCATGTGCATATAGGAGAAACAAAATAAGCATTTTCATAACTGGGAAGATCTAACGTCTGTCCAGATTTTTTATTGAACTTTATTGATTTCCATTATTTAAATGTCTTCAAATATTGTGTGACTTAAACTTTTTAATATGCATTTTCCAATATAAAAAAAACAGGAAAATAGAGGAAAATATAAATGAAAATATGTAGAACATAGTAAATCCTTAAATATTTTTAACTATGTATATATACTATGCCCTATGCTAATTTATTCAATGTTTAAAAGAAATGCTGCATGTTGCAATGCTGCTGCTGCTAAGTTGCTTCAGTCATGTCCGACTCTGTGCGACCCCATGGACAGCAGCCCACCGGGTTCCTCTGTCCACAGGATTCTCCAGGCAAGAATACTGGAGTGGGTTGCCATTTCCTTCTCCAGCATGTTGCACAGATAACCCTAATTTTTTCCCTCTATACTTTTTTTGCATATAACTTGTTACTTCCACCAAGAGGTGGAGTCAGTTTCTTCATCTCTTGTCTATTTCTCCACTCCTTGTCACAAATCTTCCATGTGACTTTATGACCAAAAGTATGTTTTTCCAATTTTGAGCATAGGCCTTAAAGAGCATCGTATATTCTGCTCTCTTGCTGGGAACTATGTCAAACTTTCATGTAAACACTCTTTGACAAGTGTGCTAAATGAGAAGAGACACATGGCTTCCTTGCTCCCCTTAGGTTGACGGTCAAACAATACTCAAAAGCAGAATTATGAGCAACTGATAAAAAATGAGTGAACCAAGCTATGACTGGGGAAAACACAAAAACAAAAACCAATGAATACAACTTAAGTTACTGACCTCGCCCCAATCATAAGCTGAATCAATGCTGTTGAAAGCCATTGAGCATTAGATGTCTAATACACCAGTCTTGCTTGTCTTGCAAACATTTTCTTTAAAAAATAATTTCTACTTGTCTGTGCTGTATAAAGCACAATGCAGTCAAAAGAGCCCTGAATTAGTATCAAGTGATCTAATTCCTAACTCCCACATTGACAAATGTATTACTGCAAACACACAAAATTTATTGTGAGTTTCAGTTTCTATATCTATAGACAGAGATTATGTTTAATATACTTTCTGCCTTGATGGTTTGTAATGAACAAATGAGAAATTAAATATGAAATTGTTTTGTATGACTTTATGCTCATTTTCCCTTCTTTGAGCTTTGGTTTTCCAAATTAGAAAAATTCAAGGGTCAATCTAACTCAAATATCTAAAATATTATAATTGGTTAATGGTGGTTTTAGAGAATCTAATTCAAGATACAGTTCCTGTTTCATATTTCTGAGAGGTGCTCACAATCATTACTGAATAACATGTTGAACCATAGCATAGATACCTACCAGGGGATCTCTTAAAATATACACAATATTAAATCATCCACATTAAAATGGTGGTAGTTGGAAAGCAGAGTGGGGTTCAGGTATAAATTCTATGAGTAATCCCTTTTCCATTTCTTTTTTAAGAAAAGAAATTCTTATACCCTATCTTATTTCCCTATCCATTCTTTCACTTGTAAAGCACCCCCTTTGAATTTGACAGAAATGATCAAAGTATTGATCAAAGGCAAAATTAAAATGGTAAATCCTCAACTCTCTGTTCAGTTTACTAAATAAAAATTTTCAGAAGTAAATTTCAGAATGAAACAAACTCTGTAGGTGAGTTAGTAGCAGATCAAACTTTAAGAATTATTAAGCTTTTCTTAAATTTGCCTTTTCATACTGTTCATGGGATTCACAGGGAAAGAATACTGGACTGGTTTGCCATTCCCTCCTCCAGGGGACCACGTTTTTTCAGAGCTCCCCACTATGAGCTTTCCACCTTGGGTGACCCTGTATGGCATGGCTCATAGCTTCATTGAGTTACACAAGCCCCTTCATCATGACAAGGCTGTGATCCATGAAGATCCAGATCCATCTGCTATACAATTCATAACATTGTATAGCAGACAGTGACCAAAACTATCCCAAAGAGAAAGAAATACAAAAAGGCAAACTGGTTGCCTGAGGAGGCTTTACAAATAGCTGAGGAATGAAGAGAATTGAAAAGCATCAAAGAAAGGGAAAGCTATACCTAACTGAAAGCAGAGTTCCAGAGAAAAGTAAGGGGAGATAATAAGGCCTTCATCAATGAACAATGCAAAGAGGCAGAGGAAAGCAATAGGAATGGGAAAGACTAGAGATCTCTTCAAGAAAATTGGAGGTATCAAGGAAACATTTCAAGCAAGGATGGGCATGATAAAGATCAGAAACAGTAAGGACCTGACAGAAGCAGAAGAGATTAAGAAGAGGTGGCAAGAATACATAGAAGAACTATATAAAAAAGGCCTTAATGACTGGGATAACCACGATAGTGTGGTCACTCACTGAGAGCCAGAGATCCTGGAGTGTGAAGTCAAGGGGGCCTTGGGAAGCATCAGTATCAGTTCAGTTGCTCAGTCATGTCTGACTCTTTGCGACCGCATGGACTGCAGGAAGCATCACTACAAACAGAGCTAGTGGAGATAATGGAATTCCAGCTGAGCTATTACAAATCCTAGAAGATGATGCTGTGAAAGTGCTGCACATATGTCAATAAATTGGAAAACTCAGCAGTGGCCACAGGACTGGAAAAGGTTAGTTTTCATTCCAGTCCTGAGAAGGGCAGTGCCAAAGAATGTTCAAACTACAGCACAATTGCGCTCATTTCATATGCTAGCGAAGTAATGCTCAAAATCCTTGAAGCTAGACTTTGTTCAACAGTATGTGAACTGAGAACTTCCAGATGTACGAGCTGGATTTAGAAAAGGCAGAGGAACCAAAGATCAAATTGCCAACATTCGTTAGATTTTAGGGAAAGCCAGAGAATTCCAGCAAAGCATCTACTTCTGCTTCATTGACTACAAGAAAGCCTTTGACTGTGTGGATCAGAAAAATCTGTGAAAAATTCTTCAAGTGATGGGAATACCAGACCACTTTACCTTCCTCCTGAGAAATCTATATGTAGGTCAAGAAGCAACAGTTAGAACCAGACAGGGAACAATGGACTGGTTCCAAATTAGGAAAGAAGTACATTAAGGCTGTATATTGTCACCTTGCTTATGTAACTTATATGCAGAATACATCATGTGAAATGCCAAACTGAATGAGGCACAAGCTGGAATCAAGATTGCTGGGAGAAATATCAATAACCTCAGATATGCAGATGACAGCACTCTATGGCAGAAAGCAAAGAGGAACTAGAGAGCCTCTTGATGAAAGTGACAGAATAGAGTGAAAAAGCTGGCTTAAAACTCAGCATTCAAAAAACTAAGATCATGGCATCTGGTCCCATCACTTCATGGGAACTAGATGGGGAAACAATGGAAACAGTGACAGACTTTATTTTCTTGGGCTCCAAAATCACTGCAGATGATGACTGCAGCCATGAAATTGAAAGATGCTTGCTCATTGGAAGAAAAGCTATGACCAACCTAGACAGCATATTAAAAAGCAGGGACATTACCAACAAAGGTCCATCTAGTCAAAGCTATGGATTTCCCAGTAGTCATGTATGGTTGTGAGAATTGGACCACAAAGAAAGCTGAGCACTGAAGAACTGATGCTTTTGAACTGTGGTGTTGAAGAAGACTCGAGAGTCCCTTGGCCTACAAGGAGATCAAAACAGTCAATCCTAAAGGAAATCAGTTCTGAATATGCATTAGAAGGACTGATACTGAAGCTGAAATTCCAATACTTTGGCCACCTGATGCGAAGAATTGACTCACTGGAGAAAACCCTGATGCTAGGAAAGATTGAAGGCAGGAGAAGGGGACAACTGAGGATGAGATGGTTGGATGGCATCACTGACTCAGTGGACATGAGTTTGAGCAAGCTCTGGGAGTTGGTGATGGACAGGGAAGCTTGGTGTGCTGCAGTCCATGGGTTCTCACAGAGTCAGATCTGACTGAGCAACTGAAGTGAGCAGTATAATACAGTAGAAAACTTACTTGAGTAGAGCATCAGAAAGTCTGGACTCTAATTCTGATTGGTTTATACTTGATTTTTACATTTATCTCAGAACTTGCTGAGATGCTGTATGTTCTTTATTTTCTTACTTATTTAGGAAAAAAAAAATCCTGCTACATTGTCTTCCCCGTTTGGATCACAAAAAGATAAGTTGGGTTGGCAAAAAAGTTCATTTGCATTTTTCTGTAAGATGTTATGAAAAACCCAAATGAACTTTTTGGCCAACCCAATGGATAACAAGTAGTAGTTATACTTCTTTCTTGGCTGTTACTCTTGCCAGTCAAGGAGAAGTGTAATGTGGCTTAATATATGGAATAGAACCAGTGCACTTGTCTGACATTCAGAATATCATTCTAACCTGAGATTGTCATAGAAAACGGAGAAACATTCAATGGAATTGGTATGACTGCTTCTATCTGGCCACTGACAACCATTTGTTGAGACTGAGGACATGGTAATTACCAACAACAATATAGCCTATTGTTTGTGCAATGATTAAAAGACTACTTCAAAGTGCGTTTACATATCTATCTCCTTTTAATTCTTATAACAGCTCTGTATGATTAGGGAAGTATTATCTTCATTTTTACAGATGAGAAAAATGAGGCCAGGATGAGTTAAATGATTTGTCCTAGAAGATAGAAGTTAGTTGCAAAATTGGAGATGGGGATACCAGACCATTTTACCCGTCTCCTGAGAAACCTGTATGCGGGTCAAGAAGCAATAGTTAGAATCCTGTATGGATTGACTGACTGGTTCAAGATTCAGAAAGAAGTACAACAGGGCTCTCTGCTGTCACCCTGTTTGTTTAACCTATACACTGATACATCATGAGAAATGCTGGGCTGGATGAGTTATAAGCTGGAATCAAGATAAGCAGGAGAAACATCAACAACCTCAGATATCTGGATGATATCACTCTAATGGCAGAAAGCAAAGAGGAACAAAAGAGCCTCTTGATGAGGGTGAAGGAGGAGAGTGAAAGAGCTAGCTTAAAACTAAATGTTAACAAAACTAAGATCATGGCATCCAGCCCTGTTACTTCACGGCAAATGGAAGGGGAAAAGGTGGAAGTAGTGTCAGATTTCTTCTTTTGAGCTCTAAAATCACTGTGGATGGTGACTGCAGCCATGAAATCAGAAGATGATTGCTTTTTGGCAGGAAAGCGATGACAAACCTAGACAGTGTGTTGAAAAGCAGAGATGTTACTCTGCCAACAGAAGTCTATATAGTCAAGACTATGGTCTTCCCAGTGATCATGTACCATTGTGACAGCTGGATGGTAAAGAAGGGAGAAGGCCAAAGAATTCATGCCTTCCAACTGTGGTGCTAGAGAAGACTCCTGAAAGTCCCTTGGACAGCAAGGAGATCAAACTAGTCGATCTTCAGGGAGGTTAACCCTGAATATTCACTGGAAGGACTGATGCTGAAGCTGGAGCTCCAGTATTTTGGTTATCTGGTGTGAACAGACAACTCATTGGAATGTCCCTGATGTTGGAAAGGTTGAGGGCAGAAGGAGAAGAGGGTGTCAGAGGACGAGATGGCTGGATGGCATCACCAATGCAATGAACATGAACATGAACTTGGGCAAACTTCAGGAGATGGTGAGGGACAGGGGAGCCTGACTTTCTACAGCCCCTGGGGTCACAAAGAGTTAGACATGACCGGGTGACTGAACAACAACTGCTAACCCCTAGTCTAGCATTTCTCCCAACAGATAGCCATGCCCTCGTTAATTTTGCCTTGTAATATACTCTCTTCTGTTTCCCTAGATGACCTCTTTTACAAAAGTATGTTTTATAGTTTATGTTTAAAAAATAAAAGTAAATGGAAAGTGGGGTGATTGTCTCATATGGTCAATGAACTTAATTCACTGGTTTCATGAATATGAAATGATCTAGAGGAATATGTATTTATGTAACAATCAAGTATGTTGGGGAAATGTATGTGGTTGATACAGATACATTGATTTTCATTCTAATATTAGTTTAAGTAAATTATATGTTAGGGCCCAGCCAACAAATATATCCATTATAGTTAATTTCTCTAATTTGGTTAAAGGACTCTAGATTTATTCAGCAGTATAAATATATCAGATTATGTAAAATTAATAGCTTAAGTCCATTCATATGGCTTTAATTAGGATGCAGGGATTGAGATAAAAAAATCAAGTGAGAGCTCTGCCTTTGATTATAATTGTATCTGCTCTAGTATCAATTTCTGCAAAGGCAAGCACGTGTTGGCTTCATTTAATACATGCTTGTTCAAAGAAGCTGAGCAATGGCTTAATTACACTTTGAAGGCTTTCATTAAAATACATTGTTTGTCTAAATACCAGTTTAGTTCACTTTATTTAATTATCCAACAGTATTTACCAGGCCAGGAATATAATTGTATACATTGAAAAAAATAGTTGATTGTGTTATGTTTCAAGGAAAATAAATTCTTTTTGTGAAGCCTTGCTGGAATTTTGAAAACTGTCCTGTTTCCAATATATGTACTTGTCTCCAAATTTGGCTTTGGGAATCTGACTAACTCATTTTCTTCCAAGGAAAGAACTTTTTAGGAGGAAACAATTCCTTGATGGACAATAATATTCTTCTCATGTGGTTGCTGGACCTTCCTACAAAAATCAGGGAGCTAAATGAGTTTTATACTCAATGGTTTCTTTTACATTTGCCAGCTTGCTTAGCTGTGGATATTTAGAGTTTCCAAGAAGGAAAGTCAGACCATTCAATCTAAATTTCTTCAGACCTCAGTTTTCCTTTCCATTCATTCATTCATTCTTCTTCCTCTGTCTTCAGATCTCTTCCTTTGCTTAAGGTCTTGGCTCCAAACCTTATGGCCAAGAGCATAATAAGAAAAAGAGTTGTGTTTTCTGGCCATTAGTTCAGAAATTATCTTGGTGCCAGAAACTTACCATAAAATATTCATGGGTTTTGATCCTGATGTAGTTTTAGTCTGCAAAATGTCTTCTACTTAAATGAAAATGTCTCCTAGGGGACAGAGAAACTTTTAAACTCATAGCTCATAGTGGGTAGTTGGTTTATGAAAACTGAGATTAAATATCTTCAAGAACTTAAGGGCACAGAATATGTTTCAGGCAAAAAGGAGAGAGTGGTGTAGAAAAGATAATTGGAGGATGTCTTATCCTTCAGTCTCTTTTTTTCCTGACGTTTTGTTCTGTCCTTGAGTCACATGTCCTATTTCTCTTTCTTCCTCTCTCTTCTACTTCTACTACTCTCCTTCATGCAACTCATCCTTTCTCTAGAACTCAAACAGAACATGTAGTTATTGGACAAGATTGAGTGTACAATACAGGAGAAGTTAAGTATTGGAGATGTGAAAAACATTACTCTTTTGGGGTTTAAATATTCTCAATTTCTGATCTTATAGTTATGTTGGTTAAAAGCATGGTTATTGAGGCCATGGTTCAAATCCAAGAGTTGTCACTTATTATCTGTGTGACCTTGGGCATATTTCCCTCATATCTTCTCTGAACTTCCAATTTCTTTTTTTCCCCCCACTTCTTGCCACTTTATTTTTTAATTGAAGAATAATTGCTTTACAGAATTTCGTTATTTTCTGTCAAACAGCAACAAGAATCAGCCACGGGTACACCCATGGACCCTCCCTCCTGAACCTTTCTCCTAGCTCGCTATGGATCCCAGCCTTCTAGATGGTCACAAAGCCCCTGTTTGAGTTCCCTGAGTCATATAGCAAATTCCCATTGGCTATCTATTTTACATATGGTATTGTAAAAGTTTCCATGTTACTCTCTCTTACATCTCACCCTTTCCCTTCTCCCCTCACCTAGGCCCATATGTCTGTTCCTCCATTGCTGCTCTGCAAATAAATTCATCAGTACCATCTTTCTAGATTCCATATATATGTATCAGTATATGATATTTATCTTTCTCTTTCTGACTTCACTCTGTATAATAGGCTCTAGGTTTATCTACCTCATTCAGTCAGTTCAGTCACTCAGTTGTGTCCGACTCTTAGCGACCCCATGAATCACAGCACGCCAGGCCTCCCTGTCCATCACCATCTCCCGGAGTTCACTCAGACTCACGTCCATCGAGTCAGTGATGCCATCCAGCCATCTCATCCTCTGTCGTCCCTTTCTCCTCCTGCCTCCAATCCCTCCCAGCATCAGAGTCTTTTCCAATGAGTCAACTCTTCGCGTGAGGTGTCCAAAGTACTGGAGTTTCAGCTTCAGCATCATTCCCTTCAAAGAAATCCCAGGGCTGATCTCCTTCAGAATGGACTGGTTGGATCTCCTTGCAGTCCACGGGACTCTCAAGAGTCTTCTCCAACACCACATTTCAAAAGGATCAATTCTTTGGCGCTCAGCCTTCTTCACAGTCCAACTCTCAGATCCATACATGACCACCGGAAAAACCATAGCCTTGACTAGACAGACCATAGTCGGCAATGTAATGTCTCTGCTTTTGAATATGCTATCTAGGTTGGTCATAACTTTTCTTCCAAGGAGTAAGTGTCTTTTAATTTCATGGCTGCATTCACCATCTGCAGTGATTTTGGAGCCTCAAAAAATAAAGTCTGACACTATTTCCACTGTTTCCCCATCTATTTGCCATGAAGTGATGGGACCGGATGCCATGATCTTCATATTCTGAATGTTGAGCTTTAAGCCAACTTTTTCGCTCTCCTCTTTCACTTTCATCAAGAGGCTTTGTAGTTCCTTTTCACTTTCTGCCATAAGGGTGGTGTCATCTGCATATCTGAGGTTATTGATATTTCTCCTGGCAATCTTGATTCCAGCTTATGCTTCTTCCAGCCCAGAATTTCTCATGATGTACTCTGCATATAAGTTAAATAGAGTGACAATATACAGCCTTGACATACTCTTTTTCTTCCATGGACGGAGGTTCGTGACATTGTACAGGAGACAGGGATCAAGATCATCCCCATGGAAAAGAAATGAGAAAAAGCAAAATGGCTGTCTGGGGAGGCCTTACAAATAGCTGTGAAAAGAAGAGAAGTGAAAAGCAAAGGAGACAAGGAAAGATATAAGCATCTGAATACAGAGTTCCAAAGAATAGCAAGAAGAGATAAGAAAGCTTTCTTCAGCGATCAATGCAAAGAAATAGAGGAAATCAACAGAATGGGAAAGACTAGAGATCTCTTCAAGAAAATTAGAGATACCAAGGGAACATTTCATGTAAAGATGGGCTTGATAAAGGACAGAAATGGTATGGACCTAACAGAAGCAGAAGATATTAAGAAGAGGTGGCGGGAATACACAGAAGAACTGTACAAAAAAGATTTTCATGACCAAGATAATCACGATGGTGTGATCACTCACCTAGAGCCAGATCATCCTGGAATGTGAAGTCAAGTGGGCCTTAGAAAGCATCACTATGAACAAAGCTAGTGGAGGTGATGGAATTCCAGTTGAGCTATTTTAAATCCTGAAAGATGATGCTGTGAAAGTGCTGCACTCAATATGCCAACAAATTTGGGAAACTCAGCAGTGGCCACAGGACTGGAAAAGGTCAGTTTTCATTCCAATCCCAAAGAAAGGCAATGCCAAAGAATGCTCAAACTACCACACAATTGCACTCATCTCACATACTAGTAAAGTAATGCTCAAAATTCTCCAAGCCAGGCTTCAGCAACACGTGAACTGTGAACTTCCAAATGTTCAAGCAGATTTTAGAAAAGGCAGAGGAACCAGAGATCAAATTGCCAACATCTGCTGGATCATGGAAGAAGCAAAAGAGTTCCAGGAAAACATCTATTTCTGCTTTGTTGACTATGCCAAAGCCTTTGACTGTGTGGATCACAATAAAGTATGGAAAATTCTGACAGAGATGGGAATAGCAGACCAATTGGCCTGCCTCTTGAGAAACCTATATGCAGGTCAGGAAGCAACAGTTAGAACTGGACATGGAACAACCTATTTTCCAAATAGGAAAACAAGTATGTCAAGGCTGTATATTATCCACCTCATTAGAACTGACTAAAACGTGTTCCTTTTTATGGTTGTGTAATATTCCATTGTATATATGTACCACAATTTCTTTATCCATTCATCTGTCGATGGATATCTAGGTTGCTCACATGTTCCAGCTATTGTAAATAGTGCTGCAATGAGCATTGCGGGTACTTGTCTTTTCAAATTTTGGTTTCCTCAGGGTATATGCCTAGGAGTGGAATTGCTGGGTCATAAGGTGGTTTTATACCTATTTAAAGAAATCTCCATACTGTCTTCCAAAGTGGCTGAATCAATTTGCTTTCCCACCAGCAATGCAAGAGGGTTCCCTTTTCTTCACACCCTCTCCAGCATTTATTGTTTGTAGACTTTTTGATGATGGCTATTCTGATTGGTGTCAGGTGGTATTTCATTGTAGTTTTGATTTGCTTTTCTCTAATAGTGAGTGATGTTGAGCATTTTTTCATGTGTTTGTTAGCCATCTGTATGTCTTCTTTGTAGAAATGTCTGTTTAGGTCTTATTCCCAGTTTTTGACTAGATTGTTTGTTTTTCTGATATTAAGTTGTATGAGCTGCTTGTATATTTTGGAAATTAATCCTTTGTCAGTTGTTTCCTTTGGTATAATTTTTTTCTATTCTGAGGGTTGTCTTTTCACCTTGCTTATAGTTTCCTTTGCTGTGCAAAACTTTTAAGTTTAATTAGGTCTTGCTTGTTTATTTTTATTTCCACTAATCTAAGAGGTGGGTCATAGAAGATCTTGCTTTGTTTTATGTCATTGTGTGTTCTGCCTATGTTTTCCTCTAAGAGTTTTATAATCGCTGGTCATACATTTAGGTCTTTAGTCCATTTTGAATTTATCTTTATGTATGTTATTAGGAAATATTCTAATTTCATTGTTTTGCATGTAACCATCCAGTTTTCCCAGCACCACTTATCGAAGAGGCTATCTTTGCCCCATTGTATATTCTTGCCTCCTTTGTCAAAAATAAGGTACCCATAGGTGCATGAGTTTATCTCCAGGCTCTCTGTTTTGTTCCATTGGTCTATGGTTCTGTTTTTGTGCCAGTACCATACTGTCTTGATGATTATAGCTTTATAGTATATTTTGAAGTCAGGAATATTGCTTCCTCCAGCTCCATTCTTCTTTCTCAAGCCTGCATTGGCTACTTGGGGTCTTTTGTGTTTCCATATGAATTGAGAAACTTCTGTTCTAGTTCTGTGAAAAATACCATTGATAATTTGACAGGGATCACGTTGAATTTGTAGATTGCATTTGGTAGTGTAGTCATTTTCAAATATTGATTCTGCCTATCCAGGAATGGGGAATATCTTTCCATCTGTTATTTCATCTTTGATTTCTTTCATCGGTGTCTTATAATTTTCTATATACAGTTCTTCTGTCTCCTTAGGTAAGTTTATTCCTAGATGTTTAATTCTTTTTGTTGCAGTGGTGAATGGGATTGATTCCTTAATTTCTCTTTCTGATTTTTCATTGTAGTATATAGGAATGGAGGTGATTTCTGTGTATTGACCTTGACTCTCACGACTTTGCTGAATTCACTGATTAGCTCTAGTAATGTTCTGATAGTTTCTTTTGGGTTTTCTATGTATAGTATCATGTTGTCTGCAAACAGTGAGAGTTTTACTTCTTTTCTGATCTAGATTCACTTTGTTTCTTTTTCTTCTCTAATAGCCATAGCTAGGACTTCCAAAACTATGTTGAATAATAGTGGTGAGAGTGGTCACGCTTATCTTCTTCCTGATCTTAGAGGGAATGTTTTTAGTTTATCACCATTGAGAATAATGTTTGCTGTAGGCTAATCATATATGGCCTTTACTGTGTTGAGGTAGGTTCCTTCTATGCCCATTTTTTGAAGCATTTTTTATCATAAATGGGTGCTGAATTTTGTTAAAGGCTTTTTATGCATCTATTGAGATGATCATATGGTTTTTAATCTTTAAATTTGTTAATATGGCATATTACATTGATTGATTTATGTATATTAAAGAATCCTTGCATCCTTGGTATAAACCTGACTTGATCATGGTGTATGAGCTTTTTAAGGTGTTGTTGAATACTGTTTGCTAGAATTTGGTTGAAGATTTTTGCATCTATTTTCATCAATGATATAGGCCTGTAAGTTTCTTTTTTGTGTGTGTTGTCCTTGCCTGATTTTGGTATCGGTGATTTTGGCTTTGTAGAATGACTTTGGGAGCGTTCCTTCCTCTGCAATGTTTTGGAAGAATTTCAGAAAAATAGTCATTAGCTTTGGTCTAAATGTATGATACTATTCCCCTGTGAAGCCATCTGGCCCTGGGTTTTTGTTTTTGGGGAGATTTTTGATCACAGTTTAGATTTCAGTGTTTGAATTTGCTTGTTCATAATTTCTATTGCTTCTTGGTTCAGCCTTGAGAGGTTGAACTTTTCTAAGACTCTGTCCATTTCCTCTAGCTTTTCCATTTTATTGACATGTAGTTTCTCATAATATTCTCTTATGATCCTTTGTATTTCTGTGTTGTCTGTTGTAACCTTTCCTTTTTCATCTCTAATTTTATTGATTTGATTTTTCTCCCTTTTTTCTTGATGAGTTTGGCTGCTGCAGCTAAGTCGCTTCAGTCGTGTCCGACTCTGTGCGACCCCTTAGAAGGCAGCCCACCAGAGTCCCCTGTCCCTGGGATTCTCCAGGCAAGAACACTGGAGTGGGTTGCCATTTCGTTCTCCAATGCATGAAAGTGAAAAATGAAAGTGAAGTCGCTCAGTCGTTTCCGACTCTTAGCGACCCTATGGACTGCAGCCTACCAGGCTCCTCCGTCCATGGGAGTTTCCAGGCAAGAGTGCTGGAGTGGGTTGCCATTTCCTTCTCCGGATGAGTTTGGCTAGTGGGTTGCAAATTTTGTTTATCTTCTCAAAGAATCAGCTTTTAGTTTTATTAATCTTTGGTATTGTTTCCTTCATTTCTTTTTCATTTATTTCTGCTCTGATCTTTATAATTTCTTTCCTTCTGCTAACATTGGGTTTTTTTTTTTGTTCTTTTTGCAGCTGCTTTAGATGTAGAGATAGGTTGTCTATTTAATCCTTTTCTTGTTCCTTGAGGTAGGTTTGTATTGCTAAAAACTTCCTTCTTAGAACTGCTATTGCTGAATCCTATAGGTTTTGAGTTGTCATGTTTTCATTGTCATTTGTTTCTAGGAATCTTTTGATTTCCTTTCTTATTTCTCCAGTAACCTCTTCATTATTTAGTACTGTATTATTTAATCTCAATGAGTTTGTGTTTATTGCAGTTTTTATTTTCCAGTAGTTGATATCGAGTCTCATAGTCTTGTGGTCAGAAAAGATACTAGATATGATTTTAATTTTCTTAATTTACTGAGGCTTGATTTGTGGCCCAAGATTTGGCCTATCCTGGATAATGTTCCATGTGCGCTTGAGAAGAAACTGTATTCTTCTGCATTTGGATGGAAAGTCCTGAAGATGACAAGTAGGTCCATTTGGTCTGTTTCATTTAAGGTTTGTGTTTCCTTATTGATTCTCTGTTTTGATGACCTGTCCATTGGTGTAGTAAGTGGGGTGTTAAAGTTCCCTACTATTATTGTGTTACTGTTGATTTCCTCTCTTATGCCTGTTAGTGATTGCCTTATGTATTGAGTTGCTCCTAATGTTGGGTCCATACATATTTATAATTGTTATGTCTTCTTGCATTGATCCCTTGATCATTTTATAGTGTCCTTCTTTGTTTCTTATAATATTCTTTATTTTAAAGTCTATTTTGTCTGAAATAAGAATTGCAATTCTGCTTTCTTTTGTTTTCCATTCATGTGGAATGTCTTTTCCCCTCCTTTTACTTTCTGTATGTGTCTCTAGGTGTGAAATGGATCTCTTGTGGGCAGCATATATATATATATATATATCTTTTGTATCCATTTAGTCCATCTGTATCTTTTCATTGGTGCGTTTAATGTTTACATTTAAGGTAATTATTGATATATATGTTCATTTTGGCATTTTCTTAATTTTGGGGGGTTTGTTTTTGTAGGTCTTTCCTTTATTTTGTGTTCACTGGCTATGTAAATCCCTTTAGCATTTGATGTAAGGCTGGCCTGGTGGTGCTAAATTCACTTAAGTTTTGCTTGTCTATAAAGCTTTTGATTACTCCATTAATTTTGAAGGAAATCTTTGCCAGGTATAGTAATCTTGGTTGTAGACCTTTTTCTTTCAGTACTTTAAATATATCCTGCCATTCCCTTCTGGCCTGCAGACTTTCTGCTGAAAGACCCGCTGTTAATTGTATGGGTTTTCCCTTGTATGTTACTTACTGTTTTCCCTTGCTGCTTTTAATATTTCTTTGTGGATAATCTCTGTTAGCTTTATTAATATGTGTCTCGATGTGTTTCTCCTTGGGTTTATCCTGTAAAGGACTCTCTGTGCTTCTAGACTTGATTGACTATTTTCTTTCTCATGTTGGGGAAGTTTTCAACTATAATTTCTTCAAAAATTTTCTCAGTGCCTTCTTTTTTTCTTCTTCCTCTGGGACCCCTATAACTTGAAAATTGGTGCTTTTAATATCATCTCAAAGGTATCTGATGCTCTCCTCAATTCTTTTCATTCTTTTTCCTTTATTTGGCTCTTCAGCAGTTATTTGCACCATTCTATCTTACAGCTCACTTCTCTGTTCTTCTGCCTCAGTTATTCTACTATTGGTTCCTTCTAGAGTATTTTTAATTTCAGTACTTGTGTTATTCATCTCTGTTCACATATTCTTTATTTCTTCTATGTCCTTGGTGATTGTATTAACTGTCTGAATTGTTTCTTGCATTTTTCTCCATTCTATTTTCAAGTCTTCAGTGTATCTTTACTGTCATTATTCTGAATTCTCTTTCAGGTAGATTGCTTATTTCCTCTTTGTTTATTTGGTCTGAGTTTCTACCTTGTTCTTTAATTTGTGCTGTATTTCTCTGCCTTCTCATTTTTCCCCCCTAACTTGCTCCACCTGAGGTCTCCTTTTCCCATGCTTTAGGTTTGTATTCCTTCTTCCTTTTAGTTTTTACCCTTGAGGGTAAAGGTTGGTTGATGGGTTTGTGTTGACTTCTTGTTGGGATGACTTGTGCTGGTGTTCTAGTGAGAGGAGATCACACAGGTAATTACGGAAATAGTGGTACATATACACACACTTCCACACACACAGTTATAACCAAAGTATTCTAAAGACTCCAGGAGATTGACTTGATGAACAAGGGAAACCAAAATTGATATCAACCAATTAAAAGCAGAGCTAGTTAATTCTCAATGCAGAAAACTGAACCTAAGCAGAGTGATAACTGGGGAATATAGCAAATAAGTTAGTGAAAAACAGAGTGAAGGAAAAAAGGTAGAAGAAAACACAGAAAAAAAAAAAGGAGGAGAAGGGAGAGAGAAGGAAGGGGTGGAAAAAAAGGGTAAAAATGAGAGATAAAATAAAAAATAGAAAAGCAAAGATAAATAGACATATGTGAAAACAAAAACAAAATCAGAAAAATCACCAAAAAAAGGGGGTGAAAAAGAAAAAGAAAGAAAATCTTAAAATGAATTTCTTTTTCTAACCAAAAGAAGCAAAGAAGAAAACTCCACAGCACTGCAAATGTTAATGTGAAGGTAGAAATATGTAGGGGGAATAAACAGTGATTTATAAGAAAAAAAAAAGTTCTCAAGGTCATACTTATTCTTGGTTCTGTCCCCATGCATGCGGTTGGGTTGGTGTCCTGTGATGTTTTTCTGGTTGGAGGAGCATGTGCCTGTGTTCTGATTGTTGGAGCTGGATCTCTTCTCTCTGAAGGGTAGTGCAGCGTCTAGTAGTATGTTTTGGGGTGTCTATGGTTCAGTATGTCTTTGGGCAGTCCTTCTGACTTTGACAATGTTAGACACATCTACTTCCACAGCTGCGTCGAAGTGGCTGTCTCAGCATATCTTCACTGGCACCAGCCCCTTCCCTACTTGTCCCTGGAATCTTTGCCAGTGCTTTTGTTCCCCAGCCTCACCCTGCACTGCAGGCTGAAGCTTTCCAGGTAGGGGCCTTGTGGGTCTTTTCTCAGCTCCCTGACTGAGAAAAGTGTCTCAGAGACTTGTGTGGGCTTTCCTCAGCTCCACTGAGCTCACCCTCTGCTTCTCAGGGCTTGTGTATACTTGTCTTGGCTCACCAGGCCTGCCCTCTGGGTCGCGGGGCTTGTGTTCACTTGTCTTGGCTCCCTGGACCTGCCCTCTGAATCATGGGGCTTGTGTGCACTTGTTTCAGCTCACCAGCCCACCCTCTATATTGTGAGGCTTGTATGTTCTTCTTTCTGCTCCCTCAGCCTGCCCACTGTTCCTCTGAGGGTTGTGTGTGCTGGAGAGGTCTGTATGCTGCCCCTCTCTCTGTCTGTCTCAGCACCCCTGGCCTGCCCTTTGCACTGCAAGGCTTCTGTGGGCTTCTCTAGGTTCCCCGAGGCTGCCCTCTGGTTGGGGCCACAGTCATGAGCTGCTTATGGGCTGAGAAGTGCAGATTTCTCGGTTTTCTGTCCTCTAAGACCTGGCTTTGCCCAGTTTTCCAAAATTCCTCAGCTCTCCCTTGGGTCCGCCTGTGAGGGAGCTTCCCAGTGCATGGAACTCTTCCTGCTTCTGGACTCCCTACCTCCCTTGGGGCATAAGCTCCCATCCAGAAGTTCCCTATCTTTTCCCTTTTTCTGTCTCCATCCTCTTTCTTACCTCATTCCAGGGAGCTTAGCCTGCCCCCTGGAGGCCTGGGGTCTTCTGCTGTGATCTAGAGGTTGCTTTGTAAGAGTTGTTCCATATCTTGATGAGTTTTTAATGTATTTGTGGGGAGGCTGGTGATCTCCCCATCTTAATTCTCTGCCATCTTCTTCCACTCCCAAATTTATTAGAACAAAATCTAACTTAAGGTAGTTGTGAGGATTATTGAACTAATTAGCACAGTGACTAGTGCATAGTAAGTATTCAATATATGGAAGCTGATAATAATAAAAAAATGTTAGTATAACAACAAAAACTAAGGTACATATAACCAGATTTCATTTATAGTTTATAAATAACATATTTATAAACTAATAAATAATGTTAGTTTATTAATAATAAATTAATATATTAGTGGTGTTATAACCTTTGTTAATTGGAAAGCTCATTTTAAAATATTGTGGTCATGCCTAAACACTAAGAAATAACTTTAAAAATAAAATTCAAAAGCAGATACAAGAAGTTCAATAAATATTTGGATCCCATGCAGTGAAACCCATGTCCTCAACTCACAATGCCGCAGGCTATTAAACAACTTAAATCATCTTGCTATAATAAATTAAAAAGAATTGGTCTATGTTCTGTGTCTGCTAAAGGCAAATGACTTTTAGCAGTAAAGACTGGTCTCTAAGCATCCAACTATGGGAAGGAGAAGGGAGAACTTAAAAACTGCAAAATATGCTATGAAAATCAGAGACTATTTCTTTAGGAAGAGATATCCAAGAGTTATCTGTCTATTCTGTCTAGTCAAAGCTATGGTTTTTCTAGTAGTCATGTATGGATGTGAGAGTTGGACTATAAAGAAAGCTGAGCACCAAAGAATTGATGCTTTTAAACTGTGGTGTTGGAGAAGACTCTTGAGAGTCCCTTGGACTGCAAGGAGATCCAACCAGTCCATCCTAAAGGAAATCAGTTCTGAGTGTTCATTGGAAGGACTGATGTTGAAGCTGAAACTCCAATACTTTGGCCACCTGATGTGAAGAGCTGACTCGTTTGAAAAGACTCTGATGCTGGGAAAGATTGAAGGCAGGAGGAGAAGGGTATGACAGAGGATGAGATGGTTGGATGGCATCACCAACTCGATGGAGATGAGTTTGAGTGAGCTCCAAGAGTTGGTTGATGGACAGGGAGGCCTGATATGGTGCAGTCCATGGGGTCACAAAAGTTGTACGTGTCTGAGCAACTGAACTGAACGGATATGAAGATAACACCATCCTTATGGCAGAATGTGAGGAGGAACTAAAGAGCCTCTTTACTATATTCATTGATTAGCTCTAGTAATTTTCTGATGGAGTCTTTAGGGTTTTCTATGTAGAGGATCATGTCATCTGCTCTTGATGAAGGTCAAAGAGGAGAGTGAAAAACCTGGGTTTAAACTTAACATTCAAAAAACCAAGATAATGGCATTTGGTCCCATCACTTCATGGCAAATAGATGGGGAAACAATGACAGACTTTATTTTCTTGGGCTCTAAAATCACTGCAGATGGTGACTGCAGCCATGAAATTAAAAGATGCTTGCTCCTTGGAAGAAAAGCTATGACCAACCCAGACAGCATATTAAAAAGCAGAGACATTTCTTTGCCAGCAAAGGTCTGTATAGTGAGAACTATGGTTTTCCAGTAATCATGTATGGATGTGAGAATTGGACCATAAAGAAGGCTGAATCAAAGAATTGATGCTTTTGAACTGTGTCCCTTGGACTGCAAGGAGATCAAACCAGTCAATCCTAAAGGAAATCAACCCTGAATATCCATTGAAAGGATTGATGCTGAAATTGAAACTCCACTACTTTGGCTACCTGATGCAAAGAGACAACTCATTGAAAAAGATCCTGATCTGGGAAAGACTGAAGGCAGGAGGAGAAAGGGACAACAGAGGACAAGATGGTTGGATGGCATCAGCAAATCAATGGACATGAGTTTGAGCAGGTTTTGGGAGATGGTGAAGGACAGGGAAGCCTGGTGTGCTGCAGTCCATGGGGTCACAAAGAGTTGGACATGACTGAGCAGCTGAACAACAACTACTATCCTTTAAAAAATTGCAGATAGAACTGCCTTATGACCCAGCAATCCCACTGCTGGGCATACACACCGAGGAAACCAGAATTGAAAGAAACACGTGTACCCCAATGTTCATCGCAGCACTGTTTATAATAGCCAGGACATGGAAACAACCTAGATGTCCATCAGCTGATGAATAGATAAGAAAGCTGTGGTACATATACACAATGGACTATTCCTCAGCCATTAAAAAGAATACATTTGAATCAGTTCTAATGAGGTGGATGAAACTGGAGCCTATTATACAGAGTGAAGCAAGCCAGAAAGAAAAACACCAATACAGTATACTAACACATATATATGGAATTTAGAAAGATGGTAATGATAACCCTGTATGTGAGACAGCAAAAGAGACACAGATGTTTAGAACGGACTTTTGAACTCTGTGGGAGAGGGAGAAGGTGGGATGATTTGGGAGAATGGCGTTGAAACATGTATACTATCAATCGGGTAAGAAATGAATTGCCAGTCTAGGTTCGATACAGGATACAGGATGCTTGGGGCTGGTGCATGGGGATGATCCAGAGAGATGATATGGGGTGGGACGTGGGAAGGGGGTTCAGGACTGTGAACTCATGTACACCCGTGGCTGATTCATGTCAATGTATGGCAAAACCAATACAGTATTGTAAAGCAAAATAAAGTAAAAATAAAAATAAATAAAATAAAATTTTGATGTATTGTTAACACTCACTACCATCTAACATGGAAACTATTATTGTCCTCAGGTTAGAAAATGAGACTTGAAGTGAAGCATTTTTCACAATGTGACACGGGTAGAATGTGTCAAAACTGAACTCAAATCTGGGAGATCAGACTTTAAGGGAACACCTCTTTAAATTGTATCATGCTTGTGAAAACCACATGACAGAAATCTGCAAAAAGTTGTTCAGAAAATATTAAGCTGGCCTTGCCAGAACACCCAGCAGCAGAGAAAACCAAGTCATCATCCACGGAGCAAGTCAGCCACAATACCATTAAAATTTGACTCCAACATTACACTCTTCAGTCAACTCTTCTACAAGTGGACATTCTTCTTACCTTAGAGACCTGGGTCTGCCTTTCTAGCCATGTTTGACTATGTTCTGCTGAGATGGTAAAGAATCCGCAGTGCAGGAGACTGGGTTCAGTCCCTGGGTTGAGAAGATCCCCTGGCAACCCACTCCGATATTCTTGCTTGGAAAATTCCCATGGACAGAGGAGCCTGGTGGGCTACAGTCCACGGGCTCCCAAAGAGTCGGATACAACTGAGCAACTAGGCACAGCACAACAGCAACCAGTATTTGGCACAGCCTCTGAAATTAGCAGTCTGTGATATGAATGTAAAGGCAAATGCCTTTCCCACTTTGCTAGGTTAAGTTGGAAGGACCAAATTTTATCTACTTTAAAATTATGCTTGGAACTTGACCTTATGCATTAATTCTACTTGTGGATAAAGCTCAGTCATTGGTAGACAGGATTTTATTTTGTTTTATTTTAGAATCTTGCTCTATGAACTTGGAAATAGAACCTGCATTCTATTTCCAGGTAATACTTTGGACACGGGACACTGTGTTTTCAAATCATTAGTCTTAGTTATATAAGGGATTTTGAAAATGCTTTTTATTCCAGTTACCATAACCACAAAACACACTGAGAGAGAGGTGTCCCAGGAAATAGTAGGAGGATTTACATATCTCTAACATGGATGTCATGGAAATGGGGACTGAGATTATGCTACAAGGAGGCTGATGATCAGAAACTATGTTTCATAAATCTATTCCTGTTATAGACCAGATATATGCACTCTTATGTGGGTATATTTAGTTGCAGGCAGGAAGGCAGAAAGAATTTAAAAGTGTGTACATATTGGTGGTTTAGAGATGGTGGGTGTCTTGGAAAATAAGTAGTCCTATTCTCAAAGTCTTTGTTTATCTGGAAAATAACAGTAATCTGAAAGGAATGAAAATGATACCAGGTAGTCATGAGATAAGTAGAAAGACTCAATCAATTGTCTATAGTACAGAATAAATCTAGCAAAATTCCAAGCTAAAATAATTTTTTAATTACCCAAGGGGAAAAAAATTAAAATACAAATAGTGGCATTTTCAGTTTTTGCTTTACAGAGCATACTGGAATCTCTATCCTTTGGCATAATGAGGAAAAGAAACCAGAGGTGGCTCTATCTAAAGACCAGTGATCAATGGAATAGAGGCTGTTGGTAGAGCTTCTCGAGAAGAACTCGAGAGTTTGGGAACTACAGAGAAACTCTAGGAGAGAATTCCCAACTGCTGGGTTGGGATGGGAGCAGATCAAGAGCTCTTCCTTTTCCAGTCCTATGTGGTCATATCACATTTTGGCCGCTCTCCATTCTCATACTGTCTTTCTTCTCTGGGACTTGTCCTTCCACTTGTTCTTGTACCTTACTCTTCCTGCTCATCTGGGGTTTATCTCCCTCCTGCTGGCTTTCTGTCCTTTTCAATACTGCTTTTCAGGTAGAAAGTTTCCCTAAGAACACATAGGCTGTACCTCTATGCTTACTGAAAAATGGCTTTTCAACTGAACAGATTAATCACTTCATGCTCACAATGTGCTATTGTGCTATTATGGAGCTGATACCCAGCTCTGTTATCATCCTCCTCTGTGGCCTCATGTGAACATTCTCACCTGTGCTTTCTTCTTCACCCATATGTAAAGAAAGCAACACTTACTTTGCCTACATAAATTTATCTCCTAATTATCTTAGAGAATTCAAATTTATATATAAATTCATGTATTTTTTATTCATCTATTAAATATTTGTGAAGTGCTTACCACAGGAATATGATTGAAAGGTAGAAAAAATACTCTGTGAATATTGATTCTTCAATTTAGTGTGGGGCCATGGTGTCTCACATCAGTTTTTTAAAAGTTGTTCTTGTCCCAATATGAAATGAACTCTTGATAAATAGAAATTTTTACTTTTCACATATTTTGGGTACCACATTCATATGTGAATGAGCAAGAATTGTTCTTTATATTTCCCCAACCTATGGAAAAGGATAGGAAATGAATGTGAAATAGGTGCAAAGCAATTTGGTTTTCAGTGGAGGAAATGATCACTTGGCTCTAGATGTAATCAAGGATTCCATACTACTGCTATCCAAAGTCTATAAACCCAGACTGTTAACAACGCCAGTGCTGGACATGACTCCAATAAATTAATGCTTCTGTGAGTTCCATACAGATATCCTATCTTGAAATTGTTTGTTATAGTATGTTCAACTGAATACCAAGAATGATGAATATCCTCAAGTCCTTGTGGTGAAGAAGATACTTCTCCCTGCCTCTGACATCAATACTGCATAAGGTTGCATGCAAAAAGGGAATCCCAGAGCTCTCCTACTCTATATGCATTAGTCACACTAGTACAGTTCTGTCATTAGTAAGTATCGTAGAGAGGCCAAATTCTCCTGTAAGCTATGTGCTTGTGCTGTCAATCAATTGCCATAACCCTCTTTTCAAAATCAATGGGTAAGAGGAGCATAAATATTTAAGCAGAGGAAATGAGTAAGCAAAGCAGTAATCAAGGATGCCAGTGATTCCAAGATAGCAACAGAAATTCCTCACAGATAAACATTTTAACAAACTTTTAACAGAAAGCAAGGAACCACCACAGTGTTGTCTGAGAGACACTAAAGCTGAATACTGGATTTGAATTATTTACTCTCAGAAAGGTGCCAACTAAAGGCTTTGTTAGAACTGAATTAAGTATATGCCACCAAATGCATAGAATATCTTCCTTGCATTCATTAAAATCAAGGCAATTGGGAGTGACAAAGTGTACAGCGTAACTTAATACAGATGCTTGCTGAACTAATTTATACTCTAAAGCCCATATTTTCAAAAGGGAGTTGTCTGGCAGGGAGGTTTGAAACATCCTGTAGTTCAGTCAGAAATTCCAAATGCCAAATCTTGACTTTGGAGATATGCTTCCTGGGATGCTCTCATTTTCTGAACTTCACAACTTATGAATTATGAAGTGTATATACAAACGTGAGAGTAAAACCTTGGAGTATATTTTAAATTAAGATGCTGACAGTGTTGTTTCACTGAGACTTTCAACAAAACTATGCTTACTTCTTTTCCCATCCTCGATTATTAGAGTATCAGCATCTCATTGTGGTTAGGTGATCTGTCAGACTGGCATTTAAATTCCCATTCATTCATTTAAGAGTTTCTGATGCAAGACACATCACCAAATTTCTTGGCCAAATTAGATAATAAGATAAAAATTTTCTACAGTAAGAAGAACAGATGTATTAATATTTCCAAACAGGAAAATGGAAACTCTATGTCACTGTGGATGGTGACTACAGCCATGAAATTAAAAGATGCTTGCTACTTGGAAGAAAAGCAATGACAAATCTAGACAGAGTATTAAAAAGCAGAGACAAAAAGCTTTCAAAGGTCCGTATGGTCAAAGCTATGGTTTTTCCAGTAGTCATGTATGGATGTGAGAACTGGACAGTGAAAAAGGATGAGCACTGAATAATTGATGCCTTCAAATTGTGGTGCTGGAGAAGTCTCTTGAGAGTCCCTTGGACAGCAAGGATATCAAACCAGTCAATCCTAAAGGAAATAAACCCTGAATATTCATTGGAAGAACTGATGCTGAAGTTGAAGCTCCAATACTTTGACCGCCTGATGCTAAGAGCCGACCCATTGGAAAAGACCCTGATGCTGGGAAAGATTGAAGGCAAGAGGAGAGAGGGATGACAGAGGATGAAATGGTTGGATGGCATCATGGACTCAATGGGCATGAGTTTTTGCAAACTCTGGGAGATAGTGAAGGACAGGGAAGCCTGGTATGCTACATACAGTTTTGGGAGATGGTGAAGTACAGGGAAGCCTGGCATGCTACATACAGTCCATGGGGTCGCAAAGAGTTGGACGTGACTGAGTGACTGAACAACAACAAGTATGCAAACTAATTCTAATGCTTATGATGCATATAGAGAATACCTCTTGACCTTAGTTTTTTTTTTTTTTATCTCAAATCACTCTAAAACTGTAAGTTTTACTTATATAGAAGCAGTAATGTCTTCTCTCCTAAAAGCATCCCTGCTGAAAGATTTTTCTCTGGAATTCAATATATGTAAAAGTGGCCAGACTAATCCAACTTCCTTAGAACTGAAATAAGTGTAATCTTTAGTTTTCCAGAGCAGGGCAAGATTACAAAATGTGTAAAAAATATCATGCCTGGCCTCTGGTGCCACAGGAAAAGGGGTTGAAGATGAGGCATGTAATTCCCTAATGATGCTCTCTACATCCAAGTTCAGGAAGTTCTCAGCACCATCCATATGCCCATCAGTGAGCTACCATTCATTCATCTCAACCTACAATCTATTTGCAAGCAAAACAAACAAACAAAAAATAAGCAAAAAGCCCCACAAAACTCCTGAGATTTGTTTAGTAATTCTACATTCAGTTAGAGTACATATAGCTGGAGTATCCTGGAAAGAAAAAGGAGGCTGGTTAATTCAATTTCTCCTTTAGCTGAGAAAACATTTTTGTTTTTAATCTTTTATTTAAATGTATGAACATGATTTCCTCCCTTAGGAATTATAATACTACCCAACAACTCACTTTTTTTGGGAAAGTGATAGAATAGGACAAGTTAGCTCTAAATTCCCTTCCATTTTTATGTCCGTTAATCTAACATCAATAGATAAACTAACAGAGGTGGGAGGAATTCCATTATGTGCTCTACTGTGTTTACTAGAAACAATGCTTCCACTAATAGTTTATTTAAAATATTACCTTGACAAATATCCTCAGTTAGGGTAATAGAATAACAGCTGACAAATGTTCAGACATGGATCACCTGAGGCACACAGAAGGTCAGAAGACTCTAAGAATTCTTAGTTTGCCCAGAAAATTCCATCTCAGGAGAACCATCTACATCAGAGGAGATTTCCTCTCAGGCTCCTCTCTTGTGTCAACTGAAAAAATAGTCACAGCCTGAAAGTTGAGAGATATATTTATTCAGTGAGAATTCTTAGCACTTCAAGCCCAGAGTCCGCATCTCAAGTAGCCCTGAGAAACTGCTCCAAGGAGGCTGAGGAAGGAGTCAGGATATAGAAGTTTGCAGGAAAATGCAGGTAATCTGAATATCTTTTAATATCTTGCTGTTAATTAAGGAAAACCAGATATCTCAAATTAAGGAATTTAGCACTCTTCCATGCATGGGAAGATGCAAGCTTCTGGCCTCACTGAAATAATTTCTTTCATATGTATCTCATATCTGGAGCCAGCATCCTGCTTCTTGATTATTCACATCCTTAATTCCTCCTTCATCATTGAGAGTGGTGGCAGCTGATAGCTGCTGGATCACAGGCATTGTTCTCTCTCTTGGGAGCTCTCCAGGCTCAGAAAATCACATTTAGAGGCCTCAAATCACTGATGGCTGTTATATCCTTGTTTATTGATATGGCAGGAGACATTCCATTTCACACTGAGGATCAACAGAAACTTTAATAACTTTGCTTTGACTTCAAAAGGAAAGAATGAGTCCTTTAATCAGCAGTTATCTGATTAGCAGGATCCTGAAACCAAAAAAGATTATCAATCACTTAGATTTTATTTCCAGCCTAACTACCCTGTTATTCAGTTGTTAGTTCCATCACAACAAAGTCAATCAACAGGTGCCTAAGATGTGGATACATTTCATGGGTATTTTAAGGCTGAGGGGGATGGAGAAAATAATGAAAAAAAAATTGGAACTGAGCCTTGCTGACCCTGTCCTAAAATGCTGGATGTTTACTTTGAAATTCACAATTCTTTGGATACTTGTCATGGTTCATAAAAGAGATTGACAGCTCCATTATCTCTGAGATGCTTGTCTGTAATCCTTCTTAGTGTGAGCAGGACTTGCAGCAGCACAGCAGTTTGAGATTACAGTCTTTTGTTTTGTTCTAAAGAGTGATGTTGAAAATCAGCTTTCAGATAAACAGTAAGAAGGTCAACCTACCCACAAATAATTGGTAACTGGTTTTCTACAATAGATTTGGAATAGTCACACTAGGAAGATAATGGGAAGAAATTAAGGACAACTGTCTTAATTTACAGATGAGAGGATGGTGTTGTAGAGAGAGTATCACATTTTCTCAAAGTCATGGAATTAAGTATATGTATTGGAAGTTGTGCTTTAAATTCAAGGACTCCTCACTTCTCCTCAGTCTTTTGTACCTGCAGTATTATATTTGACCATACTAGAAATTTAAGAATCTAATCATATAACTTCAAAAAAAATGTACAATATAGGTCTCCTACTTCTAGAAATGTTGAAGTAACAAGGATTGGACTTGACCTCCCATCAAAAACAAATTAAAAACTAGACAAAATATTTAAAACAGTTGTCTTGATAGATTGGGATGAGAGAAACTGAGGTAAATATAATTTATACCCATACTTTTATATGATTCAAGTTTCTCCAAAGGTCTTTTTGGACTCTGGATTAGGGGCTGGATTAAATGACTGTTTTTCTCACTTCTGTCTTTTCCTTGGCAACAATGGGATTTTGTCTGTGCCTAGAAGAAATAGCTTAAGTTTTTGATGGAAGCAGCAGGTGGTGGGAGTTCATCTGTTTCCCACAGTGGTCCTCCCTCATATTCATTGAATCTCTTTCCAGACTTTTGCCTTTTCTCATGAGTTACTTTGAAAACAGCCTGCAAGTGGATATAAATATCTTATCACAACAGCTCACACTCAGTCTTTAGCAGTTCATTAATATTTTAACTGATTTATCTTACTCACTTGTATGGCATTTATTTTGACTACCTGTACTCTAGCATAAGTAACAGAGATGGACATCCTCTCTTTCTCTGTGGAGAGAGGTGAAGGCTCTATCCTTCATTCTCAGACTGTCTCACAACTTCAGATGTCTGATAATTTTGAGGGAAAAACGGTGTTTGTAGTTTACCCAGCGCTCATTCATTGTTAGTGTAGCAATGATGAAAATTCCTAGACAGTGTGATAGGGCAAGAAAAAGAAACATAAAACATTTGGAAAATAAATAAAACTAGCTCTATTAAAGTAACATTGATATGTAGATAATATTAAATATTCTACAGGTAATTATTGGTTTATAGATGCAAATTAGGCAAGACCATTAAATACAAAGTTAATATATCAAAATCACTCATCCTTAATACCATTCACAAATTATGATAAAATGAATACAGTTTATAATTACTGTAAAAACTGAATAGAAGGACTGAATTTAATAAAAGATGCTCATGGTCTCTTCAGACAAAATTCAGTTCACTTCAGTTCAGTCGCTCAGTCGTGTCTGACTCTTTTTGACCCCATGGACTGCAGCATGCCAGGCCTCCTTGTCCATCACCAACTCCTGGAGTTTACTCAAACTCATGACCATTGAGTTGGGATGCCATCCAACCATCTCATCCTCTGTTGTCCCTTTCTCCTCCCACCTTCAATCTTTCCCAACATCAGAGTCTTTTAAGATGAGTAAGTACTTCACATCAGGTGGCCAAGTATTGGAGTTTCAGCTTCAGCATCAGTCCTTCTAATGAATATTCAGGATTGATTTCCTTTAGGATGGCCTGGTTGGATCTCCTTGCAGTCCAAGGGACTCTCAAGAGCCTACTCCAACACCACAGCTGAAAAGCATCAATTCTTCGGTGCTCAGATTTCTTTATGGTCCAGCTCTCACATCCATACATGACTACTGGAAAAACCATAGCTTTGACTAAGATGGAACTTTGTTGGCAGAATAATGTCTCTGCTTTTTAATATGCTATATAGGTTGGTCATAACTTTCCTTTCAAGGAGTAAGTGTCTTTTAATTTCATGGCTGCAGTAACCATCTGCAGTGATTTTGGAGCCCAGAAAAACAAAGTGTGACACTGTTTCCCCATCTATTTGCCATGAAGTGATGGGACCAGATGCCATGATCTTCGTTTTCTGAATGTTGAGCTTTAAGCCAACTTTTTCACTCTCCTCTTTCACTTTCATCATGAGGCTCTTTAGTTCTTCTTCACTTTCTGCCATAAGGGTGGTGTCATCTGCATATCTGAGGTCATTGATATTTCTCCAGGCAATCTTGATTCAAGCTTGTGCTTCTTCCAGACCAGTGTTTCTCATATGTACTCTGCATATATGTTAAACAAGCAAAGTGACTGTATACAGCCTTGATGTACTCCTTTTCCTATTTGGAACCAGTCTGTTGTTCCATGTCCATTTCTAACTGTTGCTTTCTCACCTGTGTACAGATTTCTCAAGAGGCAGGTCAGGTGGTCTGGCATTCCCATCTCTTTCAGAATTTTCCACAGTTTATTGTGATCCACACAGTCAAAGGTTTGGCATAGTCAATAAAGCAGAAGTTGATGTTTTTCTGAAACTCTCTTGCTTTTATGGTGATTCAACAGATGTTGGCAATTTTATCTCTGGTTCTTCTGCCTTTTCTAAAACCAGCTTGAATATTTGGAAATGCTCAGTAAATCTTTAATCCAATTTTCTGTTGATGGGTGGGGCTTTATTCCCTCCCTGTTATTTACCTGGAGCCAAACTCAGCTGGAAGAAGCACAAGCTGGAATCAAGATTGCTGGGAGAAATATCAATGACCTCAGATATGCAGATGACACCACCCTTATGGCAGAAAGTGAAGAAGAACTAAAGAGCCTTGTGATGAAAGTGAAAGAGGAGAGTGAAAAAGTTGGCTTAAAGCTCAACATTCAGAAAATGAAGATCATGGCATCCGGTCCCATCACTTCATAGGAAATAGATGGGGAAACAGTGGAAACAGTGACAGACTATTTTTTGGGGCTCCAAAATCACTGCAGATGGTAATTGCAGCCATGAAATTAAAAGACGCTTACTCCTTGGAAGGAAAGTATGACCAACCTAGATAGCATATTGAAAAGCAGAGACATTGCCAACAAAGGTCCGTCTAGTCAAGGCTATGGTTTTCCCACTGGTCATGTATGGATGTGAGAGTTGGACTGTGAAGAAATCTGAGTGCTGAAGAATTGATGCTTTTGAGCTGTGGTATTGGAGAAGGCTCTTGAGAGTCCCTTGGACTGCAAGGAGATCCAACCAATCCATTGTAAAGGAGATCAGTCCTGGGTATTCTTTGGAAGGACTGATGCTAAAGCTGAAACTCTAGTATTTGGACACCTCATGCAAAGAGTTGACTCATTGGAAAAGACCCTGATGCTGGGAGGGATTGTGGGCAGGAGGAGAAGGGGACGACAGAGGATGAGATGGCTGGATGGCATCACTGACTTGATGGACATGAGTTTGAGTGAACTCTGGGAGTTGGTGATGGACAGGGAGGCCTGGTGTGCTGTGATTCATGGGGTCGCAAAGAGTCAGACACGACTGAGTGACTGAACTGAACTGACTGAACTGAAACTATGGTGGAGGTAATGAAGATAATGGCGACCTCCTTCAAAAGGTCCCATGCACACACTGCTACACTCAGTGCCCCCAGCTGTGCAACAGGCCACCGCCAACCCACGCCTCCGCCGGAGACTCCTGGACACTCACGGGCAAGTCTGGGTCAGTCTCTTGTAGGGTCACTGCTCCTTTCTCTTGGGTCCTGGTGAGCACAAGTTTCTGTTTGAGCCCTCTAAGAGTCTATTTCCAGTCCTGTGTAAGTTCTGGCAGCTCTATGGCGGGGTTAATGGTGACTTCCTCCAAGAGGGCTTATGCCATACCCAAGTCTGCTGCACCCAGAGCCCCTGCCCCTGCAGCAGTCCACTGCTGACCAATACCTCCACAGGAGATACTCAAACACAGTTCTGTCTCAGTCTCTGGGGGGCCTCTGGTCCTGGTGCACACAAGGTTTGTTTGAGCCCTCTGAGCATATCTGGTGGGTATGGGGTTTGAGTCTAAACTCGATTTTGCCCCTCCTACTGTCCTGCTAGGGCTTCTTCTCTGCCCTTGGATGTGTGGTATCTCCTCAAAGTACTTTAGTAGTGATGGATAAATGTGGACTTCAGACATGTTTTAGAATTTGCAAACATACTAGCTGTGGGAGCCGGAGAAGGTGATGGCACCCCACTCCAGTGTTCTTGCCTGGAGAATCCCAGGGACAGGGGAGCCTGGTGGGCTGCCATCTCTGGGGTTGCACAGAGTCAGACACGACTGAAGTGATTTAGCAGCAGTAGCAGCAGCCGTGGGAGCTGAGGGAAGGATCAGTATTTGTTAGTTCCTTGGACACCTGGGAGAGATGCTGCCTTTGGTGTGTAGAGTTGGTACTACTCTCACTGAGTAGTAAAGACTGAGAGAAAGTCGGTTTGATGGGAAGTTATGGTAAAAAATTTTTTAATCTTATATTGTGTATGTTAAGACTTAGGTGTCCATTATATATCCAAAAGGAGGTTTCCACTTTAGAATAATTAATCTAGTTGTTCTCTTTGCTTAGAAGATGCTCTGTACTTTGCACATTTCCCACCGCCTCCCCCGCCCCCTCCCCCAGTTATTTAGGACTTGGCTTGGATATTGCATTCCCAGAGTCTTTCTACTCTGACATAGCTACTCCTTTATTGTCCGTTGTGTGTTGTGTCAATTGTAAATTATATACTCTATCTTTATAGGCAGCATTATAGGTAATAGATATTATCTTTTTATTATTTGTGATAACATAAACTGAGCAAGAGCAGGACCTCAGTGTTTGGCAACTAGCAGAGGCTCAATGTATGTATTTACACAGTGAATGAGTGCCACTGGAAACAAATATCAGGGGACGTTTAGACCAGTAGATTAATAGGGATAAATAATACCACACATTTATGAGGATTAGCGATAACATATGTAAATTTCTTGGCAGTGCTTAGCACATGATAGACACTCCATGAATGATGGCCAAAATGGTTATTTCCACTAACATGTGCTACCTGAACAGTTTTGCGTTCTCAGCAGTATGTTTAATTGGGATCACACAGCATCACATCAGCCACTTAAAGCAAGGGGATATTTGGTTAGGAGGAGAGTGTTGTCATTTAGTAATAATAAAATTATAATTTTACCTTTATTTAACTAAATTCAACTATACTCCTCTTTTCTCTCCTGAATCCATGGGCTCATCATACTGTATATCAAAACATGGGCTTGTCAAACATGGGCTCATCATAATGTATATAAAAAATATTAAGTAAACAACAGAATTCATATTAAGACTAATAAACTGGCATTGAGATATAAAACAAAGGCACATACAGAACAGCAAAGCAGCCTCCTTCACATAGAGTGCTCAGAGCCCCAGCCATTAAGCCCTGGTGCTCCGTACCTGGGCTATATTCCTTTCTAATCCATTGAGTTTCTGGGTATTATCCATTCTTTTCAGTTGCTTCACATCTATTACAAAGCATCCCTATGCTGAAGGGATTTGTTATTTATAGGATGCTCAAAAGAAACAAGATGGGCAATTTTGAGTGTTGAAGAGCATCAAAGAGGGGACTGGTAAGGCTGAAGCTTTGCTAGGTCTTTGGTTTTCTGCTTCATAATTATGATTTATTTCCAAGTGTTCTGAATGATTCCATGCAGAATGTGGGGACAGGCACTTCATATTTTATCATCCAGACAGAAGTTGTATTTCTGAGGGCATATTTTTTGGCCTTTGCCCTCCCTTTATTGTTACCCTATATCTGACCCCCTTAGCTTGTTAAAGGTTTACTTTTGAAATGGAGGTCAGGGGCATGGTTAAAGCATTTGGAGAAAATCACGTTCTCTTTGCCCTATAAAAATATAACTCTCTACAAAGATGGAGAATCTCTCTAGAGACCACACTTTTGAATTCTGGAGGGTTGCACGTTTGAAATGTTAATACAATTTTATGGATGAAAATTTTACCTGAAAAACATTTCTAAAATATATGCCTGTCAAATATCCTCCCCCCAGGGACAGTTCTTTCCTACACATCAAAGACAGCTCCTCTTCCAGAGACAGCCCTCTGCAGTGGGAGAATTGGGACCTTCTGTTACATGGAGGCAAGGCCGACAGTATTCGGAGACTGTCATTATCCACACTATTTGGAAAGAGAGGACAAATGAGATCAACCCCAAAAGCAACCCTTTCTAGAAAGAATGTTCATAAAATATTTGTATTATACATTTAGGATCTTAAGAATGTCAGTCTCTCTGATTCAGATAAGCCAAAATATATTACTTTTTTCCTATGTGCTTTATATAGCCCCAGTCATCATAAAAATGCAACCTTTATCAAAAAAAAAAAGATAAACACATCTAAAGAAAATAGCCAAGTCATCCTAAATATGATGGTAAACTAGAGCAGTGATTTTCAAACCTTAGCTGTCAGGGCATTAGTATGTGCTGGAGGCATGTTTCCAGGTGATACTAATGCTGCTAGTCAGGCACCACACCCTAAAACCATTGCACCAGAGTGAAGACCATAATCTGTTTCTGTTATTTGCCTTACTCTTTCTGTAACTCCACTTTGCTGGATTCTTGTTCTTTAGTATTTAATAGGTATAGATGTTCAGCTTTTCCTGTGATACTTTCACATGTCTCATGGCACTAAACTTTACAGTCTCTTTCACTTGCCACCAAAACTGACTAAAAGTCAAAATATCTTTTACTTTTTAAATCACTGGTGAAATATCTACTCTCTCTGTGTGTGAATGATGGAGGTTATGAAATATTTGAAGATTGTCTCCACCTTGCTAAGGTATAAAAATCTTCTTGGAGGAAATCTTTCTGGCTCTTCGAGTATCCCTTTCTCTATGGGGTCTAATTCAAGTTGGAAGTAATCCAGTAGTAACAAACCCATGAATATCAAGACAATAAGAAGGCAGAAGGGTCAAAGAAATTTGCCTGGGGGGCTTGAGAAAATTGCTCTTAATCTCTGTCTGCATCAGGCCTAAGACAATAAAATAGAAAAATTTATCTTTACTTCCTACTTTTAAAGGTACGTGCTAGAGGAAAATACTGCTGTTACTTCTTCCTTTCCATGAGAAGAATCAAATTTTGATCTGGTGAAATGTAGGGAGCCTGAGACGGATGCTCAACATTCTGTGCTTCTCTACTGGGCTGTATCAAATGTCAAGTGCTAGCAAGGTAATGCTCAAAATCCTTCAAGCTAGGCTTCAACAGTATATGAACTGAGAACTTCCAGATGTAAAAGCTGGATTTAGAAAAACCCGAGGAACCATAGATCAAATTGCCAACATCCATTGGATTATAGAAAAAGCAAAGGAATTCCAAAAAAATTGACTTTTGCTTCACTGACTGTGCTAAAACCTTTGACTGTGTGGATCATAACAAACTGTGGAAAATTCTTCAAGAGGTAGGAATATCAGACCACCTTACCTGTCTCCTTGTATGCAGAGAAACTTGTACGTAGATCAAGAAGCAACAGTTAGAACTGGATATGGAAAAAGGGACTAGTTCAAAACTGGGAAAGGAATACATCAAGGCTGTATGTTGTCACCTTGTTTGTTTAACTTATATGCAGAATGCATCACGTGAAATGCTGGCTTGGGCAAATCACAAGCTGGAATCAAGATTGCAGGGAGAAATATCAACATCCTCAGATATGCAGATAACATTACTCTAATGGCAGGAAGTGAAGAGGAACTATAGAACCTCTTGATGAGGGTGAAAGAGGAGAGTGAAAAATCTTGCTTAAAACTCAGCATTAAAAAACCCTAAGATCATGGCAGAATGTGGTCCACTGGAGAAGGGAATGGCAAACCACTTCAGTATTCTTGCCTTGAGAACCCCATGAACAGTATGAAAAGGCAAAATGATAGGATATTGAAAGAGGAACACCCCAGGTCAATAGGTGCCCAATATGCTACTGGAGATCAGTGGAGAAATAACTCCAGAAAGAATGAAGGGATGAAGCCAAAGCAAAAACAATACCCAGCTGTGGATGTGACTGGTGATAGAAGCAAGGTCCAATGCTGTAAAGAGCAATATTGCATAGGAACCTGGAATGTCAGGTCCGTGAATCAAGGCAAATTGGAAGTGGTCAAACAGGAGATGGGAAGAGTGAACGTCGACATTCTAGGAATCAGAGAACTAAATGGACTGGAATGGGTGAATTTAACTCAGATGACCATTATATCTACTACTGAGGGCAGGAATCCCTTAGAAGAAATGGAGTAGCCATCATGGTCAACAAAAGAGTCTGAAATGCAGTACTTGGATGCAATCTCAAAAACGACAGAATGATCTCTGTTCGTTTCCAAGGCAAACCATTCAATATCACTGTAATATAAGTCTATGCCCCAACCAGTAATGCTGAAGAAGCTGAAGTTGAATGGTTCTATGAAGACCTACAAGATCTTTTAGAATGAACACCCCAAAACGGATGTCCTTTTCATTATAGGGGACTGGAATGCAAAAGTAGGAAGTCAAAAAACACCTGGAGTAACAGGCAAATTTGGCCTTGGAATACGGAATGAAGCAGGGCAAAGGTTAATAGAATTTTGCCAAGAGAACACACTGGTCATAGCAAACGCCCTCTTCCGACAACACAAGAGAAGACTCTACACATGGATATCACCAGATGGTCAACACTGAAATCAGATTGATTATATTCTTTGCAGCCAAAGATGGAGAAGCTCTATACAGTCAACAGAAACAAGACCAGGAGCTGACTGTGGCTCAGATCATGAACTCCTTATTGCCAAATTCAGACTCAAATTGAAGAAACTAGGGAAAACCAGGAACCATTCAGGTATGACCTAAATCAAATCCCTTATGATTATATAGTGGAAGTGAGAAATAGATTTAAGGGTCTAGATCTGATAGATAGAGTGCCTGATGAACTATGGAATGAGGTTCGTGACATTGTACAGGAGACAGGGATCAAGACCATCCTCATGGAAAAGAAACGCAAAAAAGCAAAATGGCTGTTGGGGAGGCCTTACAAATAGCTGTAAAAAGAAGAGAGGCGAAAAGCCAAGGAGAAAAGGAAAGATATAAGCATCTGAATGCAGAGTTCCAAAGAATAGCAAGAAGAGATAAGAAAGCCTTCCTCAGCGATCAATGCAAAGAAATACAGGCAAACAGAGAATGGGAAAGACTAGAGATCTCTTCAAGAAAATTAGAGATACAAAGGGAACATTTCATGCAAAGAGGGGCTCGATAAAGGACAGAAATGGTATGGACCTAACAGAAGCAGAAGATATTAAGAAGAGGTGGCAAGAATAAACAGAAGAACTGTACAAAAAAGATCTTCAGGACCCAGATAATCACGATGGTGTGATCACTCATCTAGAGCCAGACATCCTGGAATGTGAAGTCAAGTGGGCCTTAGGAAGCATCACTATGAACAAAGCTAGTGGAGGTGATGGAATTCCAGTGGAGCTGTTTCAAATCCTGAAAGCTGATGCTGTGAAAGTGCTGCACTCGATATGCCAGCAAATTTGGAAAACTCAGCGGTGGCCACAGGACTGGAAAAGGTCAGTTTTCATTCCAATCCCAAAGAAAGGCAATGCCAAAGAATGCTCAAACTAACGCACAATTGCACTCATCTCACACGCTAGTAAAGTAATGCTCAAGATTATCCAAGCCAGGCTTCAGCAATACATGAACTGTGAACTTCTTGATGTTCAACCTGGTTTTAGAAAAGGCAGAGGAACCAGAGATCAAATTTCCAACATCCGCTGGATCATGGAAAAAGCAAGAGGGTTCCAGAAAAACATCTATTTCTGCTTTATTGACTATGCCAAAGCCTTTGACTGTGTGGATCACAATCAACTGTGGAAAACTCTGAAAGAGATGGGAATACCAGGCCACCTGACCTGCCTCTTGAGAAATCTGTATGCAGGTCAGGAAGCAACAGTTAGAACTGGACATGGAACAACAGACTGGTTCCAAATAGGAAAAGGAGTATGTCAAGGCTGTATATTGTCACCCTGCTTATTTGACTTATATGAAGAGTACATCATGAGAAACGCTGAGCTGGAAGAAGAAGCTGCAATCAAGATTGCCAGGAGAAATATCAGTGACCTCAGAAATGCAGATGACACCACCCTTATGGCAGAAAGTGAAGAGGAACTAAAAAGCCTCTTGATGAAAGTGAAAGAGGAGAGTGAAAATTTGGCTTAAAGCTCAACATTCAGAAAACGAAGATCATGGCATCCGGTCCCTTCACTTCATGGGAAAGAGATGGGGAAAGAGTAGAAACAGTGTCAGACTTTATTTTTTGGGCTCCAAAATCACTGCAGATGATGAGTGCAGCCATGAAATTAAAGGACGCTTACTCCTTGGAAGAAAAGTTATGACCAACCTATATAGCATATTCAAAAGCAAAGACATTACTTTGCCGACTAAGGTCCATCTAGTCAAGGCTATGTTTTTCCAGTAGTCATGTATGGATGTGACAGTTGGACTGTGAAGAAGGCTGAGTGCCAAAGAATGGATGCTTTTGAACTGCGGGGTTGGAGAAGACTCTGGAGAGTCCCTTGGACTGCAAGGAGATCCAACCAGTCCATTCTGAAGATCAGCCCTGGGATTTCTTTGGAAGGAATGATGCTAAAGCTTAAACTCCAGTACTTTGGACACCTCATTTGAGGAGTTGACTCATTGGAAAAGACTCAGATGGTGGGAGGGATTGGGGGCAGGGGGAGAAGGGGCAACAGAGGATGAATGGCTGGATGGCATCACTGATTCGATGGACATGAGTCTGAGTGAACTGCGGGATTTGGTGATGGACAGGGAGGCCTGGCGTGCTGCACTTCATGGAGTGGCAAAGAGTTGAACATGACTGAGAGACTGAACTGAACTGATCATCATGACATCCAGTCCCATCTCTTCATGGCAAATAAATGGGGAAAATGTGGAGATAATGACCATTTTTATTTTCTTGAGCTCCAAAGTCACTGCCAACTATGAATGCAGCCATGAAATTAAAAAAGACTTTCTCCTTGGGAAAAAGAAGCTGTTACAAACCTAGATGCATATTAAAAAGCAGAGACATCACTTTGCTGACAAAGATCTGTATATTCAAAGCTATGGTTTTTCCAGTAGTCATGTACAGATGTGACAATTGGGCCATAAAGATGGCTGTGGTGGTGGTTTAGTTGCTAATTTGTGTCTGACTCTTGTGATCCCATGAACTGTAGCCCACCAGGGTCCTCTGTCTATGGGATTCTCCAGGCAAGAATACTGGAGTGGATTGCCATTTCCTTCTCTAGGGGATCTTTCTGACCCAGGTATAGAACCTGGGTCTTCTGCTTTGCAGGCAGATGATTTACTGACTGAGCAAAGATGGATGAGCACTGAAGAACTGATGGTTTTGGATTGTGGTGCTGGAGAAGACTTTTGAGAACCCCTTGGACAGCAAGGAGATCAAACCAGTCAATCCTAAAGGAAATCAACCCTGAATATTCATTGGAAGGACTGATGATGAAGCTGAAACTTCAATACTTTGGGCACCTGATATGAAGAGCTGACTCACTGGAAAAGATCCTGATTCTGGAAAAGATTGAAGGCAGGAGAAGAAAGGGATGACAGAGGATGAGATGGTTGGATGGCATCACTGACTCAATGGACAAGAGTTTGCTCAAACTCTTCGAGATATTGAAGGACAGGGAAGCCTGGTGTACTGCAGCTCATGGGATCGCAAAAAGTTAGACATGACAGTGACTGAACAACAACAAATATCAAAGGTCATGGACTTCATGTTGTCTCCCTGCCTGACTTGTGTTTTCTGCTCATGTTTGTTTTATGTGTTTGGGTGAGGGTTGGGGGAGGATCATGAAGCTACCTTACCCTGCTAAGTCTACTCTCCCTTCTGTGATTCTAAGTGCCTAGATTATGTGTGTGGGGTGAAAGAAATTTGGACTCCCACACATTGTAGACTAAGGTTCAAACTATGCTCCTCAATCTGGGTTTATAAGCAAAGACTCTATAACTCTATAACTTTTCCCCCTTGTGCAGATGTTTCAATTTCTTCTAGTTGCATATGAAAAGAATAATCTTACTAAAAACCCCATCAGATATGTGGACAGGCATTGGACTAGTAGAATTAGTTCTGGCAAATACTGAGATTAAAGCTAACGCATGCTGAAAGGTAGCTTGAATTCAAGTACATGGATAAGGAAAAATGGACAAGTATAAGATGTTATTGTTACTGAATCAAACCTGAGTCCACTTCCCTGTGCACAATAAAGCCAATTTACTGACCCTAGGTTGAAGTGAAGAAAAATGCAGTTTACTTCAGGGCATCAAGCCAGAGGTCTCAACAGCTAGTGCTAAAAGACAGTTAGAGGAAGGGGGTTTTGAGGTGTATGATCAGCTCATGGACATTCTTCTGATTGGTTGCATGCCTGCATGTGCAGTAGCTCAGTTGTGTCTGACTTTGTGACCCCCATAGACTGTATGTAGCCCACCAAGCTTCTCTGTCCATGGAATTTTTCAGGCAAGAACACTGGAGTAGGTATTTCCTACTCCAGGGGATCTCCCCTACCCAGGGATCAAACTCACGTCTCTTGCGTCTCCTAAACTGGTGGGCAATATCATCAACCTTCTGAGTCCAACCAGAGTGGGGTCTACATGCATAAGGGCAGCATATAGTTAACTTCTTCCATATGCTGGGAGTTTCAGTATTTGCAAAACAGCTCCAACAGCATGGCTTAGAAAATTATCTATACCCCTTGATGAGGAACTAAAGGTCTTTGTGTCTGGTTAATGACTAAACTATATTTTGTCTTGCTTTATGGTTTCCTTCCTTTCTGCATTTTCTCACTTCTCTGATTAAATTTATTCTTTGGAACTCAGAGAAGCATAGGAGGCTAGTTTTTCTACAGATGAGAGGAAGGCAGAGGACATGGGGATGGGAGTCTGTTCCAGTAAGACCCCACAGAGTCCTGCTTGGTTACAATTTGAGCAAAGCGAGACTGGAGATTCAAAATTGAGTCTGGATATTCAGGTATTGGGAACTGTCTGAGTTACATGAACATAAATAAAAATGAAATAATTATGGTGAAGGCTAAAGCTTAGACAGCAAAAATACTGTCACAGCCTAGAGGTGTTGAGAAAAGTGGGGAGGGAGGAAAAAGGGAATTAAAATTTGAACATTTTTTCACACTGGTTCATAGTGTAATCTTGAGGCTTGAATTTGGTTTCACATTTTCAATGATTTCTCTTCCTAAGCACCAGTCTTTATTTGTTCTCTTTGTATTTCATTTTATTTGGTGGTGGTTTTTAAGATAGAATAAGAGTTGACTGCAGAGTTCTAACATATTGATAAAAGTAATTTGCTTTTTGAACTCTCATAGAGCCAGATCAAAAGTTTATGTGTGTTTTTTTAAAAATTTTTGTGTCCCCTTGTTTTGTGCTTATGAACATGAGTAAAAGTGGGAAAGCAGTATTTCCCTAAAGCAACCTAAGGGAAGAAATCACTGGATGCAAATTATTGATTGCATGTCCCTCCCCTTAGTAGGCTTGTTATCAGAGTGACAGTTTGGCAAGATCACAAATTAATACTGTGTCTTCTAAGAGAAATATGATATTCATTCATTGTTGAGTAAATCCATATATTAAAGCCAAACACTGATAAATAATGTAGACCAGTATCTCCCCAAAAGGCATATTTTCATATTCCCTGTAAGGGTGACAGCATGCTACTATATTTAATAGCTCTCACTATTGCCATCTCATATATGTGAATGATGTTTCAGTGGTTAAGTCTCTGATTTATTAATTAGAATGCAGTTTTCAGCATGCTAATGTTACCCTGAGTTGGGTGATAAGCATATATTTTAAATATGAGGTTTGGCAATTGCACAATATTTTAAGCTGAACTGGAATATGTAAACAATGAAAGTCTCTCAAAGGTATAGAGGATTTGGATCACTTCCCTGTGTGCTGGCAGTTTAAAAACAAAATTAGCATTTGTTTTATCAAGGATGAAACAGAACAGGGTATTACTTTAAAAGCAACTTTTTTTCCCCCTTGTTTAGGGAGCTTCTCCCTCTTAAGTCCTCCTCTACCCAACCAAAACCCAGATATTTTGAAAGATGTTACTTTTCTGTATTCTGTCTCTGCAATACGCAGGGTATGCATATACAATATGCAAGGGTATTCTCTTCAGTTCAGTTCAGTACAGTCGCTCAGACCTGTCTGACTCTTTGCGACCCCATGAATCGCAGCACGCCAGGCCTCCCTGTCTATCACCAACTCCCGGAGTTCACTCAGACTCACGTCCATTGAGTCAGTGATGCCATCCAGCCACCTCATCCTCAGTCGTCCCCTTCTCCTCCTGCCCACAATCCCTCCCAGCATCAAAGTCTTTTCCAATGAGTCAACTGTTCGCATGAGGTGGCCAAAGTACTGGAGTTTCAGCTTTAGCATCATTCCTTCCAAACAAATCCCAGGGCTGATCTCCTTCAGAATGGACTGGTTGGATCTCCTTGCAGTCCAAGGGACTCTCCAGAGTCTTCTCCAACACCACAGTTCAAAAGCATCAATTCTTCGGCGCTCAGCCTTCTTCACAGTCCAACTCTCACATCCATACATGACTACTGGAAAAACCATAGCCTTGACTAATTCTTTTTTTTTTTAATGAGGTAAACCTGCTTGCTAATTCTTTTTTTTAAAATATAAATTTATTTATTTTAATTGGAGGTTAATTACTTTGCAATATTGTATTGGTTTGATCTTTTAAAAAATTTTTTGGAAAAGTCTTCTATATACGTTGAAAGGGTAACTACTTAATTGTGTACATGTGTTTTTAAGCTCATAGTTACTTTAAGTCCAAAGTTCATAGCCACATTCCATTTGCTTCTAGTGGTTCCCCAATCCTAATATAGTCACTCAAGTTGGTGACATAATACTGAAATTAAAAGATAGGAAAAGCCTATAACATGAGAGACTGGACTTGTTCCCAGGTACCGACATAATTTGGTATGTGATTTTAGTATGTGAATAGGTTAACTGTTCATTGTTTTCCTTGACCTTTTTTTTTTTTTTAACAGTGTAAAACATGATACCATCTCATGTGAATAAGGCATAAAAATGAGGATAGATTACTTTGCAATGTTCAGGTTCTGTTTGTGTCTTGTCTCTTTAGTTCAGACCAAAACATAGTAAGAAAAATAAAGTTGGTCAAAAGTAGAAACTGCCTAACTTTGCAGATTTGTAATAAAATGAATTGTGAAAGAAAAAGATGAAAATTCTGATCATTTTCTGTGACATTTTAAAGTCAACCTGACATTACCCCTCCAGTTAGTTTCCTGTTCTATGTAGATATTACTCCTATAATCCTTTGGTTTGCTGTATGAAGACACAGTGCTCTACATCCACCCCTTCCATCATAGTTATAGTTGCAACCTAACAGAAACTTCACTGGAAATGAATGTTAGAAATCATAATGACATTTTGTTTCATGCATTTAGGGAAATGCTATTTGGGATATAAAGCAAGGGGCTGCCCTGGAAAGAAATAAACAACTGAAGTCCATAATGTTATGATTTGGTGTCAAGAATATTGTTTCCTGGGAAGGATCTCGTGATATTTTTATTTTATATTTTATCCTATTATCCTTAATTTTGTTTAAAATTTAATGTATGTCCCTCAGAAGGGAGTTCAGCAACAGGTGCATGGAAGGCAAAGTGGAGAAAATTTACCACAGAGATCAGTGCTGACGAGCACTTCCCAGCCTGAGACACTTGTTAGTACACTCACTTCAGCAAATGGAGTCTGGGTGCTGAGACTCAGGACCCCAGAGAGAGGACTGGGGTGAAGGTACTCCGAGGGGGCTAATACAGCACAGCTGAGGCAGTCCAGGAAAAAGACTAGGCCAGCCAGAGGGGCAAGAGGTTATTATGTTGGGGACCCTCTAACACCATGTACTTGCAGACATCAGGACATCTCTGGGACAGCATAAGTGCACCAGTATTCAAATTATAAGGTTCCCAGAAAAGGAAAAGAAAAAGAAGGGGTGTGAGAAAATATTTTAGGGGTTATAGCTGAAAACTTCTTTAACATGGGAAACAAAATAGCCACCCAAGTCCAGGAAGCCCAGAGAGTCTGATACAGTATAAACCCAAAGAGAACTATGGTAAGACACATATTAATAAAACTAACAAAAATTAAACACAAAGAAAAATATTAAAAGAAGCAAGGGAAAAGCAACAAATAACACACAAGGGGATTCTCTTAAGGCTAAAAGCTGAAATTTCAGCAGAATTTCTGCAGCCCAGAAGGGAGTGGCAGGGTACATTTAAAATGATGAAAGGAAAAAAAGTATAACCAAAACTAGTCTACCCAGAAAGGATCTCATTCAGATTTGATGAAGAAATTAAAAGCTTTATAGATAAGCAAAAGTTAAGGGAATTCAGCACCACCAAGTCAGCTTTACAGCAAATACTAAAAGAACTTCTCTAGACACAAAACACAAGAAAAAGAAAACACCTACAAAAGAAACCCTAAACAATAAAGTACATGGTAATAGGATCACACATATCAGTAAATGTAAATGAATTAAATACTCCAACTAAATGCACAGATTGGCTGAATGGGTACAAAAAGACCCTTTGCTGTCTGCAAGAGATCCACTTTAGGCCTAGGGACACATACAGACTGAAAGTGAGGGGCTGGAAAAAGATACTGCATGGGGATGACCCAGAGAGATGTTATGGGGAGGGAGGTGGGAGGGGGGTCCATGTTTGGGAATGCATGTACACCCATGGTGGGTTCATGTCAATGTATGGCAAAACCAATATAGTAAAGTAAAATAAAGTAAAAATAAAAATTAAAAAAAAAAGAAGGCAGGAGTTGCAATACTCATATCAGATAAAATAGACTTTAAAGAATATTACAAGGGACAAGGAAGACACTATATAATGATCAAGGGATCAATTCAAGAGAATGATATAATAATTACAAATATATATGCAACAACATATGAGCACTTTAATACATAAGGCAAACATTAACAAATATAAAATGGGAAATCAACAGTAACATGATAATAGTGGGGGACTTTAACATCCCTCTCACACCAGTGGACAGATCATCCATACAGAAAATTAATAAGGAAACACAAGCTTTAAATGACACATTGGGTTAGATGGACCTAAAGAGGACATTCAGTTCAAGTGCAGTAGAATTAACTTTTTCTCATGTGCACAGGAAATATTCTCCAGGATAAATCATTCCTTGGGTCACAAATCGAGCCTTGGTAAATTTAAGAAAATTGAAATTGTATCAAACATTTTTTTTCTGACCATAACTCTAAGATTAGCTATAAATTGCAGGCAAAAGTGGTGAAAAACATAAACACATAAAGGCTAAACAATATATTTCTGAATAAATAAGAGGTCACTGAAGAAATAAAAAAGGAAATAAAAATATAAACAAATGACAATGAAAATATAACAATTTAAAATCTCTGGGGTGCAGTAAAAGCAGTGCTAAAAGAGAAGTTTATAGCAATATAAACCTACTTCAAGAAACAAGAAAATATCAAATAAACAGCCTAACCTTACAAATAAAGCAAGTAGAAAAAGAATAATAAATCCCAAAAGTTAGTAGCAGGAAAGAAATCATAAAGATCAGAGCAGAAATGAAAAAGAAATAAAGGAAGCAATAGCAAATATCAATAAAATTAAAAGTTGGTTCTTTGAGAAGGTTAAAAAAAAAAAGAGACCATTAGCCAGACTCATCAAGAGAAAAAGAAGTCTCAAATCAAAAAAATTGGGAATGAAAAAGAGTTTATAACAGGCAACACAGAAATACATAGATCCTAAGAGACTACTATGAGCAACTATATGCCAATAAAATCGACAACCTCAAAGAAATGGCCAAATCCTTGGATTAGTATAATCTTCCAAATCTGAATGAGGAGGAAATAGAAAATACAAGCACAGAAATTAAAACTGTAATCAAAAATCTTCCAACAAACAAAAGCCCAGGATCAAATGACTTCACAAGCAAATTCTACCAAACATATAGAGACGAGGTAACATCTACAATGCTCAAAACCCTTTCAGAAAATTGCAGAGCAAGGAAAGCTCCCAAACTTATTCTACAAGGCCACTATCACTCTGATACCAAAAACAAAGATACCCGCTTCCCCTCTCCCCCCCAAAAAAGAAAAAAATTACAGGCATGTATCACTGATGAACATAGAAGCAAAAATCCACAACAAAATTCTAACAAATAGAATACAACAACACATTAAAAGGATCATACACCATGATCAAGTGAGGTTTACCCCAGGTATGCAAGGATTATTCAACAGATGTGAATCAATCGATGTGATACACTATATTAACAAATTGAATGATCGAAACCATATGATTATCTCAGTAGAAGCAGAGAAATCTTTTGACAAAATTCAATATTTATTTTTGATAAAAACTCTCCGAGAAATTGGCATAGAAGGAACCTACTTCTATGGTCACCTAATAAAGGCCACAAAAGACAAACCCACAACAAACATTATTCTCAATGGTGAAACACTGAAAGCGTTTCCTTCAAGATTAGGAACAAGAAAAGAGTGCCCACTCTCAGCACCATTATTCAATATGGTTTTGAAAGTCCTAGCCATGGCAATCAGAGTAGAAAAAGAAATAAAAGAACCCAGATTGGTAAACAAGAAGTAAAATTCCCATTATTTGCAGATTATATAATAGTGATGCCACCAGAAAAATGCCACCAAAAAATTACTAGAACTAATAAATGAATTTAGGAATATCACAAGATAAAATGAATACACAGAAATTTGCATTCCTATACACTCATAATGTAAAATTAGAGAAATTAAGGAAATGATCTCATTCACCATTGCAACAAAAAGAATAAAATGCCTAGTAATAAACCTACCTAAAGAGACAAAAGTCTTATCTGCAGAAAACTTAAGACACTAATGAAAGAAATCAAAGTCGACACAAACAGATGGAGAGATATACCATGTTCTTGGACTGGAAGAATCAATATCGTGAAAATGACTACTACCCAAAGCAGTCTACAGATTCAATGCAATCCCTATCAAACTACCAAATGCATTTTTCACACAACAACAACAACAACAAAACAACAAAAATCTATGATTTGTATGAAAACGCAAAAGATCCCGGAGAGCCAAAGCAATCTTGAGAAAGAAAAAGAGAGCTGGAGGAATCAGGCTCCCTGACTTCAGACTATACTACAATGCTACAGTCATCAAGACAGTATGGTCCTGGCATAAGGACAGAAATATAGACCAATGGGACAATGTAGAAAGCCAAGAGATAAACCCATGAAGCTATGGGTACTTTATCTTGACATAGAAGGCAAGATCATACAACAGAGAAAAGACAGCCTCTTCAATAATTGGTGGGCTTCCCTTGTGGCTCAGCTGGTAAAGAATGCCTGCAATGCAGGAGACCTGGGTTTGATCCCTGGGTTGTGAAGATCCCCTGGAGAAGGGAAAGGCTACCCACTAAGTATTCTGTCCTGGAGAATTCTGTGGACTGGGGTTGCAAAGAGTCGGACATGACTGAGCGACTTTCACTTCAATAATTGGTGCTAAGAAAACTGGATGGCTAATGTAAAACAATGAAATTAGAACACTTCCTAACACCATACACAAAAATAAACTTGAAATGAATTAAAGACTTAAATGTAAGACCAGACTATAAAACTTTAAGAGAAAAACACAGGCAGTATACTCTTTGACATAAAGCATAGCATGATCATCTTTGACCCACTTCCTAGAGTAATGGAAATAAAAATAAACAAATGGAACCTAATTAACTTAAAAGCTTTTGCACAGCAAAGGAAACAATAAATGAGATGAAAAATTAACACTCAGAATGGAACAAATTGATTGCAAATGAAGCAAATGACAAAGGACTAATACCCATAAGCATCTCATACAACTCAATATCAGAAAAACAAACAGCCCTGCCCTATTAAAATAATAAGCAGAACACCTAAACAGACGTTTCTCTAAAGACATACAGATTTCCAACAAATACATGAACATTACTCATTGTTAAAGAATGCAAATCAAAAGTACAGTGAATTATCACCTCAAACCAATCAGAATGGCAAACAATAAGTGCTGGAGAGGATGTGGAGAAAAGAGAATGCTGCTGCACTCTTGGTTGGAATGTTAATTGATGCAGCCACTATGGAGAACAGTATCAAGATTCCTTAATAAACAAGGAATAAAACTACCTTTTGATCCCACATTGCCACTACTTGGGCATATACCCTGAGTAAACCACAATTCAGAAAGACACATGTGTCTCTTTCAATTCTGGTTTCCTCGGTGTGTATGCCAGCAGTGGGATTGCTGGGTCATAAGGCAGTTCTATTTGCAATTTTTTAAGGAATCTCCACGCTGTTGTCCATAGTGGCTGTACTAGTTTGCATTCCCACCAACAGTGTAGGAGGGTTCCCTTTTCTCCACACCCTCTCCAGCATTTATTGCTTGCAGATTTTTGGATCGCAGACATTCTGACTGGTGTGAAGTGGTACCTCATTGTGGTTTTGATTTGCATTTCTCTAATAATGAGTGATGTTGAGCATCTTTTCATGTGTTTGTTAGCCATCTGAATGTCTTTGGAGAAATGTCTATTTAGCTCTTTGGCCCATTTTTTGATTGGGTCATTTATTTTTCTGGAATTGAGTTGCATAAGTTGCTTGTATGTTTTTGAGATTAGTTGTTTGTCAGTTGTTTCATTTGCTATTATTTTCTCCCATTCAGAAGGCTGTCTTTTCACCTTGCTTATATTTTCCTTTGTTGTGCACAAGCTTTTAATTTTAATTAGATCCCATTTGTTTATTTTTGCTTTTATTTCCAGTATTCTGGGAGGTGGATCATAGAGGATCCTGCTGTGATTTACGTCAGAGAGTGTTTTGCCTATGTTCTCCTCTAGGAGTTTTATAGTTTCTTGTCTTACATTTAGATCTTTAATCCATTTTGAGTTTATTTTTGTGTGTGGTGTTAGAAAGTGATCTAGTTTCATTCTTGTACAAGTGGTTGACCAGTTTTCCCAGCACCACTTGTTAAAGAGATTGTCTTTACTCCATTGTATATTCTTGCCTCCTTTGTCAAAGATAAGGTGTCCATATGTGTGTGGATTTATCTCTGGGCTTTCTATTTTGTTCCATTGATCTATATTTCTGTCTTTGTGCCAGTACCATACTGTCTTGATGACTGTGGCTTTGTAGTAGAGCCTGAAGTCAGGCAAGTTGATTCCTCCAGTTCCATTCTTCTTTCTCAAGATTGCTTTGGCTATTCGAGGTTTTGTGTGTTTCCGTACAAATCTTGAAATAATTTGTTCTAGTTCTGTGAAAAATATGGCTGGTAGCTTGATAGGGATTGCATTGAATTTGTAAATTGCTTTGGGTAGTATACTCATTTTCACTATATTGATTCTTCTGATCCATGAACATGGCATATTTCTCCATCTATTAGTGTCCTCTTTGATTTCTTTCATCAGTGTTTTATAGTTTTCTATATATAGGTCTTTAGTAGCCAGGACATGGAAACAACCTAGATGTCCAACAGCAGATGAATGGATAATAAAGCTGTGGTACATATACACAATGGAGTATTACTCAGCCATTAAAAAGAATACATTTGAATCAGTTCTGATGAGATGGATGAAACTGGAGCTGATTATACAGAGTGAAGTAAGCCAGAAAGAAAAACACCAATACAGTATACTAACACATATATATGGAATTTAGAAAGATGGCAATGATGACCCTGTATGCAAGACAGCAAAAAAGACAGATGTGCATAGCAGACTTTTGGAGTCAGAGGGAGAGCGAGAGGGTGGGATGATTTGGGAGAATAGCATTGAAACATGTATACTATCATGTAAGAATCAAATCGCCAGTCTATGTCTGATGCAGGATACAGCATGCTTGGGGCTGGTGCATGGGGATGACCCAGAGGGATGTTATGGGGAGGGAGGTGGGAGGGAGGTTCATGTTTGGGAATGCATGTACACCTGTGGTGGATTCATGTCAATGTATGGCAAAACCAATACAGTATTGTAAAGTAAAATAAAGTAAAAAAAAAAAAAAAGACACATGTACCTTGATGTTTATTGCAACATTATTTACTATAGTCAGGAGATAGGATAACCTAGATGTTCTTCAACAAATGAAATGAAAAATAAGCTGTGGTACATATATATAATGGAATATTACTCATGCATGTAAAGGAATGAATTTGAGTCAGTTGTAGTGAGGTGGATAAGTCTAAGTTATACAGAGTGAAGTAAGTCAGAAAGAGAAAAATAGATATCATGTATTTTATATTATATATACATATATATGGAATCTAGAAAAATGATACTGATGAACCTATTTCAGGGCAGGAATAGAAATGGAGATGTAGAGAATGGATTGTGGACCCAGTGGGGGAAGGAGAGGGTAGGATGATTTGATAAAGTAGCATTAACATATATACATTATCACGTATAAAATAGATAGGTAGTGGGAAGTTGCTGTATAACATGGGGAGCCCAACCTGGTACTCTGTGATGACCTATAGGGTTGGGATGGGAAGCGGGAGGGAGGCTTAAAAGGGAGGGGATCCTTATATAATTTGTTTTGACTGATCCATGTTGTTGTATAGCAGAAACCAACACAAGATTGTAAAGAAATTATCCTCCAATTTTTTAAAAAAGAATAAACACAGGGTATAAAAGATATCAGAAAAGTTTCTTGCTAAAAATAGCTACAAAAGCTATAACATATATGATGTTAAAATCATTTTTCTGGCATTTATCATTGACATGTTGGTCTTTAAAAATGAGACTTCAGGCTATACTACAAAGCAACAGTCCTCAAGACAGTATGGTACTGGCACAAAGACAGAAACAGATCAATGGAACAAAATAGAAAGCCCAGAGATAAATCCACACACATATGGACACCTTATCTTTGACAAAGGAGGCAAGAATATACAATGGAGTAAAGACAATCTCTTTAACAAGTGGTGCTGGGAAAACTGGTCAACCACTTGTACAAGAATGAAACTAGATCACTTTCTAACACCACACACAAAAATAAACTCAAAATGGATTAAAGATCTAAATGTAAGACCAGAAACTATAAAACTCCTAGAGGAGAACATAGGCAAAACACTCTCTGACATAAATCACAGCAGGATCCTCTATGACCCACCTCCCAGAGTAATGGAAATAAAAGCAAAAATAAACAAATGGGACCTAATTAAACTTAAAAGCTTTTGCACAACGAAGGAAACTGTAAGCAAGGTGAAAAGGCAGCCTTCAGAATGGGAGAAAATAATAGCAAATGAAGCAACTGACAAAGAATTAATCTCAAAGATATACAAGCAACGCCTGCAGCTCAATTCCAGAAAAATAAACGACCCAATCAAAAAATGGGCCAAAGAACTAAATAGACATTTCTCCAAAGAAGACATACAGATGGCTAACAAACACATGAAAAGATGCTCAACATCACTCATTATCAGAGAAATGCAAGTCAAAACCACAATGAGGTACCATCTCATGCCAGTCAGAATGGCTGCTATCAAAAAGTCTACAAGCAATAAATGCTGGAGAGGGTGTGGAGAAAAAGGAACCCTCTTACACTGTTGGTGGGAATGCAAACTAGTATAGCCAGTATGGAGGACAGTGTGGAGATTCCTTAAAAAACTGGAAATAGAACTGCCTTATGACCCAGCAATCCCACTGCTGGGCAAGCACACTGAGGAAACCAGAATTGAAAGAGACACGTGTACCCCAATGTTCATCACAGCACTGTTTACAAAGGCCAGGACATGGAAGCAACCCAGATGTCCATCGGCAGACAAATAGATAAGAAAGCTGTGGTACATATACAAAATGGAATATTACTTAGCTATTAAAAAGAATACATTTGAATCAGTTCTAATGAGGTGGATGAAACTGGAGCTGATTATACAGAGTGAAGTAAGTCAGAAAGAAAAACACCAATAAAATATATTAACACATATATATGGAATTTAGAAAGATGGTAACAATGACCCTGTGTGTGAGACACCAAAAGAGACACAGATGCAAAGAACAGACTGTTGGACTCTGTGGGAGATGGCGAGGGTGGGATGATTTGAGAGAATAGCATCAAAACATGTATATTACCATATGTGAAATAGATTGCCAGTCCAGGTTCGATGCATGAAGCAGGGTGCTCAGGGCTGGTGCACTGGGATGACCCTGAGGGAGGGATGGGGAACACATGTACACCCATGGTTGATTCATGTGAATATATGGAAAAACTAGCATAATATTGTAAAGTAATTAGCCTTCATTAAAAAAAAATGAGTTGCTTTAGTGTAGATGAATGTGATATTGCTGCTGTTATAATAAAAAATATACTACATAATAAAAACTTCACTAAATCCAAATAGATGTAATATTCTAGATTCTTCTGGAACTTATGCCATCTTCTGGTGCTTATTTGCATGAGTTTAATGATTGACAATCTGTTTCCTACTGGTGGGAGATTCAGGGGAATGAGCGCACGGACACTTCTGAAAGGGAGGTTGGACAACAGTAAAAATCGCAGGAACTGTGTGGCTTCTATTCATCTTCTCAGGCTGAGTAGCTGACTTTGAGCTCTTATGGCAAGAAAGATTACAGCACTAAGTATGTAAATAAAGGTCATAAGGCTCTGTCAGAAAGAGTGCCACTATAGGAATTAAAGGCTTGAACACAGGCCTCAAGAGATGAGCATTCTAACATATATCACTGCCTTTCAAACGTATGCACTGTGTCACAGACCTGAGTCTAGAACCTGCACCCTGAAGAGCTGAAGGACACACCAAGAGAAGCAAGCCCTATTGCCCAAAACTCACCAAGAAAATAAAGATATTGGACCATGTGATTTTTTTCCTTAGGTTATTTACAATTATTTTCTCACTTTTGAAACATTTTTGTTGAATTAATTTTGATTGATATACATTTATACTTGTATTTCTGACTCCATTCCATTACCACAGAATTTATTCTGTCTTTTCAGTTCAGTTCAGTCACTCAGTTGTGTCCCACTCTTTGTGACCCCATGAATCGCAGCACACCAGGCTTTCTTGTCCATCAACAACTCCTGGAGTCACCCAAACTCATATCCATCGAGTCAGTGATCCATCCAGCCATCACATCCTCCGTTGTCCCCTTCTCCTCCTGCCCCCAAACCCTCGCAGCATCAAGGTGTTTTACAACGAGTCAACTCTTTGCATGAGGTGGCCAAAGTATTGGAGTTTCAGTTTCAGCATCAGTCCTTCTGTTGAACATCCAGGACTGATCTCCTTTAGGATGGACTGGTTGGATCTCCTTGCAGTCCAAGGGACTCTCAAGAGTCTTCTCCAACACCACAGTTCAAAAGCATCAATTCTTTGGCGCTCAGCCTTCTTCACAGTCCAACTCTCACATCCACACATGACCACTGGAAAAACCATAGCCTTGACTAGATGGATCTTAGTTGGCAAAGTAATGTCTCTGCTTTTGAATATGCTATCTAGGTTGGTCATAACTTTTCTTCCAAGGAGTAAGCGTCTTTTAATTTAATGATTGCAGTCACCATCTGGATCAGTGCAATTGTGCGGTAGTTTGAGCATTCTTTGGCATTGCTTTTCTTTGGGATTGAAATGAAAACTGACCTTTTCCAGTTCTGTGGCCACTGCTGAGTTTTCAAAATTTGTTGGCATATTGAGTGGAGCACTTTCACAGCATCATCTTCCAGGATTTAGAATAGCTCAACTGGAATTCCATAGCCATGCATAGTCATATTTAAATCATAGTAAGTTTAAAAATATTTCTTTCACTATAAAACTTCCCTATGTGGCCTTTTTGTACTTGACTTTCCCCAACCTTTGGCAACTACTGATTTAATTTTCATCTCAATAATTTTCACTTTTTCAAATTATCATAAACAACATCATGTAATGTGTGTGCTTTTGAGGTTTTATTACTTAGCAAATGTGTTTAAATTCTATACTTTAAATATTTTTGCTAAATAGTTTTCTATACTTATAGAGGTACCACAGGTTTATTTATTTTAAAATCCATTCACCTTTGAAAGGTATCTTACAATTTCTAGTTTGGAAAGTTTATGAGTTAAGTGCTTAAAACATTCACATACAAGTTTTTATGTGAACACAGTATTTAATTTGCTTGGGTAAAAAAAAAATAGTAGAAATTTCTGGGTCCTATGCTTTTGAACTATGGTGTTGGAGAAGACTCTTGAGAGTCCCTTGGACTGCGAGGAGATCCAACCAGTCCTTTCTGAAGGAGATCAGCCCTGGGATTTCTTTGGAAGGAATGATGCTAAAGCTGAAACTCCAGTACTTTGGCCACCTCATGCGAACAGTTGACTCATTGGAAAAGACTCCGATGCTGGGAGGGATTGGGGGCAGGAGGAGAAGGGGATGACAGAGGATGAGATGGCTGGATGGCATCACTGACTTGATGGACGTGAGTCTGAGTGAACTCCGGGAGTTGGTGATGGACAGGGAGGCCTGGCGTGCTGCGATTCATGGGGTCGCAAAGAATCAGACACAACTGAGCGACTGAACTGAATTGAGTTGTCTTATATATACATTTAAAACTTTGTAAGAAACTATACAAAAAGCTTCAACCTATACTTTTTTATATTATTGATTGTGTTTCTGATGTTATTTTTATTTATTTTAATTAATTAATTAATTATACTTTACAATATTGTATTGGTTTTGCTGTACATTGACTTGAATCTCGGAGAAGGCAATGGCACCCCACTCCAGTACTCTTGCCTGGAAACCCATGGATGGAGGGGCCTGGTAGGCTGCAGTCCATGGGGTCGCTAGGAGTCGGACATGACTGAGCGACTTCACTTTCACTTTTCACTTTCACGCATTGGAGAAGGAAATGGCAACCCACTCCAGTGTTCTTGCCTGGAGAATCCCAGGGACGGGGGAGCCTGGTGGGCTGCCGTCTCTGGGGTCGCACAGAGTCGGACACGACTGAAGCGACTTAGCAGCAGCAGCAGCTGTAGACTTGAATCTGCCATGAGTGTACGTGTCTTCCCCATCCTGAACCCTCCTCCCACCTCCCTCCCCATCCCATCCCTCTAGGTCATACCAGTGCACCAGCCCTGAGCACCCTGTATCATGCATTTGTGTCATATGTAAAATTCATTGCCAAACACTGTCATACAGATTTTCCTAAATTTTCTTCTAGAAGTCTTATGGTTTAACATTTTACATTTAGGTCTATTAATTTCAGTTAATATTTTTGTACTCTGAAGTATTTTTGTTTTGTTTGTTTTTTACATATGGATATTCCTATTTTCCAGCACCATTTATTGAAAACAAATTATTTCTACATTGAATTGTGTTTGCTTATTTTTCAAAAATCATTTGAATACATTTTTGTGGGTCCATATCCTGACTATATTCTGCTCCATTGATCTATATGTCTAACTTTCAGCAATTTGGTACCAGCTGACTGTTAGAAATTTATATTAATAGTAGCTCTTGAAATTGGCACTGTGTTTCCCAAAATTTGCTTCTTCATTGTTTAAGTATTATACTAGTAACTTTCAATAAATTTTAGAATCAGCTTATTGATACTCATAAGAAACTTGCTAAGATTTTGATTTGCATTCAATCTATAGAAACACCAGAGGAGGGATTGCCACTTTAACAACCCTGCACATAAACATGGCATATATTTTCATTTATTTGCAGTTTCTTTGTTTTATTAGTGTTTTGAAAATTTCAATATAGAGACCTTGAAAATAGTTTTTTTTAAGACCTTGAAAATATTTTGTTACATTTCATACCTAAATATTTGAAGTATTGTGGTATTACTATGTGATTTCGTTTCTGTTTAATTTTCATTTCCATTAGCTCAGTTCATATATTAAAAACAATACTCATTTTGCATATTAACCCTGCATCACCACTTTCAGTGTTTTTTATTATTAATGGTTCAAGTGTGATTTTGAGTAGATTATTTAGAATTCCAATGTAGAAAATGATATCACTTGTAAGTATAATTTTATTCTAATCTATATGCCTTTTATTTTTGTTTTACTATATTGACTAAGATTTCTAATGTAATTCTGGAATAGGAGTAGTGAGAGTAAAATGCCTTTTATTTGGTCTTAGTAGGGATGTAATCAGGCCATCATAAAGTTTGATGCTGACTGAAAGTTTTTGACAGATGTCCTCTGTTCATTTCAGAAATTTCCCCTCCATTTCTAGTTTTCTGAAAAATTCTATGATGAATTTCATCAAAAGTTTTTTCTGCATCTATTGAGATGATAATTTTCTCTTTAGTTTATTGGTATGGTGAATTACACTAGTTTTAAAATGTTGATACAACCTTACATTCTCAGGTAAAATCCTTGCTGGTCATGATATGTTTTCACTTATATATATTGGAGGATTCACTTTATTCATATCATCGAGTTGAAGATATCAAGAAATACTGGGCAGGAGAACAAGATGGCAGAGGAGAAGGTGGATGTGGAGTGCATCTCTCTCCACGTATACATCAGGAATACATCTTCAGACAGAAGTGCATCCAGAACACCAGCTGAGAGCAGACTGGAGTACCTGATGGGAGGAAAAGAATATATAGAACCACTCAAAATTCAGTAGGATGAAGGAATGAGGGGGAAAAACAGGAGTGTTAGCAGGACTGGACCTGTCCCTGGCGGGTGGCAGAAGTGAAGCAGGGGTCCGATCCCCACATCAGAGCAATTGTCTGAGTCAGAGGAGAAATATTTAAGGCTGAGAGTGAAACAGCTGATCTGTGGCAGCCTAAATGGAATGAGAATCAGACAGTACTTTCCACAGCCATACATACCCTGGACAGGGATGCAGGTCCCCTGGAGGGCACAGCAGCTGGGAGCTGGAGTTTAGGGATTGTGGAGCAATCCCAGGGCGGGGGCTGCTGTTGACTAAGGGGAGACGAATCGAGGGGATGTCAGGGAGCAGATTGTGGTGGAAAATGCCCGTTAAGAAAGTCAGACAGCCATGGAAGCAAGGTGATACTACTGAGTCACATGTAGGGTGTGGAGCTATCACAATAGCCTTTCTCTCCCCACAGGCCAGCATCAGCAGCTGAACAGTAGAGAGCCTGGCCCATAAATGCCTGATGCCCTGAACTACAGAGCAGGATCCTACCAAGAGTGCTCCTTTAAGTGTCTGATGGGCTGATCTACAGAGTAGGACCCCAGCCTGGGGGGGGGGGCGTTTATGAGCCTGATGCACCAAACAACAGAGAAGGACCCCAGGCAAGGGAGTCCTCTAAACCTGAATGGGCAGAGCTACAGATAAAGACTGGCCAAAGAGGCCTTCTGATCACCAGCCAGAAGAGGCTCAAAAAAAGACTCTAATAGGGCCATAACTCTTGCAGTGGAGGCAGTCCATGTCCCTGTCACCAGGGTCCCTGCAAGCCAGGCAGCTGTCTCACCTTCATGCTCAATTCTCAATGGGACAGAGCTGCCACAGGCAAAAAAACGTCTTGCATCTATGCGTGCAGGGTCGCTTCAGTAGTGTTTGATTCTTTACAACCCTGTAGACTGTGGCCGGCCAGGCTTCCCTGTCAGGGAGGGGTTTCTCAAAGCAAGAATACTGGAGCGTATTGGCCAATACTGATTGCCATCCTTTTCTGCTGCTGCTGCTAAATCACTTCAGTTGTGTCCGACTGTGTGACCCCATAGACAGCAGCCCACCAGGCTCCCCTGTCCCTGGGATTTTCCAGGCAAGAACACTGGAGTGGGTTGCCATTTCCTTCTCCAATGCATGAAAGTGAAAAGTGAAAGTGAGGTCGCTCAGTCATGTCTGACCCTCAGCGACCCCATGGACTGCAGCCCACCAGGCTACTCTGTCCATGAGATTTTCCAGGCAAGAGTACTGGAGTGGGGTGCCATTGCCTTCTCTGGCCATGCCCTTCTAAAGCACTATATTTCCTGCTGCCCTAGCTGCCAACTCCCCTGAGTACCTGGTGCCAGAACCCCTGCGTCCCAAGCAGCTGCACCACCTCCACATCTGGCCCTCACTGGGGCAAACCCAAGTCCTCTAGGGCATTCTCAAAAGCAAACCCCAGTGGACGACTCACATGCAGAGGTGGAAATAAAACCACAATAGAAACCCAGGGGCAGTGTGGCTAAGGAAGAAGACTAAAAACTTCCCACCAGCTGTACAAGCTGCAGATTAAATCCACATGATCAACTAGGCAGACTCTGTGTCTATGGAACATATAAAAAGTCATTGAGAACTCCCACAAAAGAAAATGCACTAGTTCTGATAGCTGTGGACATTGGAGGCAAGAACACATAAGAGTAGGACCAGATTAGAATCTGAGCTGCCCCCACAGCAGTTCCAGAGATCAGCACAGTGTCGGAGGGCATCCTAGGGAGGTGAGGTGGACTGTGTCTCCCAGTGAGGGAAAGGACTTTGACAGCAGTGACTCAAGAGAAACATTTATTATTCTTATGTTTTGACCTGCTCTGTAGATTCTTTTGGACTTTTTCCTCCCCCGGCCTTTTTTCCCACCCTCTGTTGTGGTTGTTGATTTTATTGGCACCATGAAATCTAATTAAGCTTTTGAGCCTTTTTTTTGCCTCAGTCACATTTTTTTTTTTAAATTATTATAAACCTCTGACTCTGCATTGGGCTTTCGCAGCTCTGTGGAGTTTTCCATTTAATTCCCTTTTTCTTTTTCTATAATTTTTAATTTTTAAAACCTATTATTTTTTTCTACATTTATTCCTTTGTTTGCCTTTCCTACTGTTCTTTTCCCCTTGCAGTTAATCTTTAATGTAGATAAATCTTCATCTACCTCTATTTTACTTTGCATATCTTCTTTCTTTCTTTTCTTTCTTTACTTTCCTCTCAACATACTTCTTAGTTTTGTTTTCATAGTTTTATTACCTAATTGGCATCTTGCTTTAGTTTTGTTTTCCAGCTGGTGGTTTAGTTAGTTTTGTTCTGGGAGATATAATTTTTTGCTTCCTTTGTTTGCTGGGTTGATCTATTGTACTTTATTTTTGTTGGACTGTTTTGATTTTGCTTATGGGTATATATGTATATATGTATATTCAGTCACACTTTTTGTTGTTGCTAAAGACCTCTGCCTCTACATTGGACTTTTGCAGTTCTGTGGAGTCGCCCCCCCCTTTTTTCTTTCTTCTTCCATTTTTTTTCTTTTTTATAATATTAATTAAAAAAACATATTATATTTTTCTACATTTATTCCCATGTTTGCCTTTCCTACTGTTCTTTCCCCCTTGCTGTTAAACTTTAATGTATATAAATTTTCTTCATTTACCTGTATTTAACTTTGCATATCTACTCTTTTCTTTCTTTCCTTTCCTCTCAACATGTTTGTTAGTTTTGTTTTCATTGCTTTATTCCCCACAGGGAACCTTGCTTTAGTTTTGTTTTCCAGTTTGTACGTTAGTTAGTTTTGTTCTTAACTGGTAATTGCATCTTTTGATTTACTTTGTTCACCGGGTCAATCTATTGTACTTTATTTTTTGTTGAACTGTTTCCTCTTTGCTCATGGGTGTTTATGAATATGTGTATATTCTATTATTTGCCTGATTTTGTAACTGCCATTGATCTGGGGTTCATCTCTGGTTTTTCATTTTCAGATATTTATTTTAATCTCACTTAATGCCATAACACGGAGAAGGTGATCGCCACCCACTCCAGTACTCTTGCCTGGAAAATCCCATGGATGGAGGAACCTTGAAGGCTGCAGTCCATGGGGTCGCTAGGAGTCGGACACAACTGAGTGACTTCACTTTCACTTTTCACTTTCATGCATTGGAGAAGGAAATGGCAACCCACTCCAGTGTTCTTGCCCGGATAATCCCAGGGACGGGGGAGCCTGGTGGGCTGCCATCTCTGGGGTCGCACAGAGTTGGACATGACTAAGTGACTTAGCAGCAGCAGCAGCAGCAATAGCAATGCCATAACAAACCACTTGTGGAATCTTCATTTCTGACCAGAGATCAAGCCCTGGGCCTTTGGAGTGGGGGCTCTGACTCCAAGACCCGAGACTACCAGAAATCTAACCCTAAGGAGTATCAAATAGTGAGAACTCACACAAAGGAAACCACTTGAATACAAGACCTGGTATCACTTAACCACCATTAGTACCCTCTGCAGGATGCCTCATCTAAACAACAAACAAAAGAAAAATACAAACCCGATCATCAGCAGACAGGATTACCACCTCACTCAGCCTTGCCCATCAGAGGAAAAACAAACAAACAAAACTCAGCACAAATATCACCCTATACTAAACTTGCACAAACCACTAGACAAAACTTAGGAGGGCAAAAACAAAAATGAAGAAAGAATTCAACCTTGAAGCCCAGTAAAAGGAGACCTCAAACACAAAGAGTGAAAAAAAAAATGAAAAGGCATAGAAATACTACACAAATGAAGGAAAAAACTAGAAATGAAAAAGTCCAAATAAATGAAGATGAAATAGGCAAACTACCTTAGAAAGAATTCAGAATAATGATAGTAAAGATGACCAAAAATCTTGAAAACAGAATGGAGGAAATGCAACAATCAATTAACAAAGACCTGGAAGAATTAAAGGACAAACATACAGAGATAAACAACACAATTACTGAAATTGAAAATACTCTAGAAAGAATCAATAGCAGAATCTCTGAAGCAGAAGAACGAATCAGTGAGCTGGAAGATAAAATGGTAGAAATAACTTCTGAAGAGCAGAATAAAGTGGAAAAAAAAAAAAGAAAAAAGCTGAGGATAGCCTCAGAGACCTCTGGAACAACTATCAAATGCACCAACATCCAAATTGTAGAGGTTCCAGAAGAAGTAGAGAAAAAGAAAGGGTATGAGAAAATTTTTTTAGAGATTATAGTTGAAAATTTTCTCAACATGGAAAAGGAAATAGTCAATCAAGTCCAAGAGGTGCAAAGAGTCCCATACAGGATAAACCCAAGGAGAAACACACCAAGACACATTCTAATCAAACTAAAGACTAAACACAAAGAAAGAATATTAAAAGCAGCAAGGGAGAGCAACAAGTAACATACAAGGGAAACCCCATAAGTTTAATGGCTGATCTTTCACCAGAAACTCTGCAGACCAGAAGGGAATGGCCGGATATAATTAAAGTTTTGAAAGGAAAAAATCTACAAGCAAGATTACTCAGCAAGGATCTCATTCAATATTGATGGAGAAATAAAAAGCTTTTCAGACAAGCAGAAGTTAAAAGAATTCAGTATGACCAAACTGGCTTTACAACAAATGTTAAAGGGACTTATATAGTCAAGAAATATAGGAGAGGAAAAAAGATCTACAAAATCAACCTTAAACAATTAAGAAAATGGCAATAGGAACATATATATCAATAATTACTTTAAATGTAAATGGATTAAATGCTCCAACCAAAAGACAGAGATGGGCTAAATGGATAGAAACACAAGACCCATATATATGCTGTCTACAAGAAACCTACTTCAGACCTAAATACACATATAGATTGAAAGTGAAAGGATGGAAAAATATATTCCATATATTCCAGCAAAAGAGAGCTGGAGTAGCAATCCTCATAGCAGACAAAACAGACCTTAAAATAAAGATTATAAGAGATAAGGAGAGACACTACATAATGATCAAGGGATCAATCCAAGAGGAAGAAATAACAATTGTAAATATCTATACACCCAACATAGGAGCTCCTCAATACATAAGACAAACACTAACAGACATAAAAGGAGAAATTGACAGTAACACAATAATAGTATCAGACTTTAACACTCCACTCACACCAATGGACAGACCACCAAAACATAAAATTAATAAGGATACACAAGTCTTAAATGATACATTAGATGGCATGGATCTCATTGGTATTTCTAGGACATTTCATCCAAAGGCAGAAGAATACACCTTCTCAAGTTCACATGGAATATTCTCCAGGATAAACCACATCTTGGATCACAAATCAAACCTCAGTAAATTTAAGAAAATAGAAATCATATCAGGAATCTTCTCCGACCTCAATGCTATGGGACTAGATATCAATTACAAGAAAAAAAAATATAAAAATCACAAACACTTGGAAATTAAACAACACATTTCTAAGTAACCAACAGATTACTAAAGAAATCAAAAGGGAAATCAAAAAATTTCTAGAAACAAATGACAATGAAAATAGGACAACCCAAAACCTACGGGATGCAGCAAAAGCAGTTCTAAGAGGGAAGTTTATAGCAATACAATCCTACCTCAAGAAACTAGAAAAACATGGAATAGACTGGAAAAAAAGAACAAAAAAATCCCAAAACTAGCAGAAGGAAAGAAATCATGAAGATCTGAGCAAAATTAAATGAGAAAGACATGAAAGAAACAATAGTAAAGATTAATAAAACTAAAAGCTGGTTCTTTGAGAAGATAAAATTGACAAGGCTTTAGCCAGACTCATCAAGAAAAAAAGAGAGAAGAATCAAATCAACAAAATTAGGAATGAGAAAGAAGTTACAACAGACAATGCAGAAATGCAAAGGATTATAAGAGACTATTATGAACAACTATATGACAATAAAATGGATAACCTGGAAGAAATGGAAAGCTTTGTAGAAAAGTTCAATCTACCAAGACTGAACCAGAAAGAAATAGAAATTATGAACAACTCAATTACAAGCACTGAAATGGAAGCTGAGATGAAAATCTCCCAAAAAACAAAAGCCCAGGACCAGATAGCTTCACAGGAGAGTTTTATCAAACATTTAGAGAAGAGCTAATGCTTATCCTAAAACTCTTTCAAAAAATTTCAGAGGAAGAAACACTTCCAAGCTCATTCTATGAGGCCACCATCACCCTGATACTAAAACCAGACAAAGACAACACACAAAAAGAAAACTATAGGCCAATATCACTGATGAACATAGATGCAAAAATCCTCAGCAAAATTATAGCAAACATAATTCAACAAAGCAGCAGAAAGCTCATACACCATGGTCAAGGATGGTTCATTCCAGGAATGCAAAGACTCTTCAATATATTCAAAGCCATCAATGTGATACACCATATTAACAAATTGAAAGATAAAAACCATATGATCATTTCAATTGATGCAGAAAAGGCTTTGACAAAATTCAGCATCCATTTATGATAACAACTCTTCAAAGAATGGGCATAGAAGGAACCTACCTCAACATAGTAAAGGCAATGTATGATAAACCTACAGCAAACATTATTCTCAATGGTGAAAACCTGAAAGCATTCCCCTTAAGATCAGGAACAAAACAAGGGTGTCCACTTTCACCATTATTATTCAACATAGTTCTGAAAGTCCTAGCTACAGCCATCAGAGAAGCAAAAGAAATAAAAGGAATCCAGACTGGAAAGGAAGAAGTAAAGCTCTCACTGTTTGCAGATGACATGATACTGTACATAAAATACCTACAGATAGTATCACAAAATTACTAGAGCTAATCAGTGAATTTAGCAAAGTTGCAGGATACAAAATCAATACACAGAAATCACTTGCTTTTTTATATACTAACAATTAAAAATTAGAGAAATTAAGGTATCAATCCCATTCACCAATGCAACAAAAAAGTTCAGGATGGGGAACACATGTACACCCATGGCTGATTCATGTGAATGTATGGCAAAAACCACCACAATATTGTAAAGTAATTAGCATCCAATTAAAATAAAAGAATTTAATATCTAGGAATAAACTTACCTAAGGAGGCAAAAGATCCGTATGCAGAAAATTATAAGACACTAATGAAAAAAATCAAGGATGGCATAAGTAGATGGGGAAATATTCCATGTTCCTGGGTAGGAAGAATCAATATTGTGAAAATGACTACATTACCAAATGCAATCTACAGATTCAATGTGACCCCTATCAAATTACCAATGACAGTTTTCACAGAACTAGAACAAAAGATTTCACAATTCACATGGAAACACAAAAGACCCTGAATAGCTAAAGCAGTCTTGAGAAATAAGAATGGAGCTGGAGGAATCAACCTTCCTGACTTCTAATTATACTATAAAGCTACAGTCATCCAGACAGTATGGTACTGGCACAAAAACAGAAACACAGACAAATGGAACAAGATAGAAAGCCCAGAAATAAACCCATGCACGTATGGTACCTTATTTTTGACAAAGGAGGCAAGAATATACAATGGGGAAAAGATAGCCTAATCAATAAATGGTGCTGGGAAAGCTGGACAGCTACATGTAAAAGAATGAAATTAGAACCCTTCCTGACACAATACAGAAAGATAAGCTCATAATGGATTAAAGGCCTAAATGTAAGACCAGAAACTATAAAACTCTTAGAGGAAAACATAGGCAGAACACTCGATGACATAAAGCAAGATTTCTATGACCCACATCCTAGAGTAACAAAAATAAAAACAAAAGCAAATGAGACCTGATTGAACTTAAAAACTTTTGCATAGCAAAGAAAAGTATAAGCAAGGTGAAAAGACAACTCTCAGAATGAGAGGAAATAATAGCAAATGAAACAACTGACAAAGGATTAATTTCCAAAATATACAAGCAGCTCCTACAACTCAATGCCAGAAAAACAAACTCCCAATCAAAACGTAGGAGAGACTTAAACACACATTTCTCCAAAGAAGACATACAGATGACTAACAAACACATGAAAAGATGCTCAGCATTGCTCATTATTAGAAATGCAAATCAAAAGTACAATCAGGTATCATGTCACACCAGTCAGAATGGCCATCATTAGAAAGTCTACAAACAATAAATGCTGGAGAGGGTGTGGATAAAAGGGAATGCTCTTGCTCTGTAGGTGGAAATGTAAATTGATATAGCCACTTTGGAAGAAGGTATGGAGATTCCTTAAAAGACTAGAAGTAAAACCATCATATGATCCAGCCACCCACTCCTAGGTATATACCCAGAGGAAACCAAAATTGAAAAAGACACATGTATCCCATTGTTCATTGTAGCACTATTTACAATAGCTAGAACATGGAAGCAACCTAGATGTCCATCGACAGATGAATGGATAAAGAAATTGTGGTACATATACACAATGGAATATTTCTCAGCCATAAAAAGGAACACATTTGAATCAGTTTTGATGAGGTGGATGAACCTAGAACCTATTATACAGAGTGAAGTGCATCAAAAAGAGAAAGAATAATATTGTATTCTAATGCATATATATAGAATATAGAAAAATGGTACTGAAGAATTTATTTACAGGGCAGTAGTGGAGAAACAGACATAGAGAATAGACTTATGAACATGGGGAGAGGGGAGAAGAGGGTGAAATGTATGGAAAGAGTAACGTGGAAGCTTACATTACCATATGTGAAATAGCCAATGGGAATTTGCTGTATGGCTTAGGAAACTCAAACAGGGGCTCTGTATCAATCTAGAAGGGTGGGATGTGGTGGTAGATTGGAAGGAGTTTCAAAAGGTAGGGTATATATGTATACCTATGGCTAATTCATGTTGAGGTTTGACAGAAAACAACAAAATTCTGCAAAGCAATTATCCTTCAATAAAAAAAAATAAAAAATACTGGATTCTAGTTCAAATTTCTTAAATTTTTATTTTTTAAATTTTATTTTATTATTATTTTTTACTTTACAATATTGTATTGGTTTTGCCATACATCAACATAAATCTGCCACAGGTGTACACGTGTTCCCAATCCTGAAACCCCCTCACACCTCCCTCCCCATACCATCCCTCTGGGTCATCCCAGTGCACCAGCCCCAAGCATCCTGTATCCTGCATCGAACCTAGACTGGCGATTTGTTTCTTTATATGATACACATGTTTCAATGCCTTTCTCCCAAATCATCCCACCCTCTCCCTCTCCCACAGAGTCCAAAAGACTTTTCTATACATCTGTGTCTCTTTTGCTGTCTCGCACACAGGGTCATCGTTACCATCTTTCTAAATTCCATATATACGCGTTAGTATATTGTATTGGTGTTTTTCTTTCTGGCTTACTTCACTCTGTATAATCAGCTCCAGTTTCATCCACCTCATTAGAACTGATTCAAATGTATTCTTTTTAATGGCTGAGTAATATTCCATTGCATATATGTACCCCAGCTTTCTTATCCATTCAGCTGCTGATGGACATCTAGGTTGCTTCCATGTTCTGGCTATTATAAAACAGTGCTGCGATGAACTTTGGGGTACACATGTCTCTTTCAATTCTGGTTTCCTCGGTGTGTATACCCAGCAGTGGGATTGCTGGGTCATAAGGCAGTTCTATTTCCAGTTTTTTAAAGGAATCTCCACACTGTTCTCCACAGTGGCTGTACTAGTTTGCATTCCCACCAAAAGTGTAAGAGGGTTCCCTTTTCTCCACACCCTCTCCAGCATTTATTGCGTGTAGACTCTTGGATAGCAGCCATTCTGACTGGCATGAAATGGTACCTAATTGTGGTTTTGATTTGCATTTCTCTAATAATGAGTGATGTTGAGCATCTTTTCATGTGTTTGTTAGCCATCTGTATGTCTTTGGAGAAATGTCTGTTTAATTCTTTGGCCCATTTTTTGATTGCGTCATTTATTTTTCTGGAATTGAGCTGCAGGAGTTGCTTGTATATTTTTGAGATTAGTTGTTTGTCAGTTGCTTCATTTGCTATTATTTTCTCCCATTCCGAAGGCTGTCTTTTCACCTTGCTTATAGTTTCCTTTGTTGTGCAGAAGCTTTTAATTTTAATTAGGTCCCTTTTGTTTATTTTTGCTTTTATTTCCAGTATTCTTGGAGGAAGAATTAATATAGTGAAAATGAGTATACTACCCAAAGCAATTTACAAATTCAATGCAATCTCTATCAAGCTACCAGCGGTATTTTTCAAAGAACTAGAACAAATAATTTCACAATTTGTATGGAAATACAAAAAACCTCAAATCGCCAAAGCAATCTTGAGAAAGAAGAATGGAACTGGAGGAATCAACCTGCCTGACTCGCTCTACTACAAAGCCACAGTCATCAAGACAGTATGGTACTGGCACAAAGACAGAAATATAGATCAATGAAACAAAATAGAAAGCCCAGAGATAAATCCACACACCTATGGACAGCTTATCTTTGACAAAGGAGGCAAGAATATACAATGGAGAAAAGACAATCTCTTTAACAAGTGGTGCTGGGAAAACTGGTCAACCACTTGTAAAAGAATGAAACTAGAACACTTTCTAACACCATACACAAAAATAAACTCAAAATGGATTAAAGATCTAAACGTAAGACCAGGAACTATAAAACTCCTAGAGGATAACATAGGCAAAATATTCTCTGACATAAATCACAGCAGGATCCTCTATGACCCACCTCCCAGAATACTGGAAATAAAAGCAAAAATAAATTTCTTATATTTTTATAGATTTTTGTAACAAGGTAATATTGTCTTTACAAAATGAGTTATCATGTGATTTTTTTAAAAAAAATTAGCTGTATTTTTTACAATATTTTTGCAATATTTCTTTTTTTATTATAAATTTATTTATTTTAATTGGAGGCTAATTACTTTGCAATGTTGTATTGATTTTGCCATACATCAACATGAATCCACCATGGGTATACACGTGTTCCCCATCCTGAACCCCCCTCCCACCTCCCTCCCCACCCCGTTCCTCTGGGTCATCCCAGTGCACCAGCCCCGAGTATCCTGTATCATGCATAGAACCTGGACTGGCGATTTGTTTCACATATGATATTATACATGTTTCAATGCCATTCTCACAAATCATCCCACCCTCACCCTCTCCCACAGAGTCCAAAAGACTTCTATATATCTGTGTCTCTTTTGCTGTGTCGCATACAGGGTTTATAGTTACCATCTTTCTGAATTCCATATATATGCGTTAGTATACTGCATTGGTTATTTTCTTTGTGGCTTACTTCACTCTGTATAATCAGCTCCAGTTTCATCCTCCTCATTAGAACTGATTCAAATGTATTCTTTTTAACGGCTGAGTAATACTCCATTGTGTATATGTACCCCAGCTTTCTTATCCATTCATCTGCTGATGGACATCTAGGTTACTTCCATGTCCTGGCTATTATAAACAGTGCTGCAATGAACACTGGGGTACATGTGTCTCTTTCAATTCTGGTTTCCTCAATGAGGTACGATTTCATGCCAGTCAGAATGGCTGCTGTCCAAAAGTCTACAATCAATAAATGCTGGAGAGGGTGTGGAGAAAAGGGAACCCTCTTACACTGTTGGTGGGAATGCAAACTAGTACAGCTACTATGGAGAACAGTGTGGAGATTCCTTAAAAAACCGGAAATAGAACTGCAACATGACCCAGGAATCCCACTGCTATATTTCTTCTTTAAATATTTATTTGAGTTCATCTATGCTCAATTTGTTTTTTGATAGTGTCAAATTATGAATTAAATTTTTTTAGTAGGTGTCAGATTATTGAGGTTATATATTTCATTCTGTGTGTGTGTGTATGTGTATGTGTGTGTGTGTGTGTTTTAGCTGCTCAGTCATGTCTGACTCTTCGCGACCCCATGGATTATAGCCCACCAAGCTCCTCCATCCATGGGAGCATTAGATATTTGTAGAAATATGTTCATAGCAGGACAGTTTACAATAGTCCAAAAGTAGAAACAACTTAAATATCTATCAATAGTACAATGCATATGTAAGTTATGGTTTAATCATAAGAGAATTCTGCATGATAGAAAGAACAAATTCAGTCAACACTCTAAACCCATGGGTTATATATCTTCAGGGTCTGCATCCACAGATATGGAGGGCCAATTGTATGCCATTTTATGTAAGAGATCATGAACATCCACAGATTTTGGTATCCATGGGTGAGTCCAGAACCATTCCCCATGGATACTAAGGGACAACTGTATGCTATTGCCATAGGAGTGACTTGTTTGAATGTCCCAAACATAATATTAAAGAAGACAGACACAGAAGAGCATATTTATATTATTGTGTGTATATTAAGTTCAAAAAACAAGCAACCCTGATTTTTCCTGTTGAATGTCAGAATATTACCTCTCTAAAGAGGGGCAGGAATTGTGAGGGTGCCTAAGGTATGCTTCTGGAGTCTAGTATTGTTGTTTTGATTTGACTTCTCTGATTAAAGAAATGTGCTTAATTATGGAAAATTCATTGAGTTTTACACTTTGGTAACTCTCTTCTAAATACTTTATACTTTAGTAAATGTAAAATATATATTTTAGAAAGTTGTTACCATGTTTATATGAGATACCCCTCAGTACTCCCAAACGTTGTTGAATAAAACTTGAGAGTATGATTGGGAAAAACTCCAGGTATCTGTGCTAACTATGAGTGTTAATTCATTGTACATACTGAATCGGATAGCCTGGGAACATCATTTTCACGAGTTCAAAATAAATCTTTTTTTAACATTTAATCCATTTATTATTTATCGTATCTATTTCTACCTGTGTATATGTAATATCATTTTTTCCACCATATCAAATGCTCAGAAATTTGGAGTAATACCATAATAGCATTTCTTGATCTATCAATCTAAAATTTTTATCAAGCTATTTTTATTTTTTTGATTTATTTTTTCTCTCTTTTTTTAAATTTAAATTTATTTATTTTAATTGGAGGTTAATTACTTTACAATATTGTCTTGGTTTTGCCATACATCAACATGAATCCACCACGGATGTACACGTGTTCCCCATCCTGAACCCCCCTCTCACCTCTCTCCCCATACCATCCCTCTGGGTCATCAAATTTAGGATAATCATGTTTTTAGATAACATAGGAAGACTGATAATAATCACGACTCCTTTCCTAACTCTTTGAAAGTGCTTAGAAATTCAATCCAAAGTTGTGCCAGGATTTTCATTTATTTCCCTAACTTCTCATCTTGGCTTTTTTTTGTTGTTGTTCTTGTTTGTTTGTTTTTATAAAATTCAGCAACTTACCCCACCCACAGTTTTGGTATATGGATATTTTGGTCCCAACTCCAGTTTTCTGATGCCAACTCTAACCTCAGTTATTACTCGAGAATCTTCAATCATATTCAATTACAACTATAAAAAATTACTCTGAGATTTAAATCACTTCGTCTGGAACCTTGAATTCATCTAAAGCTACCAAATCACTTCTTACTCTTTCCTTGATTTTTAAACCATTAATCATTTATTTATTCTTCCTACTCAATTACAAGAGCCTCTTCAAAGATTGAGAGTACAAAAGCAGGCCAAGTTGAAAGACTGTTGCTTACTCTGGTATTTATTAACATGGCACCATATATTCTTAAGCACAGATTTTTCTCTTTTATATGTTCTCTTATTCTATTTGAAATTTAAATATTTGAAAATTAACTTTGGCATATTTATAAGCTCAAATTTATTCCAGTTTTGTCTTTATGACAATTTTTAACCATTTTGTGTTATCCTTTTGTATTTTTGTAAATGTTGCTTTTATTTCTAAAATATCTCTAGCTAATCATAAAACTGTATGTGAGAGGTAATATTGCTTATAGAAAGGGAAAAGCTTTTTCTGGAGCAAGAAGGATAGTTGTGAAACTCAACTTTGACACTCCCTGACCTTGATTCGATCCTTTAATTTGTGTGAGAATTAATTACATTATAAGTGGCAAAAAATAATACATACTTCAGGATTATTTAATTTAACAAATTTACATATACCCTAAACCATTATATACTATATATGCAAATATAACTTATATATAGTAATATATGCATTTATAAGAATTGTTAATATACTTAACAGTATAAATAGTGTCACCTACTTTTCCCCTTTCAACTCTTACATTGGTAATCATTTATTTTCTCTTTCACAGATCATTCATTCTGAAATACTTTGAAATATCTTTGACTAATATCTATAATTTAGTCCTTTACCCCCAGCCTTCCGTTCTGAGATTACTATGAACTCTGAGATGCCATGGCCGTTTGCTTCCTGGGTGCCTGTTACTTCTACTTCACCAGGTGGTTCTTCTTGAGTAGTCAGAATTAATTGCAGTATTTCCCCACATTGCCTCTTTAGCTTCCTGAGAGCCAAAAACGAAAGTTCAGAATTTATCAAATTTTTCTTTTAGCAGAGAATCTACCAACAGTAATCTGGATGAGTCTCCTCCTGCCACGTTCTTCTGTAGTTTGAGCACAAGATATATCTGTCCTCTACCATGAGAACATCTTTCATAGCTGATAACTTACTGTGTTAGCAGCCTAGAATATACTTCCAACAATGTAGTTTTTCATGTTTTCTTCTTTCATTCTATCCAAATCCTCTCCTCTAAGAAAAATCTCATGTTGTTGAATCTGAATTTTTATTTACACATTTATATTCTTAATTAATCTCTCTATTTCTGTTAAACTTGTTTCTTTTCAATATTCTAGGGCTACCAATAAGTACCACTTAATTTGAACTCAGGAGGCTGAATTTGCTTCCTTTTGCTAAGAAGTTTAGAAGTATGAATTTTTATTTCCAGTTACTTTATTACTCACACTCACATTTGTGGACACAGTTGAATCAAAATGATCTCTCTCTCTATTTCCCCTCCAGAACTACTGGTCATACCAATATATATTTTTTTTACTTGATTATTCCTCCTCCACTATGTTATTCCCATTTTACAGTTAAGTCTCAAACAATCTTTCATTTGTTTTTCCTTCAAGCTTTAACTTCTTGCTGATAGTTGACTTTCTGCCAAACATTCTTTTAGTCTTTGTAAATTGCCCTCCACCCCTTCCTACACATCTTCCCCTGCCACCCCAATTTCATAAATGATGCTACAAAAATCCTTCTATGTACCAATTGCTTGTTTTCTCCAAGTTCCTTCACTTTTTAAAGTGGCCTTCAAATGAAAGGAAAAATATTCACCCACTCTCATTTCTTATGTATAACTCTGAAGTTATAGAACAGCACTTTAAAATATAATCAGTGTATCACAAATCTCATGAGAAGGTTCAGTCAAAAAGTTTTCTATGGTTACAGAAACCTGAGAAAAGCTAAATAGACTTGTATGCCCAAAACAAAAATGCAGATATCTGTCAGTCAATACAAAAATAATGAACCACCTAAGACTAACAAAATATTGTATGTCAGTTATATTTTTTAAAAAGTTTTTGTTTAATCCAGCATTTCCAAATTGGAATCTCTTCATCATAGAATGCTTAGTAAGATGCAAGGAGGATGTTTTATTCATTATAATAATAGATACAATTTAATGACTACTTACTATATGTTGCAAATCATCCCAATGAAAGGATATATAGTCAACAAATTTGGAAAACTCTGAAGTGGCCACAGTACTGGAAAAGGTCAGTTTTCATTCCAATCCCAAAGAAAGGCAATGCCAAAGAATGTTCAAATTACCTCACAATTGCACTCATCTCACACATTAGCAAAGTAATGCTCAAAATTCTCCAAACTAGGCTTCAGCAGTACATAAACTGAGAAGTTCCAGATGTTCAAGCTGGATTTAGAAAAGATAGAGGAACCAGAGATCAAATTTTCAATATCTGCAGGATCATAGAAAAAGCAAAGAATTCCAGAAAACAATCTACTTCTCCTTCATTGACTACACCAAAGCCTTTGACTATGTGGATCACAACAAACTGTGGAAAATTCTTAAAGAGATGGGAATACCAGACCACCTACCTGTCTCATGAGAAATCTGTATGCAGGTCAAGAAGCAATAGTTAGAACTGGACAAGGAACAATAGACTGGTTCCAAATTGGGAAAGGAGTACATCAAAGCTGTATATTGTCACCCTGCTTATTTAACTTATATGCAGGGTACATCTTGCAAAATGCCAGGGTGAATGAAGCATGAGCTGGAATCAAGATTGTCAGGAGAAATAAAAATAACCTCAGATATGCAGCTGATACCACCCTTACAGGAGAAAGCAAAGAGGAACTAAAGAGCCTCTTGATGAAAGTGAAAGAGGAGAGCAAAAAAGCTGGCTTAAAATTCAACATTTAGTAAACTAAGATCATGGCATCTGTTTCCATCACTTCATGGCAAATAGACAGGGGAAAAAATGGAAACAGTTGACAGTTTAGGTCTTTAAATAAAGTGACAGACTTTTTCTTGGGTTCCAAAATCACTGCAGATGGTGACTGCAGCCATGAAATTAAAAGATGCTTGCTCCTTGGAAGAAAAGCTATGACTAACCTAGACAGCATATTAAAAAGCAGAGACATACATCAACATGGCAAAACCAATACAATATTGTAAAGTAATTAACCTCCAATTAAAATAAATAAATTTACATTAAAAAGCAGAGACATTACTTTACCGACAAAGGTCTGTGTAGTCAAAGCAATGGTTTTTCCAGTAGTCATGTATGGATGTGACAGTTGGACCACAAAGAAAGCTGAGCACCGAAGAATTGATGCTTTTAAACTGTGGTGTTGGAGAAGACTCTTGAGAGTCACTTGGACTGCAAGAAGATCAAACCAGTCAATTCTAAAGGAAGGTTGTCCTGAATATTCATTAAAAGGACTGATGCTGAAACTGAAGCTTCAATTCTTTGGATACCTGATGCAAAGAACTGACTCATTTGAAAAGACTGTGATGCTGGGAAAGATTGAAAGCAGGAGGAAAAAGGGATGACTGAAGATGAGATGGTTGAATGACATCACCAACTCGATGGACATGAGTTTGAGCAAGTTCTGATAGTTGGTGATGGACAGGGAAGTCTGACAGGCTGTAGTCCCTGGGGTCACAAAGAGTCTGACATGACTGAGAGACTGAACTGAACTTACAGTCAACAAATATGTATTGAGTGCTTAATATTTCAGAGAAGGCAAGGGCACCCAACTCTAATACTCTTGCCTGGAAAATCCCATGGATGGAGGAGCCTGGTAGGCTGCAGTCCATGAGGTCGCTAAGAGTTGGACATGACTGAGCGACTTCACTTTCACTTTTCACTTTCATGCATTGGAGAAGGAAATGGCAACCCACTCCAGTGTTCTTGCCTGGAGAATCCCAGGGACGGGGGAGCCTGGTAGGAGGCCGTCTATAGGGTCGCACAGAGTCGGACACGACTGAAGTGACTTAGCAGCAGCAGCAGCAGCAGCAGCAGCACTTAATATTTGCCAGCACTCTTTTTGTCACTGAGAATAGTGGAAACAAATTAAATTTTCTTCTATCACTATAGTATGGAAAAGAGACAGTAAGTTAGAAAATACAGTAAATTAGTAATAAATCATAAGGAGGAAAAATTTAGCAAGAGCAGAATTTATAGCATTTAATGATTAGTTGGGCAGCTAGGTAGACAGAGAAAAACTCACCTAGTAATGAACTACTGAGTAAACACCTAGAGTCAGTGGTGGAGTTAGCCTTGCAGATTTATGGGAAAGAAAATTCTGGCAAGATGACTTATTTATTGCAGGCCTTGAGGCAAGAATGAGCCCAATTTAGTCAATGAACAGAAAAGAAGGCCAGTGTGATTGGAGAAGAAAAGACAGAGGAGAGAAAACCTGCAAACAAAGTTGGAGAGGTAATAGGATCTCATCTTTCTTGAATTAAAAATGACAAGCCACTTGAGGTTATTGGACAGTGTGACATGATTTGACACATTTTAACAGAATCATTTTGGCTGTTGTGTTTAGGTCAGATAATGTGTAGGCAAGAGCAGAAGCATGGAAATAAGGAGACTTATACAAATGCTAGGGAGGAATGATAATGGCTTGGACCAAACTGTAGCAGTGATTGAAATCTATTAATAGATATAACAATGTTTTAAAGGTAGGGCTTATATGCTATTTTTGTTTTGTTATGGTGAGTCATTGTTACTGTTGCTGTTGTGTGCTCTTCCCTCAAAAACTGGAGGCCATTAACTGATATGAACAAGACTACAAGAGAAGCTGGTTTCCCTGGGACAGGAATAGAAAATATCTGGAACACCATTTTTAAATATGTTAATTGGTGGCTGGACATATTAGCCTACATTATATAATCTATCTTCATTAACAATTCAACAACCTCGGTGCTAACACTATGCCCATTTTGAATTTGAAGAAATAAAGACCTAAAGAGGAATTAAACAAGTGCTGATCGGGGACTTGAACTCAGGGACACTTTACTTCTCAGGCCCAGGTTAAGAACTGACAAAATTACATTCCCATAGTAATAATTACTGTTTATTACTGCTGAACTAGAAGTTGTATCAGGTGTCTTACAATCAAAGCAGTCTAAATATATAGGCCACGAATAGTGCACATCTCTTCCTTGTTGGTCAGTAAAAATGGCTCTGGCATTCTCTGGCATCTTTAAATACTATCATTCTTTACAGCGTGGAAGTGAAAGTGAAAATGAAAGTGTTAGTCGCTCAGTCGTGTCCAACTCTTTGCAACCCCATGGACCAGGCTCCTCTGTTCATGGGATTTCCCAGGCAAGAATACTGGAGTGGGTAGACATTCTGTTCTCCAGGGGATATTCCCAGCCCAGGGATTGAACCCAAGTCTCCTGCACTGCAGGTGGATTCTTTATGGTCTGAGCCACCAGAATATTGCACTCCATGGGAATTTGGTCCCATGATGGCTCAGACAGTAAAGAATTTGCCTACAACATGGGAGACCCAGGTTTGTTACCTGGGTTGAGAAGATCTCCTGGAGAAGGGAATGGCTACCCACTCCAGTATTCTTGTCTGGAGAATTTCATGGACAGAGGAGCTTAGAGAGGTACAGTCCATGGGACTGCAAAGAATTGGATAGGACTGAGTGGGCTCGATAAAGGACAGAAATGGTATGGACCTAACAAAGCAGAAGATATTAAGAAGAGATGGTAAGAATACACGGAAGATCTGTACAAAAAAGATATTCACGACCCAGATAATCATGATGATGTGATCACTAATCTAGAGCCAGACATCTTGGAAAGTGAAGTCAAGTGGGCCTTAGAAAGCATCACTACGAACAAAGCTAGTGGAGGTGATGGAATTCCAGTTGAGCTGTTTCAAATCCTGAAAGATGATGCTGTGAAAGTGCTGCACTCAATATGCCAGCAAATTTGGAAAACTCAGCAGTGGCCACAGGACTGGAAAAGGTCAGTTTTCATTCCAATTCCAAAGAAAGGCAATGCCAAAGAATGCTCAAACTACCGCACAATTGCACTCATCTCACATGCTAGTAAAGTAATGCTCAAGATTCTCCAAGCCAGACTTCAGCAATACGTGAACTGTGAACTCCCTGATGTTCAAGCTGGTTTTAGAAAAGGCAGAGGAACCAGAGATCAAATTGCCAACATCTGCTGAATCATGGAAAAAGCAAGAGAGTTCCAGAAAAACATCTTTCTGCTTTATTGACTATGCCAAAGCCTTTGACTGTGTGGATCACAATAAACTGTGGAAAATTCTGAGAGAGATGGGAATACCAGACCACCTAACCTGCCTCTTGAGAAATCTGTATACAGGTCAGGAAGCAACAGTTAGAACTGGACATGGAACAACAGACTGGTTCCAAATAGGAAAAGGAGTACGTCCAAGGCTGTATATTGTCACCTTGCTTATTTAACTTCTATGCAGAGTACATTATGAGAAACGCTGGACTGGAAGAAGCACAAGCTGGAATCAATATTGTTGGGAGAAATATCAATAACCTCAGATATGCAGATGACACCACCCTTATGGCAGAAAGTGAAGAGGAGCTAAAAAGCCTCTTGATGAAAGTGAAAGAGGAGAGCGAAAAAGTTGGCTTAAAGCTCAACATTCAGAAAACGAAGATCATGGCATCTGGTCCCATCACTTCATGGGAAATAGATGGGGAAACAGTGGAAACAGTGTCAGACTTTATTTTTTTGGGCTCCAAAATCACTGCAGATGGTGATTGCAGCCATGAAATTAAAAGACGCTTACTCCTTGGAAGAAAAGTTATGACCAACCTAGATAGTATATTCAAAAGCAGAGACATTACTTTGCCAACAAAGGTCTGTCTAGTCAAGGCTATGGTTTTTCCAGTGGTCATGTATGGATGTGAGATTTGGACTGTGAAGAAAGCTGAGTGCTGAAGAATTGATGCTTTTGAACTGTGGTGTTGGAGAAGACTCTTGAGAGTCCCCTGGACTGCGAGGAGATCCAACCAGTCCATTCTGAAGGAGATCAGCCCTGGGATTTCTTTGGAGGGAATGATGCTAAAGCTGAAACTCCAGTACTTTGGCCACCTCATGCGAAGAGTTGACTCATTGGAAAAGACTCTGATGCTGGGAAGGATTGGGGGCAGGAGGAGAAGGGGACGACCGAGGATTAGATGGCTGGATGGCATCACGGACTCAATGGACATGAGTCTGAGTGAACTCCAGGAGATGGTGATGAACAGGGAGGCCTGGCGTGCTGCGATTCATGGGGTTGCAAAGAGTCAGACACGACTGAGTGGCTGAATTGAACTGAACTGAACTGAGTGACTAACACTTTCACTTCACTTGTATTATAGTTCCTGTCACTATGAATTTGTAGTACTCATTTTTCCAATGATGTATTTTTATCCTTCTTGATCTTGGCTTTGATCCCCCTCTACTTCCTCTTCTTCCTCTCTTCAGCATTCTTATTTGGCATCTTCTTTCATGTTTTGGAATCCTTCTTGCTTTATAATAAGCCAGCCTTTTTTTTCTTTCAAATTGCTTTTCTCATATTCCTTCCCTAGAAGGGAGATATCAGTTGCCAGTTACAAAACATTTTAATCCTAAACCTGTCATGTTTCAAGTGTAACCACAAATTTTTTCTTTTCCAAATCTTTCTTGTGCCTAGGAAATATCCTGGAGCAGAGATGGAACATTGTCAAGAAATGGAAGTTAAGTGTAGGCAGGGTCATCATGTCATCACTAAAGAGTTAGATTCTCTGCTGAGTTTGGTCTTGATTTAATGAACCAGATTTGGAAGCACAATAAACCTATGAATCACTAGGAATTGATGACTATTCTTCTCTCTTCACCCCCATGTCATTCTTGTCTTAAAGTGAAGACAAAGTATAGGAGAGAGGTACTTCCAAGGCTGCAGAGCAGTCCGTTTAGCTTCAGGTTCTGAGAGTGCCTTTTTAATTAATAGACTTTATTATTTTTTAGAGACGTTTTAGGTTTATATAAAAAGTGAATCCTAATGTAAAATCTGAGAGTATCTTGAGTCAGCTTGTTCCAGATTCTATCAGTGAATTTTGACTTCTTAGCAAGAGAGAGAGAGAGAGAGAGAGAGAGAGAGAGAGAGAGAGAGAGAGAGAGAGAGAGAGAGAGAGAGAGAGAGAGAGAGAGAGAGAGAGAGAGAGAGATCTCAGAAATCCATCCATTTAACTCACCTCTGAATGCACTTTGAGCAACTGGCTGCTTCTCTTGTAAGCACGTTATTAATGGTGTCTTTTCAAAAGTAGAGATAGTGCCCTGGAAAATGTGATATTGATTTTCCCCCCTCTTCTTTCCACTGTTTCAATCACTGCTCGTTTGAATGACTTTCATTTTTAGCAACAAGAGAATCTTTGAAGAAAAGTGGTTTATATGATCAGCCTGAAATAAAATCACCGCTCAATTTAAGCTCTGAAAAATACTACTGATATTTTAATAGAACTTCGGGGAACCTATTGTGAGTCCAATAATAGCTACAGGGAGTTTATACACAGAAATCATAGTTAGGGATAGTTTTATTTCTTAAGCAGTATGTGTTAACTGCAAATAATGGTTTAAACGTCCACTCCCATACTGTATAAATCAGAAGTCTCAAGTGTGTGGAAATATTCAGAGTACTTCAAGAGGGGTGAATGCCTTTCCATGGCTCTAATGTTTTGCTTTTAATTAGCCCTTTAGAAGAAAACATGGGAAAATTTTCTCTTAAGCTATTAACCAGTGTTGGCATCAGCAAATCCCCAAATCTTAGAGCTGAAAGACCTGGAGACAGAAAGTTAATGGATTTGTTGCACAGGGGTGACTAGCAAAGCTCAGATGAAAGTCTGATTTGATGGAGGAGGCACAGCCTCAAATTAATGTCCAGGATTCCCTTGCTGTGGATACTTGGAATACTTCTTCCTACCTGCAACTTTCTATAGTACTGACTTCTCTCCTTTTCCATTTTCTTCCTATGTTTTCCAAAATACTTATGAAAATGCTCTGTTCTGAGTCTTCCTATGGTGTACAAACATATTTATTGATGAAGTAGAACTGTGGTATTACCATATTAATTGGCTTATTACTTAGTAAGAAGAGAGTGGTACCTTCAAGGATTGCATCAAGAACCACCTCTTCCAGGAAACTTGTTTTGTGACACTGGTCCATATTGATGTTGCTCCTTTCTGTCAACACTTGTAAATCACTCAAAATATGTCTTGATTTTGTCCTGTGTGTGTGCAAAGATTTCTAGTGAGGTCTTTGAAATTCATGTTGATTAAATTAATAGATATTTACTATGTAGCTAATAAGTGTATAAGGCACCATGCTATATGTTAATAAGAATACAAATGAGAATAAAACAAAATTTTTGAACTATGCTGAATACAAATGCATGTTATAAATGCATGTTATAAATGTATGAAAAGAATTTTCATAGGAAGAGCTCAGTGTAGAGGAAGATCAAAGAAAGGAACTTCACAAAGAAGGGGAAAAAAGCAGAAAAAATTAGGGCTTGTCTATGTAGTGTAATTAGATAGAATCTTTGGGAAAATGTAGTGAGATTTAGTGTTAAAAATGTGATAAAGGAGTGATGACCCTATATGTGAGACAGGAAAAGAGACACAGATGTAAAGAACAGACATTGGGACTCTGTGGGAGAAGGCGAGGTTGGGATGATGTGAGAGAATAGCATTGAAACATGTATATTTCCATATGTGAAATAGATAGTCCAGGTTTGATGCATAAGACAGGGTGCTCAGGGCCGGTGCACTGGGACAACCCTGAAGGATGGGATGGGGAGGGAAGAAGGAGGGGTTGTTCAGGATGGGGGACACATGTACACCCATGGCTGATTCATGTAAATGTATGGCAAAAACCACTACAATATTATAAAGTAATTAGCCTCCAATTAAAATAAATAATTTACCAAAAAAATGTGATTAAAGGACTGGAACTAGAATAAGATGTTCCTGAATTTGGAGAATCAAGTCTCTATTTTTAGTATATTATGCAGATTGGAAAAGAACCTTGATTAGAATGGGAAGAGGAATATCCATTTATATGGCAATGTAATGGCTATTAATTGGGAACATACTATATGTAAGGCACTTTTCTAGGTTTGAGGGATAACTGAAATTGTTGGGTTAGGAAGCCATTGTACAGAATTTCGGACTGTCATGATTGCTGAGGAAATAGCAAGCAACTGTTAGATTCAGAAATGTTGGAGAACTTGTACCTGATTGAATATGAAAGGCAAAAGGGCCTTTATAATATAAAACACTGATTAGCATGCCATTAAAAGAGGGGGGAAAGTAGGAGGAGCTGACTGGAAATCTGTGTGAATAGAAGAGTACTGATGGATCACATTTTGGATACAGTGGTAGGGATGAGATGTTTGGTGAAAGATATCCCTTTTTGGCTCTTTTAGGGTTTCCCTTTTTGCTCTTATTCCATAGAGTTGTTTGACTACATAGATCTGCAGCCACAGAGACTACTTGACCAACTTTGACATTAATGTCATTTAACCTCTTGGAAGTGTAAAAGAGCCATGACCACCAGAAACCAGGCCAACCCCCATGGGGAAAAAAACCTTCATCTCATTAAAAGGATTCTTGCAAGTTTTACATGGCCAGGTACCACTTATTAGGAGTCTATGTCAGTTGGAGGGAAAGCCTTATAGTAACAGATGGCATAGGATTTGCCTGGTCTTTTCTTCTCTGTACACATCTTTCTTGGGAACCATGAAGGAAAATAGTTCTGACAGCTAGCCTTTCTCATTTTTTTCCCCCCAACAGAGGGGAACCTAATATAATCCAGCTCTTAGATGCAGAGTTTCCGCTACCTGTTACTATGTGTTTAACCTGACTCGATGCAGGACATAATCAGTCCCTAATCAGCAAGACATCATAAATTGCTTTCAACACTCCACATTGTTCAGTACCTAAAAATGGACTGATAATGAGAGAATAAATTTCTCCTTTTATTTATTTATTTTTTTATTAAATGTTTATTTTTACTTTATTTTACTTTACAATACTGTATTGGTTTTGCCATACATTGACATGAATCCACCACGGGTGTACATGCGATCCCAAACATGAAACCCCCCCACCTCCCTCCCCACAACATCCCTCTGGGTCATCCCCGTGCACCAGCCCCAAGCATGCTGTATCCTGCATCGGACATAGACTGGTGATTTGATTCTTACATGATAGTATACATGTTTCAGTGCCATTTTCCCAAATCATCCCACCATCTCGCTCTCCCTCTGAGTCCAAAAGTCCGCTATACACATCTGTGTCTTTTTTGCTGTCTTGCATACAGGGTCATCATTGCCATCTTTCTAAATTCCATATATATGTGTTAGTATACTGTATTGGTGTTTTTCTTTCTGGCTTTCTTCACTCTGTGTAATCAGCTCCAGTTTCATCCATCTCATCAGAACTGATTCAAATGTATTCTTTTAAACGGCTGAGTAATACTCCATTGTGTATATGTACCACAGCTTTCTTATCCATTCATCTGCTGATGAAAATCCAGGTTGTTTCCATGTCCTGGCTATTATAAACAGTGCTGCGATGAACATTGGGGTACACGTGTCTCTTTCAATTCTGGTTTCCTCTGTGTGTATGCCCAGCAGTGGGATTGCTGGGTCATATGGCAGTTCTGTTTGCAATTTTTTAAAGGAATCTCCACACTGTTTTCCATAGTGGCTGTACTAGTTTGCATTCCCACCAACAGTGTAGGAGGGTTCCCTTTTCTCCACACCCTCTCCAGCATTTATTGCTTGCAGATTTTTGGATCACAGACATTCTGACTGGTGTGAAGTGGTACCTCATTGTGGTTTTGATTTGCATTTCTCTAATAATGAGTGATGTTGAGCATCTTTTCATGTGTTTGTTAGCCATCCGAATGTCTTCTTTGGAGAAATGTCTATTTAGTTCTTTGGCCCATTTTTTGATTGGGTCGTTTATTTTTCTGGAATTGAGTTGCATAAGTTGCTTGTATGTTTTTGAGATTAGATGTTTGTCAGTTGTTTCATTTGCTATTATTTTCTCCCATTCAGAAGGCTGTCTTTTCACCTTGCTTATATTTTCCTTTGTTGTGCAGAAGCTTTTAATTTTAATTAGATCCCATTTGTTTATTTTTGCTTTTATTTCCAGTATTCTGGGAGGTGGATCATAGAGGATCCTGCTGTGATTTATGTCGGAGAGTGTTTTAACTATGTTCTCCTCTAGGAGTTTTATAGTTTCTTGTCTTACATTTAGATCTTTAATCCATTTTGAGTTTATTTTTGTGTGTGGTGTTAGAAAGTGATCTAGTTTCATTCTTGTACAAGTGGTTGACCAGTTTTCCCAGCACCACTTGTCAAAGAGATTGTCTTTTCTCCATTGTATATTCTTGCCTCCTTTGTCAAAGATAAGGTGTCCATATGTGTGTGGATTTATCTCTGGGCTTTCTATTTTGTTCCATTGATCTATATTTCTGTCTTTGTGCCAGTACCATACTGTCTTGATGACTGTGGCTTTGTAGTAGAGCCTGAAGTCAGGCAAGTTGATTCCTCCAGTTCCATTCTTCTTTCTCAAGATTGCTTTGGCTATTCAAGGTTTTTTGTATTTCCATACAAATCTTGAAATTATTTGTTCTAGTTCTGTGAAGAATATGGCTGGTAGCTTGATAGGGATTGCGTTGAATTTGTAAATTGCTTTGGGTAGTATACTCATTTTCACTATATTGATTCTTCCAATCCATGAACATGGTATATTTCTCCATCTATTAGTGTCCTCTTTGATTTCTTTCATCAGTGTTTTATAGTTTTCTGTGTATAGGTCTTTAGTTTCTTTAGGTAGATATATTCCTAAGTATTTTATTCTTTTCATTGCAATGGTGAATGGAATTGTTTCCTTAATTTTTTTCTACTTTCTCATTATTAGTGTATAGGAATGCAAGAGATTTCTGTGTGTTGATTTTACATCCTGCAACTTTACTATATTCATTGATTAGCTCTAGTAATTTTCTGGTGGAGTCTTTAGGGTTTTCTATGTAGAGGATCATGTCATCTGCAAACAGTGAAAGTTTTACTTCTTCTTTTCCAATTTGGATTCCTTTTATTTCTTTTTCTGCTCTGATTGCTGCGGCCAAACTATGTTGAATAGTAGCAGTGAAAGTGGGCACCCTTGTCTTGTTCCTGACTTTAGGGAAAATGCTTTCAATTTTTCACCATTGAGGATAATGTTTGCTGTGGGTTTGTCATATATAGCTTTTATTATGTTGAGGTATGTTCCTTCTATTCCTGCTTTCTGGAGAGTTTTTATCATAAATGGATGTTGAATTTTGTCAAAGGCCTTCTCTGCATCTATTGAGATAATCATATGGCTTTTATTTTTCAATTTGTTCATGTGGTGAATTACATTGATTGATTTGTGGATATTGAAGAATCCTTGCATCCCTGGGATAAAGCCCACTTGGTCATGGTGTATGATCTTTTTAATGTGTTGTTGAATTCTGATTGCTAGAATTTTGTTGAGGATTTTTGCATCTATGTTCATCAGTGATACATGCCTGTAGTTTTCTTTTTTTGTAGTATCTTTGTCAGGTTTTGGTATTAGGGTGATGGTGGCCTCATAGAATGAGTTTGGGAGTTTACCTTCCTCTGCAATTTTCTGGAAGAGTTTGAGGAGGATAGGTGTTAGCTCTTCTCTAAATTTTTGGTAGAATTCAGCTGTGAAGCCGTGTGGACCTGGGTTTTGTTTGCTGGAATATTTCTGATTACAGTTTCAATTTCTGTGCTTGTGATGGGTCTGTTAAGATTTTCTATTTCTTCCTGGTTCAGTTTTGGGATATTGTGCTTTTTCTAAGAATTTGTCCATTTCTTCCATGTTGTCCATTTTATTGGCATATAATTGCTGATAGTAGTCTCTTATGATCCTTTGTATTTCTGTGTTATCTGTTGTGATCTCTCCATTTTCATTTCTAATTTTATTGATTTGATTTTTCTCTCTTTGCTTCTTGATGAGTCTGGCTAGTGGTTTGTCAATTTTATTTATCCTTTCAAAGAACCAGCTTTTGGCTTTGTTGATTTTTGCTATGGTCTCTTTTGTTTCTTTTGCATTTATTTCTGCCCTAATTTTTAAGATTTCTTTCCTTCTACTAACTCTGGGGTTCTCCAATTCTTCCTTTTCTAGTTGCTTTAGGTGTAGAGTTAGGTTATTTATTTGACTTTTTTCTTGTTTCTTGAGGTATGCCTGTAGTGCTATGAACTTTCCTCTTAGCACTGCTTTTATAGTGTCCCACAGGTTTTGGGTTGTTGTGTTTTCATTTTCATTAGTTTCTATGCATATTTTGATTTCTTTTTTGATTTCTTCTGTGATTCAGAAGTGTGTTGTTCAACGTCCATATGTTGGAATTTTTAATAGTTTTTCTTCTGTAATTGAGATCTAATCTTAATGCATTATGGTCAGAAAAGATGGTTGGAAAGATTTCAATTTTTTAAAATTTATCAAGTTTAGATTTATGGCCCAGGATGTGATCTATCCTGGAGAAGGTTCCATGAGCACTTGAGAAAAAGGTGAAATTCATTGTTTTGGGGTGAAATGTCCTATAGATATCAATTAGGTCTAACTGGTCTAATGTATCATTTAAAGTTTGCGTTTCTTTGTTAATTTTCTGTTTAGTTGATCTGTCCATAGGTGTGAGTGGGGTATTATAGTCTCCCACTATTATTGTTTATTGTTAATTTCCCCTTTCATACTTGTTAGCATTTGTCTTACATATTGCGGTGCTCCTATGTTGGGTGCATATATATTTATAATTGTTATATCTTCTTCTTGGATTGATCCTTTGATCATTATGTAGTGGCCTTCTTTTTCTCTTTTCACAGCCTTTGTTTTAGTCTATTTTATTGGATATGAGTATTGCCACTCCTGCTTTCTTTTGGTCTCTATTTGCGTGGAATATCTTTTTCCAGCCCTTCACTTTCAGTCTGTATGCGTCCCTTGTTTTGAGGTGGGTCTCTTGTAAGCAGCATATAGAGGGGTCTTGTTTTTGTATCCATTCAGCCAATCTTTGTCTTTTGGTTGGGGCATTCAACCCATTTACATTTAAGGTAATTATTGATAAGTATGATCCCATTACTATTTACTTTATTGTTTTGGGTTGGGGTTTATACACCCTTTTTGTGTTTCCTGTCTAGAAAATATCTTTTAGAATTTGTTGGAGAGCTGGTTTGGTTGTGCTGAATTCTCTCAGCTTTTGCTTGTCTGTAAAGCTTTTGATTTCTCCTTCATATTTGAATGAGATCCTTGCTGGGTACAGTAATCTGGGCTGTAGGTTATTTTCTTTCATCACTTTAAGTATGTTTTGCCATTCCCTCCTGGCCTGAAGAGTTTCTATTGAAAGATCAGCTGTTATCCTTATGGGAATCCCCTTGTGTGTTATTTGTTGTTTTTCCCTTGCTGCTTTTAATATTTGTTCTTTGTGTTTGATCTTTGTGAATTTGATTAATATGTGTCTTGGGGTGTTTTGCCTTGGGTTTATCCTATTTGGAACTCTCTGGGTTTCTTGGACTTGGGTGATTATTTCCTTCCCCATTTTAGGGAAGTTTTCAACTATTATCTCCTCAAGGATTTTCTCATGGTCTTTCTTTTTATCTTCTTCTTCTGGGACTCCTATAATTCCAATGTTGGAGCATTTCATGTTGTCCTGGAGGTCTCTGAGATTGTCCTCATTTCTTTTAATTCGTTTTTCTTTTTTCCTCTCTGATTCATTTATTTCTACCATTCTATCTTCTATTTCACTAATCCTATCTTCTGCCTCCATTATTCTACTATTTGTTGCCTTCAGAGTGTTTCTGATCTCATTTATTGCATTATTCATTATATATTGACTCTTTTTCATTTCTTCTAGGTCCTTGTTAAACCTTTCTTGCATCTTCTCAATCCTTGTCTCCAGGCTATTTATCTGTGATTCCATTTTGATTTCAAGAATTTGGATCATTTTCACTATCAATATTCGGAATTCTTTCCCAGGTAGATTCCCTACCTCTTCCTCTTTTGTTTGGTTTGGTGGGCATTTCTCCTGTTCCTTAACCTGCTGAGTATTCCTCTGTCTCTTCATCTTGGTTATATTGCTGTGTTTGGGGTGGCCTTTTAATATTCTGGTAATTTGTGGAGTTCTTTTTATTATGGAGCTTTCTCACTGTGGGTGGGGTTGTATCAGTGGCTTGTCAAGGTTTCCTGGTTAGGGAGGCCTGCGTTGGAGTTCTGGTGGGTGGAGCTGGGTTTCTTTTCTCTGGAGTACAGTGGAGTGACTAGTAATGGGTTATGAGACGTCAAAGGTTTTAGAGTAGCTTTGAGCTTCCTGTATATTGAAGCTCAGGGGTGTGTTCCTGTGTTGCTGGAGAATTTGTGTAGTATGTCTTGTTCTGGAACTTGTTGGCCCTTGGGTGGAGCTTGGTTTCAGTGTAGGTATGAAGGCATTTGATGAGCTCCTATTGCTTAATGTTCCCTGAATTCAGGAGTTCTCTGATGTTTTTAGGCTTTGGACTTAAGCCTCCTGCTTCTGGTTTTCAGTTTTATTTTTACAGTAGCCTCTAGATTTCTCCATCTATACAGCACCGATGATAAAACATCTAGGTTAAAGATGAAAAGTTTCTCTACATTGAGGGACACCCAGAGAGGTTCACTGAGTTACATGGAGAAGAGAAGAGGGAGGGGGTAGTTAGAGGTGACTGGAATGAGATGCAGTGAGATCAAAAGAGGAGAGAGCAAGCTGGCCAGTAGTCAATTCCTTATGTGCGCTCCATAGTCTGGACCGCTTAGAGGTATTTATGGAGTTATACAGGGAAGAGGAGAGGGAGGAAGTAGACAGAGGTGGCCAGGAGGATAAGAGAGAGGAATGAAAAGGAGGGAGACAAATCCTGCCAGTAACCAGTTCCTTAGGTGTTCTCCACCGTCTGGAACACACAGAGATTCAGAGTTGGATAGAGAAGAGATGGGGGAGGAAAGAGACAGAGGCCACCTGGTGGAGAAAAAGGAGAGTCCAAAGGAGGAGAGAGTGGTCAAGCCAGTAATCTCACTCTCAGGTAAAATTGGGTAGTGAAGTTTGGGTTTTTAAATGTACAAAATTGACAACAAAAACCAAAAAGCAAAGATTAAAAATCTGGAGGAGAGGTTGGATTTTCTTTTTTTTTTTTTTCTTTTTTCTTTTTTTATTCTTACATGTGTTCCCAAACATGAACCCCCCTCCCACCTCCCTCCCCATAACATCTCTGTGGGTCATCCCCATGCACCAGCCCCAAGCATGCTGTATCCTGCGTCAGACATAGACTGGCGATTCAATTCTTACATGATAGTATACATGATAGAATGCCATTTTCAAAAATACAATATTAAAGAAAAGAAGCAGAAGAAAAAAAAAAGCCACAAGAATTATTAAAAAACTCCAACAACAACCACATAAAGACTATATATGGTGTTTGCCTTAAAAAAATAGTCTTTTTTTTGAAAAGTAATAGTAGGTTATAGAAATAAAAATTAGAGGAGAAATAGAAGACTTAACAATTAAAAAAAAGTTAGGAAAAAAAAAGCAAGAAAAAAGAAAAAAAAGAAAAAAAAAAGGAATGATTGTAAAAATAGTAAAGATATATTTGGCCCTTCTCTGATGTTGTGGGCAGTGTGGGGTCACTTCCAAGGTGGTTCCCTCTGTTTAGCTTCTTCTGTTTGCTGGTTTTTTAGGCTCACTAGTTCAGTCATGCTGTGGCGAGGGGGGGATGCTGCAAACAAATAGCACTGTTGTGTGCACACAGTGTCTCAACCCAATTGGTCCTGTCCCTTCTCGCGGCGCACAAACCACTCCGGTTCTATGATGCTCAGCCGGGAACCATCTGAGGCCGGCCCTAGGCTGCTTGCACCTCCCCGGTCTAAGCTGCTCAGGTTCCAGCGCTCAGGGAGCCCTCAGAGGCTCAGATTCGGTTGGGACTGCGTTTTGTGCCCTTCCCAGGTCCGAGTAGCTCAGGAGTTTGGTGAGTGCAGTCGCTGCGACTTGTCTCTTTTTCTGTCTCTGCTGCTCACTTTTCTGGGTGTACCGCTGGCGCCCCTTGTGAGGCAGATGGGGACTGTCCAGCACCCCCAGAAGTCTTAGCAAAGAAGCCTGCTTGCAGTTTGGTAGGTAGAGTCTCTCCGGGTCTGCAATTGCCCCTTTCCAGCCCTTACGGCTCTGGCTGCCTGTCCCTGGCGGGAGATGGTCTGCAGCTGGCTATTTCCGTTCTGTCCTTTGTTCTATGAGTGGTCCTGGTGGTGTCTTATGTTCGAGCTTTTCACGTGGTAACTATCCCACAGTCTGGTTTGCTAGCCCAAGTTAGATCGTTCTGGTTGCGCGTGGGGCGTTCCTGCCCGATTCTTACAAAGCACTGCAGCCCCCGCCTCCCGCGCTTCCCTGCCCTGCCCCCACTTGCTAGTGGTGGATGCAGGCGTCTGTACTGCTTTTCCGCTGGCCCTTTTCGGCAGTCCACCAGGCTCCCCCGTCCCTGGGATTCTCCAGGCAAGACCACTGGAGTGGGTTGCCATTTCCTTCTCCAATGCATGAAAGTAAAAAGTGAAAGTGAAGTCGCTCAGTTGTGTCTGACTCTTTGTAACCCCATGAATTGCAGCACACCAGGCCTCCCTGTCCATCACCAACTCCTGGAAAACACTCAAACTCATGTCCATCGAGTCGGTGATGCTTTCCAGCCATCTCAACCTCTGTCATCCCCTTCTCCTCCAGCCACCATTCCCTCCCAGCATCAGAGTCTTTTCCAATGAGTCAATTCTTTGCATGAGGTGGCCAAAGTATTGGAGTTTCAGCTTCAGCATTGGTCCTTCCAAAGAACACCCAGGACTGATCTCCTTTATAATGGACTGGTTGGATCTCCTTGCAGTCCAAGGGACTCTCAAGAGTCTTCTCCAACACCACAGTTCAAAAGCATCAATTCTTCAGTACTCAGCTATCTTCACAGTCCAACTCTCACATCCATACATGACCACTGGAAAAACCATAGCCTTACTAGACAGACCTTTGTTGATAAAGTAATGTCTCTGCTTTTGAATATGCTAAGTTGGTCATAACTTTCCTTCCACGGAGTAAGCATCTTTTAATTTTTTGGCTGAAATCACCATCTGGAGTGATATTGGAGCCCCCCAAAATAAAGTCAGCCACTGTTTCCACTGTTTCCCCATCTATTTCCCATGAAGTGATGGGACCAGATGCCATAATCTTAGTTTTTGGAATGTTGAGCTTTAAGCCAACATTTTCACCCTCCTCTTTCACTTTCATCAAGAGGCTCTTTAGTTCCTCTTCGCTTTCTGCCATAAGGGCGGTGTCATCTGTATATCTGAGGTTATTGATATATCTCCTGGCAATCTTGATTCCAGCTTGTGCTTCTTCCAGTCCAGCGTTTCTCATGATATATTCTGCATAGAAGTTAAACAAGCAGGGTGACAATATACAGCCTTGATGTACTCCTTTTCCTATTTGGAACCAGTCTGTTGTTCCATGTCCAGTTCTAACTGTTGCTTCCTGACCTGCATATAGGTTTCTCAAGAGGCAGGTCAGGTAGTCTGGTATTCCCATCTCTTTCAGAATTTTCCATACAGGCAAAGGCTTTAGCATAGTCAATAAAGCAGAAATAGATGTTTTTTCTGGAACTCTTGCTTTTTCCATGATCCAGCAGATGTTGGCAACTTGATCTCTGGTTCCTCTGCCTTTTCTAAAACCAGCTTGAACATCTGGAAGTTCACGGTTCACGTATTTGCTGAAGCCTGACTTGGAGAATTTTGAGCATTACTTTACCAGCGTGTGAGATGAGTGCAGTTGTGGGGTAATTTGACCATTCTTTGGCATTGCCTTCTTTGGGATTGGAATGGAAATGGACATTTTCCAGTACTGTGGTCACTGCTGAGTTTTCCAAATTTGCTGGCATATTGAGTGCAGCATTTTCACAGCATCATCTTTCAGGATTTGAAACAGCTCCACTGGAATTCCATCACCTCCACTAGCTTTGTTCGTAGTGGTGCTTTCTGAAGCCCAATTGACTTCACATTCCAGGATGTCTGGCTCTAGGTGAGGATAACACCATCGTGATTATCTGGGTTGTGAAGATCTTTTTTGTACAGAACTTCTGTGTACTCTTGCCACCTCTTCTTAATATCTTCTGCTTTGTTAGGTCCATACCATTTCTGTCCTTTATCAAGCCTATCTTTGCATGAAATGTTCCCTTGATATCTCTAATTTTCTTGAGATCACTGCTGCTGCTGCTTCTAAGTCGCTTCAGTCATGTCTGACTGTGTGCAACCCCAGAGACAGCAGCCCACCAGGCTCCCCCATCCCTGGGATTCTCCTCTTTCCCATTCTACTGTTTCCCTCTATTTCTTTTTATTGATTGCTGAGGAAGGCTTTCTTATCTCTCCTTGCTATTCTTTGGAACTCTGCATTCAAGTGGGTATATCTTTCCTTTTCTCCTTTGCTTTTCACTTCTCTTCTTTCCACAGCTATTTGTAAGGCCTCCTCATATAGCCATTTTGCTTTTTTGCATTCCCCACCCCCCTTGGGGATGGTCTTGATTCCCATCTCCTGTACAATGTCATGAACCTCCATCCATAGTTCATTAGGCACTCTGTCTATAAGATCTAGTCCCTTTAATCTATTTCTCACTTCCACTGTATAGTCATAAGGGGTTTGATTTAGGTCATACCTGAATGGTCTAGTGGTTTTCCCCACTTTCTTCAATTTCAGTCTTCAATTTCTCTCAAATAGAAAGAAAAGGACCTTAGGTAGAAAAATGGATATAGATAATAGAAAACACAAAGTTAAATACATAGGTGAATATAAATAAATAGTAACTGCATAACCAAAATATGAGTGCTTTATAGACCATAAAATATATGTGGAACTAAAATTTATGACATTATAAAGTTAAAGGCTGTATATATGGGATTAAAAACCTTGAATTTTAGCATTGTGGTAGCAGTAAAAGTACTCAGTTGTGCATAAGATATAAAAGACACATTTTAATTTCTAGCTAATCTACAAAAGAAGCATAAAATATATGATTGAAAGGCTAAGAGGAATAAAGGGATCAAATGCACATGAGTATGAGTAAGCTCTGGGAGATGGTGAAGGACAGGGAAGCCTAATGTGCTGCAGTCCATGATGTCACAAAGATGAATGTGAAAGAACAAAGTGAAAAATCTGGCTTAAAACTAGGATCATGGCATCTTGTCCCATCACTTCATGGCAAATAGA